>NC_135751.1:37136000-37447000 GCF_041903045.1 Epinephelus lanceolatus
TCGTACAAATACGATAATTATCGTACACCTGGCAACGCTCCCTGATTGGTCTCACCTGTGTTCCTCCCACCTCATGTATAAATAGTCCTTGTCTCCCTTTGTCTTGTGTCAGTTCGTCTTGTCTTGTTGATCAGGAGAGTACTGTCTAGTGTCCAAGCCATCCATTCATGTTACCAGGTTTTTGTTTCACATCTTTGTTTTGTTTGCAAGCCTTAGTACAATTGTTCGATCCTCCAAGAGAGCGTTTTTTGTTAGTACCTTTTTCCTCCATTGAGAGTGTTTTTGTTTTGTGTGTTTTCAAGTAAAGATTTTTTGTTAAACCTCACTACCGTCTCCAGAGTGTGCATTTGAGTCCCAGTGGTGCCACGTTCTTGACACTGGTGGTATCGGTTGCTGGATATCCAGAGTTAGAGACAGCAGGTTGTCAAACTGCCCCTGAGTCATCCTAAAATCTGCCTGTAAACGTCCATGATGGAGGAGAAGCTCCTGGACCAACTGGTGGTACTCCCCATGATCCAGCCTCTTTTTTAGGGTCTCATGTACCCACACAGATCTGTTTATCTGCTGACAGCCTCTCACCCTCAGCCACAGCTACAAAGAAGTACCCTCTGCCTCAACATGGCAGCAACTACACACTGATTACTGCTGAAGAAATAAAAACGGTAGATGGATTTGTCCAATTGAAAAACACGTATTTAATATTGTACAGTTGTAGTTAAATATTGAGCATGTGGTTGGGAGTATGAGTTACATCTCTGTTCTAATTTTGAAGAGGATATTTTATAAATGCCTAAATGTTGGTAAAACCTTGTTAGGAGTTAAATGTTTAAACAGAGTAAAAGCTGTCTCTCTGCTTTACTGTTGTGATACTGACTCATTCTGGGTGGACGCTTTCTAGTCTGCTGAACTCATTTTGAGTCAGAACACCTCAACCACCAACCCTACACACATGAATCACACACAGAACATCTTTACATCGATAGAATGAATAAAATAAAAAGTGCTCTGATTTTTCACCTGTTTTGATGAGTTCAGTGTTGATTAAAATTTATTTTTTTTTAAATAAATAGAGCTCACAAAATATACATTTAAACATAAGTATCCATTTAATAGGAAAACTAAGTGACATTTCACATATGAAAGTGGGCTTTTTCTCAGTTTGCATAGGAGCCCCTTTTCACTTTCCCTTCAATATTAATTCCTCAAAACATCTTAGAAACTGAGCTCTGACTCACACGTCTTTCAGATCTTTTTTCTCTCAGCAAAGACAGTACACTCTTTGATGCTCAGTGTCTTGTGTCTCGTCCCCACGTCTCTGCCACATGGAGTTTACATGGCAGCGCGCCATGCATTGCATTTGTGCTACAGTTACACTTGTCGTTTCAACGCGGCTTTAAAGTCTTGATGCCGTCTGACAGATGCAGCGGTTCACTTGTCTCAGATCATGAGCCGCATCGCAGTCTTGATGCCTTTGAGTCACGAGGCAGAAGAAAAACCCTGCAGAATCAACGTGACACAGATGTAAAATGTAAAGGACGTTTTAAGGCCATGCTGGAAAAGCGAGGAACATGCTTGGATAGCGTTAGATGTTTATGGGAAAAGTAGTAGATAAAAACACAGCTCAGTGTTGTTATTTGCTGGTAATTTATTATTGCTTTTGATCGAAAACCCAGCTCACGTCAAGTCAGCTTCATTATTCTGCTTATTTGTTAGTCAAAGCTGACCCTTTCGTTCGCTGTCTCTCAGACTTCCTGCTAACGAATAACTTTAACGCCTCAGCCTGAGAAAAGTTGATGATGAGTGAAGATATGGCCAATTCCTCATTTCAGCTGCTGCCACTTTGCTGCAGTTCATACTTCAAATACTTCACACATTGATTTTAAATCTAATGGTCGTTACTGTAGAGTGAAGCTGAAGTCTGCAAAACAAAACATGTATTGAATCAAAATAGATGAAAAACATATCATTAAAACAACAAAATGCCTCTGTGTGTTGCGTGAACATTCACAGGGTGTAGTTGTTTTTCATGACAATACCAACAGATATTCAACCACAAGTGTTGCTGCAGAGCTGTCAGTTTCAGCACTTCACAGTGGGTTTGGTGTGTTGGGAAGACTAGAATAGCTTCTTTCTCTAGAGACCTTTAAAAAACAAAACAAAAAAACCTTTCCTCTAGTTCTCAGAAACAATGAGGAACTCACCAACCAAGTTGCTGATCTTTACACATCAGCTACTTGAGGTTTGTTTGTGTCAAGACATGACATGTGGTCAGAACAGGACACGGCTGAATGATGGGACCTGAGCTCAGAGGGTTGTTTTCTTGAGAAGTGTATCAGATTGTGGTTTTTACAAAGAAATGCCAAATAAATAATTTACATATGGCACCAAAATGATGACCGATGTTAATGACTCACATGGGTGACTAGATACTGGTGACATAGGTCACTCTTCGACTTCTTAGGCATACCATGGGTGGATTGTGAGACAGGGCGCAGGGTGAAAAAAGGCCCCATTACCTCTCCTACACAGGAGCAAGACTCACAAAAGTTGTGGTGGTATTGCATCTCTCACTAATTTTGCATCATTTTTCAGGTTGTTTTGTGTCTCTTTGTGGTAATGTTAGCCCTGTCTCCACCAAACACTTTCTGTATGGTACCTTTGGAACTTAAAAAGTAACCCTTCAGACATGGTACCTAGACCCTAGGTCTGCTTAGTGTTTCCACCGCAAACAGTACCCTTAAATGTGGGCGGGTCACTCACTGGTCTGTCAAGCACTTGCTGTATGTCCTGGCTCTTCACCGGTGACACAAATAGAAGTCTGCACCTTGTTTATTGTCCACAGAACGAGGCTGCACGTTGGCATTTTCAGAACAAAACAAAACAGGCTGCAGTGAGACTCTCTCTCCATGGGATATTTAAAAATAGCAGCTTTGTGCATTTAGTCCTTCTCAGGCAAGCTCAGGGGTTTAGTGTTGCTGGAGTCCACAGGAACGACGCTCTGCAACGCTTTTTTTTTTTTTTTCTCCGAGTGAGGATTAGAATATGCAGCTCATATAACCCAGGCAAAATTAATATACATAAAGGCTTGAAGATCCACTCAGTACTATAAG
The DNA here is from genome assembly GCF_041903045.1 of Epinephelus lanceolatus. Lineage (NCBI taxonomy): Eukaryota > Metazoa > Chordata > Actinopteri > Perciformes > Serranidae > Epinephelus > Epinephelus lanceolatus. The sequence continues at coordinate 37,139,111 of NC_135751.1, forward strand.
TGTATGTCATCCAAGAGAGACAATAAAAAACAATAGAATGGTCAAAGTTGAAAGGTCGTATTAAAATTTAAGGTGTGTTGGTTGATTCATATTGTCAAGTGACAACATCACAAGTTAACGTTCCACCTTAAAAGTTGCCGGCAGTCGGCCCAGTGAATGAAGTTATTTTTTCTCAGACTCCAGCTGCTGTGAGAGGCAGCAAAACATCCTTTCATTTTATAGTCACAGTTTACTAATAAAACTCTCCACAGTATGAACAGTGGTTACATGAGCCTCAAAACCAGACACAACTCAGCCCTGAGCAGAGTGACCGTCCTCTACTGACCAATCAGACTGCAGTGTTCACAGCTCCACCTTTTAGTACCAGATCTGTGTGCTAGGTACCCCAACAGAGGGGGGACCAAACATGGGGACGGGACAGAAACATCCACAACTTTTCACAGTGGAAATGTGGAAAAAAAGTGAACTGAACTGAACTGAACTCGGTGGAAACGGGGCTTTTGTTGACTTTTTGGTGTTTTTTTTGTCTCTTTGTAGCCATTTTGTGTCTCTATTGCTAATTCTTCATGCTGGCTGTCCTGTGTGGCTGTCAGACTGGTGGGTTGGGCTTACCTAGGCATAGAGCCTGTGTAAGTTTGAAAGGGGGCGTGCCAAAGTAATTAAAGGAGACAATTCAGACCAGGTGGGGAACTGCAGTTGGGGAAAGATGTTTCTGAATGCTGTGATTGTCTGCGTCTTTAATGTTTACAAAAACAGCAAAGCAGTGTTGGACCGTGCAGAGCGAGCTGACCGAGTGACGGCTGCTGGATCAGTTCTGGGACAGCCATGCAACAGGTAGGCCCACATCCCTTACCTTAAACCTGGCAGAGAATGCTCACACTCTGGTAATGTACAGGTATGTACGCTGTATGGGCAGCCAAGCCCTGGAAGCCCTCGTCGACTGTTAGCCCCAAGACATAGCACCCAGAGTGCCCATGGGTTGTGTTGCTGTGACACTTTACAGTTCTTTTCTATCTTTGGTCTCTTTGTGGTCATGTCGAGTCTCTTCCTGTCAGTGCATCTGAGGGACACTTTGGAAGGTAGGCCTGTTCAGTAATCCACCCATGATGCACGCAGCATATCTTCATATCCAGCTGTTCACTCCTTGTGCAGTCTTGAGATTGCACCATAATCATACAATGACACAACAGTAAAATCACTAAGCATTATAATAATGTCACTGTGAATACACCAGGCAGCTCAGCAGTCTTATTTCAACCTCAATCATGCCACCTAGTGATCGCAAGCCACAACTGCTGTTCAGTAACACATCTCTGCTGTAGATGGATGGATGATAACAACATGCTTGTGGTAGTTTATTTCAGTCTTTGTCAAATGATTTTGTCTTGAGTGAACAGAGCCTTTCGCTCCCACAGAGCGGACTGAATCAGATAAATTCACAGGATAGCATAAAAACCATCCAGCAGTGCTGAGTGCCAGAGGTTTGGGTTATCTAATTATGCAACCACCTCTGGGGGTTCCAATCTGTTTCTGTTTGAATGACTTTATCTCTCGGTAAATAACATCAGTTCCAGAGACCGTCAGCTCCAAATGAAATGTCAACAGCCACAGCGTGTTTTCACAATGCGTCAGACACACACACACACACACACACACACACACACACACACACACCAAAAGCTGGACACATAAAACACATTACAAGTGTTTAAGAGAAGACATGGTCACACATTCATTTATATTCAGACTCCAGACTTAAAATAAAATTTATTGTCAATGGTCATTATAAAGCAAAATACTAGATTTTAAAGCACATTTGCAGCAGGCTCACAGAGTGTAATCAGCTGTAGAGAGTCGGCCTTCTTTCCAATATAAAACCATACAAAACATAATTGGAATTTGCCCACATCTTCTATTGCCAGCCAACTAAACTTGTTTTCAGGATAGCTGAAATGCTCATGTGTGCTTCAGCCCATAACCTTTGACTTTAAACAGCGCAATTTCTCGCAAGTGCCTGATCGGTAGTTTGCATATTCAATTCTCAATAGAGATGACAAGGAAGTGAGATGGCTCACTCCTTAACTACTTCTCATCATCAGCCCTGGAAAAAAAACAACGTGATTAATTCAATTTCAACATCGCTCAGCTGGGCAAATGAGTTGCTAGATTTTCTAGCCCAACATGAAAATCTAGGGCAGTTATTATTGTCGTACCCTAACCAGTAAAAGGAAAAATATGTACTCTTGAGTTTGGGATCAACTGTCCCTTTTAATAATGTGGTTTAGTTGATTTGACTGAGCATGAGCCAAACGGAAACTTTTATTTCCTCTTCACCACTAACAGCTTCACCACTCTGCATCCTGTTCAGCCCTATAGCAAATATACACAAAGAGAGAGACACAAGATTATTGTTTGTTTAGGTTATTTTCTTTTGTCTGTGAAGGTTGTTTTTATTTTCTAACATGTGACAGCTTTGTACAAAAGGCACATCCAGCGCTCTCTGCTGAGTTCGTGCACTGCCTTTAAATTTCAGTGAATCATTTTCGGAGGATGTGGTGCACCTCTGCTGCTGTCCCACTTTGTGATTCCTACTGATAACAAAGTTGTACCGTTATAAATCCTGCCTTGCAGCTTGAGCAGTGTATGTGTACGTGGATTTATGGTCTCAATTACAGATCTGTGGTTGATTTAACAGAGACATGTTCGTCCTTTTGGCGATTTTTGCACACCTATGCAACAGTTAAGTAAAAGCAATCTGCATGCAAAGGATTTGAGAGATTTACAGTCAGGGATCAGAGTGTATTCTGCAAAATGCTTTTTTAGGGTGGAATTCCACCTTCAACTCAGAGAGGAATCTCATTTATGAAGACACACAACTCTCACAGCAGAAACAAGCAGTGGAATAGAAAGCAGACAGTCTGATTTCCACAGACAAGACAAGTCATATTAAAGGATTGTATTCTGCAACTAAAGTCATTTTGACAGATTAAATGAAAGAATTAATTGATCAATAAGAACAATACAGTCAGGTCCATAATTATTTGGACAATGATACAGTTGTCGTCATTTTGGCTCTGTACACCACCACAATGGGTTTTAAATGAAACAATGAATACCTGCTTAAAGTGCAGACTCTCAGCTTTCATTTAAGGTTTTTTTCAAAAATGTAGTATGAACCGTGTAGGAATTACAACCATTTCTTCACACAGTCCCCCGACTTTAAGGGCTCATAAGTATTTGGACAAACTAACATAATCATCAATTAAACAGTCAGTTTTAATACTTGGTTGCAAATCCTTTACAGTCAATGACTGCCTGAAGTGTTGGACACATAGGCATCATCAGATGCTGGGTTTCTTCCCTGGTGATGCTCTGCCAGCCCTTTACTGCAGCCGTCTGCACTTCCTGCTTGTGTTTTGGGTGTTTTGCCCTCAGTTTTGGCTTCAGCAAGAGAAACGCATGCTCAGTTGGATTCAGGTCAGATGAGATGACTTGGCCATTGCACAACATTCCACTTCTTTGTCTTAAAAATGTCTTTGGTTGCTTTTGCAGTATGCTTCAGGTCATTGTCCAACTGCACTGTGAAGCATCGTCCAATGAGTTTTGAAGCATTTGGTTGAATCTGAGCAGATAATGGTGCCCCAAACACTTCAGCTTTCATCCTGCTGCTCTTGTCAGTAGTCACATCATCAATAAATACAAGAGAACCAGTTCCACTGGCAGCCATACATGGCCATGACATAACAGTACCTCCACCATGCTTCACTGATGAGGTGGTGTGCTTTGGATCATGAGCAGTTCCTTCCCTTCTTCCGTCTCTTGTCTTCCCATCATTCTGGTAGTTGATCTTTGTTTTATCTGTCCATAGTATGCTGTTCCACAACTGTACAGGCTTTTTAGATGGTTTTTGACAAACTCTAATCTGGCCTTCCATTTTTAAGGCTAACCAATGGTTTGCATCTTGTGATAAACCCTCTGTATTTATTCTAGTGAAGTCTTGTCTTGCTTACAAGAGCAGCAGGATGAAAGCTGAAGTGTTTGGGGCACCATTATCTGCTCAGATTCAACCAAATGCTTCAAAACTCATTGGACGATGCTTCACAGTGCAGTTGGACAATGACCTGAAGCATATTGCAAAAGCAACCAAAGACATTTTTAAGGCAAAGAAGTGGAATGTTGTGCAATGGCCAAGTCATATTATCTGACCTGAATCCAACTGAGCATGCGTTTCTCTTGCTGAAGCCAAAACTGAGGGCAAAACACCCAAAACACAAGCAGGAAGTGCAGACGGCTGCAGTAAAGGGCTGGCAGAGCATCACCAGGGAAGAAACCCAGCATCTGATGATGCCTATGTGTCCAACACTTCAGGCAGTCATTGACTGTAAAGGATTTGCAACCAAGTATTAAAACTGACTGTTTAATTGATGATTATGTTAGTTTGTCCAAATACTTATGAGCCCTTAAAGTCGGGGGACTGTGTGAAGAAATGGTTGTCATTCCTACACGGTTCATACTACATTTTTGAAAAAAGCCTTAAATGAAAGCTGAGAATCTGCACTTTAAGCAGGTATTCATTGTTTCATTTAAAACCCATTGTGGTGGTGTACAGAGCCAAAATGACGACAACTGTATCATTGTCCAAATAATTATGGACCTGACTGTATGATTTTAATTACTCAGTGCTAATGGGATTTATATAGAGCATGATTGGAATGATTGGACCCATCTGTTGGTGTTGAGTAATAGTGCTTCTTTCACCATTGCACAGCCATCATCCTGGTGGTGTAAAATTAAATACTCTTTGAGGCTAATGAGAATGTAATGTAAATTAATGAGATCAATAGTGAGTGTTTCAGAGAGAGGGGGGGGGGCAGAGCAGGAGAAAGACGGGGAGAGTCAATTATTGGACTCTTTATTAAGAAAGGCATACTTGTCCAATAAGAATACATTATAGTAATTATAAAGTAGTTGTAGTTTAATCTGAGCAGAGTGCTCTGGGCTGATAAACAGCTGGAGGAGACACGTCTTGCTCTCTTTCTCCTGTCTCATTAATTTTGCTCCGTCTCTCTCTATCACAGGGCACACACACACTAACACACACATACACACACACACACACACACAGTGTTGTAACCGTCACAGCACAGTTGACTTCTATTACTGCCTGTTTCCCAAAATCACTTGAGAACAATGAAAGCAAGAAAAATCACATTGAAATTTATGCCAGTGTCATCGCTGGCGCATGCAGCCATTGAAATGACATAAGCATTCAAAAGAATTCCCTCAGCAATACAAAGCATGTTATAGCCCGAGAGCAATGATGGTACTTCTCTTACGTCTCTCATTTCGTAGAGGAGCTGTTTGCAACATTCAGAGCGTAGTCTATCAATTAGGGATGTCAGTTTCAGTTAATTTAGTTTAGCCTGAGAGCCTGATGCCTATTAACGGTAACAAATGTTTAATTAATTTTAAATTTTTATTTTTGTTACTTTCTAAGAACTAGAATAAGGCCCTGTGGTTGTACGCCTCTGTGCACCTGTCAAGTTTCTCGTACAGTTTACATCTATGTCTTCAAAAACATGGATGCTTCACTTATATCTTCCCCCAGCAGCACAGAAGATCTGTACAATGAACAGTTTCAATGTGGACACCAAAGATTAGTCACCAACACAGTATCTGACCATCTGTTCCTGAAATATGACCCTGAGTAAAGGCCTTAGAAAGTGTGTAATGCGGAACATTATGATGTCACGTGGAAGCTGACCTTTGACCTTTTGGATATAAAATGTCACCACTTAATAATATTTATCCTGTTAGACATTTGTGTGAAATTTTGTCATAAATAGTGGCCAAATCATATTTTTTGAGGTCACACTGACCTTGACCTTTAACCTTTGACCACAAAATTGTAATTAGTTTATTTTTCAGTCCAAGTGGACGTTTGTGTCAAATTTAAAGAAATTCCTTCACATTGTTGTGGAGATATCGCATTCACAAGATTGAGACAGACAAGGTCACAGTGACCTTGACCTTTGACCACCAAAAACGAATTAGTTAATTTTGAGTCCAAGTTGACATTTGTGCCAAATTTGAAGAGATTCCTTTTAGGCGTTCTTGAGATATTGCGTTTACAAGGATGGAACAGATGAACAACCCGAAAACATAATGCCTTTGTGCACAGCTATTACTGGTGCAGAGGCATTAAAGCACTGGTAATGCAGTTCCGGTGGTGGGACGGTGTTGCATGGTAGCCACCTTCCAGTCTCCCCCAGTATAGCGCAAGTAACCCAGTCAACATTTGTATGTGGGACCCATTTGTGTAATAAATGGGCTGAAAAATGGGCCATATATGGGATTGTTCATGGGTTACCCACATGGGTGGGTTTCCCTCAGTGGGCCTCAGATAAGATGCCCATTTTGGGCCCATACCCACTTGGTACCAAGGCAGCCCTCGCATAACCGTGTGGGACGTACTTGGTTAGCCATCAGTGTGGGCGATTGGGATGGGAAGTGGCTTCTTTTTGAGCTGCAAACCCTTTTTAGCATTGTTAACTATGTTAGCACCACATGCTGTGCTGACACTGCTAACTGTGCTGACAGAGTTAACAGCAATGCCAAAGGGGGTTTGTGGCTAAAAAAATGAGCTGCTAACTCACCTGGGCTGTATGGGGGCAGACCAGAAGGTGGAAGGGTACAATATTTCAACAGCAACATTGCTGGGTCAGGATGTTGTTACTAGAGGTAATCACATAACGAGAGGCACCGCTAGATAACTCCCACCAGACCTGGTTGTTGCGAAGTGCAGTAAACTGAAGAGTGGCAAAGTTAACCTATAAACCAACATGTGTAGTAACTAGGGTTGGGAATCTCTCTGTGATAGACGATTCGATACGTATCTAGATACACGGGTTACGATACGATTCAAAAACAATATATTTTTAATATGATTTTAATACGATTCGATACAGTGCAGGAACAATACGATTTGATGCAATTCGATACGATTCTATGGTTAACATTTGTTGATGTAGACATTAATCCTACATTATAAAATAAAGAAGCCAATTCTATAAAAGTGACATTCTTACAGTATTTTCAAATTTGTAAAAGACCACATCCCCAAGCATTGTTGCTGTATGGCACTGGCAAAAATAAAATAAAAAGTCAACTGTAAACAACAACAAAATCAAATGTCAAATGTATTTATTTTTAGACATGGACCAAAAATAAGTCTTGCTGAATGAACATCATTTTGTTGGATGGGATCAATATAAAAATGAGAAGAAGTTTTAAACTTTAAGTGAACTTTAAGTAAAATTTAAGTGTTTTAAACCTACTTGTTGTGTTGTTTTTATTGTATTGTCTGTGTTTTTGTATGTATCTTATATGGACTTGAGTCTGGAATAAAGTTTATTATAACGCTGTACAATATAAACATAAAGCAGAATAAAATAATAACATGCAATGTAGGGGCTGAATCTGACATCTCCTGTTATTAGTTAATATCATGGACTGTGATGACTAGCAGCTTATCACTGACAGCATGTCAGACTATTTCTCTGTGTTTGCTACACTCTGTGTTTGTCATTTATAAAAAGATAAATCACTTTTCTATAATACATCAATGATATTTCAGTGGAATAAATTACTTATTGACTTATTCATACTTCAAAAACAGCATCAATAAGTGATTAACATAAGGGGGGGGGGGGGATCAAAATAAAATAAATAAATAAAATAAAAATCAACCAGCCACCCTCCTCCCCTGACAAGTAAAGAACAGTCCCTAAAGTGTGGTGAGGTTTGTGGAAATGTGAACGGCTCGTTTCTCCTCTGACATGTCACATACCTGTGTGCTGCCACGGTTCGCCTGGTATTTCTGGGCAGTCATGACACCGACGAAGACTTCTTGGACCTGGAGCCGGGCTTCTCGGTCGCCGCCGCGGAGCACTATGGTCTCCGTATTTGACAGGAATATGTATTTCTGTCTGTGTCTGTGACCCCGCGTTCAACCACACCTGGCAGGATTTGCCTTTAGTTTCTGCTGCGGCTTGGCTGCTCCCTGGTTTATCCAACCAGCATTAGCTTCTGTTCCTCATCTGCACTGGTCAAGCTGGTGCTGATGTTTACATCCATTATCGTTGTCAGTAATGCCTGCTACAGAGCATGCCGCCGGCTCTCGCGTTGTTTTTGAGATGCAAACTGTTAAAGTCAGTCAACCGATTGCTAGTCTCGCGATACCCGATCCATGACTCTACAATCGATTCATCTAAGGATTCATGGCTGATTCGTATCGATTGAGGAGGCTGCTACCGACGTAGCCGTATCTCTCGCTTGTCAAACTGGATATCCGGTCGTATCGGTTAATCGTTCCCAACCCTAGTAGTAACTGGTCAAAAATTTTCTCAGCGGTTAACCATTGACATCCTTTGTATGCATGATTCAGAGTCTGATTCAGGTAGTCTGCACAGTTCTGAGCTGGTGGCTAGCAGCTAACAGTGCTAACAGCGTGAGCAGTGCTAACAACTGCAACAGTGCTGACAGAGCTGTCATTGTCAACCAGGGGGAACCACAACATGGGCACAATGCTTCAGGGAAACCGCTGTCCCGTTGTCAACGTTAACTGTCATATGAGCGCAGTGCAGAGAGGCAGCAGTTAGCTAGCCAATGGGATACACACAGGAGTCATGCACTTGAAGTCTGATCGTCTACCACAACACACACAGAGAAGTTGGGATTACAATACACACAGAGGGAGTGTGACTTCATTATCTGCTCAGGATGTCCACATCTTTACATAGCAAATAGCTGTTTGCTGCTATAGTAATGTTCTCAATGACGGCTACAGAACATTCAAAATGGCACTGAGAAAAGTCAAGAACCAAACCATGATTTATATCTGAATAAGTAAATTGTGCTTTACTTCAGAGTGTGAGCTTTCACTTCCTCTTTTACCGCCAGTGGTGCTCGTGTAGGACTGACAGCCACAGTCTGATCTGCAGCTCTGGAGTCGACAGAAATGTAGCAACTTGTGAGGCAAAATCCCTCAAAGCTGGAACTGCGCCTGTATCTCTCGCTGTCCATCTATTTTACAAACACAAAATTGGACTTTGCTCGCAGCACAAATCCACGCACAGACTTTCTGGAGGGTGATTTGCCCGAGAATCACAGTGCAGCACATTAGTGTGTGGGAAAACAACACATTACAGGCAAGCCTCGGGCCATTCTAGTTTTTTTTTTTTTTTGAAAGCTTGATTTTAGCTGGCTTTTATGGAAATGGACTGCTCCTGTCAGTGGTGTGTTTAAACAGCTGAGTAAAGCTATTTTTGAAAAAGAGACAAGAAGTCCCAGGATTAAGCTCTTTGTTGGCCAGCATCCACCCTGCTGAAGTGTCCTTGAGCAAATGAGTCCTCACCTTGAGAAAATGAATCTTTGCCTCGTCAGCTCCAAGGCGCCGTAGCTGACCTGGACCTCTGACACGGAATACAAATAGAGATTTCAAATGCATCACATCTGTATTATCGCAGGTCCTTTAATGCCCCTCAGGTGCTTACTGTGATGAATGAGACTTGACCCGTAAATCAGTACCTTTATTCCAAAACCATGTCCCTAAGGTGTTCTTTTTTCCCAATGCTGCATTTTTCAGTGCATTCAAGGATACACACGCCTGCAAAGGTAAAACAGTCACAGACATGGCCACATAAATATGCAAAAAGAAAACACACAAGCTTATAATTGCACATAATTCAACACCTTGCAGGATTTCTCTCACCACTCTGTAATCATGGATGGATTACCGAACAGGCCTATCCGGCTTAGGCAGACAGAGCCTCTATTTGAAGTGACTGTTAACATTGGTTGTTGAAAAGTCAATGAAGTGTGAGAGACGTAGAGCGACTAAAAACAGAAGCAAAACAACCACAGAAAGAAGCAAATGACAACAAAGATGGAAAATGACCACAAAGAAATGACTGTAAGAACAAAACAGGTGCAAAGACCCACAACATGATTTCAAAGATACAGAGAAGAGACACAAAATGACTAAAAAGAGACAAAAACGACCACAAAGAGGTGTAAGAAAAGACGTAACGTGACTGCAAAAAAATGAAAAGACCACTCACTTCTACCCTCACTCGTGAACAAGACCCGAAGATACTCGAACTCCTTCACTTGGGGTAGTAACTCTCTCCCAGTCCAGAGGGGGCAATCCACCTTTTTCCAGCAGAGCACCATGCCCTCAGACTGGTAGGTGCTGACTCTCATCCTGACCACTCCACACTCGGCTGCACACCGTCCCAGTGCATGCTGGAGGTCACGGTGTGATGAGGCCAACAAAACAACATCATCTGCAAAAAGCAGAGATGCAATTCTGAGTTCACCAAACTGGACCCCTTCAACCCCGAGCTGTGCCTTCAGATCCTGTCCATGAATATCAATGACTACAAAGAGACAGAAAATGATCAAAATCAAATAAACTACAGCAAAATGACCACAAAGAAAAACAAAGTGACTACAAAGAGATGCAAAACTACTATAAAGAAAACAACCACAAAAACATCAAGACTACAAACACAAAATACCAGAAAAATGCAAAAAAAAAAAAAAACTAAAAAAAGATGGAAAACTGCCATAGAGTGACAAAAAACCCCAATCAAAAACAAATGCATAACGACTTAAGTAAGCTGCAAAATACACAAAAAACAGACCTGAAAACAAAAGACTACAAACACAAAACACCAAACAGATGCAAAATGATTAAAGAGATGCAGAACGGGCCTGAAAGGACAAAAAACCCCAAAGAAAAACAAACACAACCACAACAATTAAAAACAGATGCAGAATGACAAAAAAACAACTGCAAAATGACCACAAAGAGACAAAAACCGGCACAGAAACAAAAGAACATACAAACATTAAATACAAAACGGATGCAAACTGTCCACAGAGAGATACAAAACACAAAAAGCAATCACAGTTACAAGATGCAAAATGTCTAAGAAAGCTGTAAGAAACACATCATGATGACAAAGAGACAAAAAATGAGCACAGAAATGAAAGACTACAAACACAAAATACGAAACAGAAGCAAAACATCCTCAGACACACAAAACTGCCATAAAAAGACACAAATGGATGCAAAAATGACTAATAAAGCTACAAACTGATCACAAAGAGACACAAAAAGACTACAAGAAGACAAAAAATGAACACAAAAACAAAAGACCAGAAACACAAAATTCCAAACAAATGCAAAGCGGTCATAAAAAGAAAAAAGCTATCAAAAACAGCTGCAAAATGACAACAAATAGATGCAAAACAGCCATGAAAGGACAAAAAAGAAAACAAAAACAAAAACAAATGCAAAATGACTAAAAAAAGCTGCAAGAACAACAAAAACAAGACCTCAAACAGAAAATACCAAACAGATGTAAAACAACTACAAAGAGATGCAAAATGAGCATAAAGAGACAAAAAACAACCACAAACAAATACTGCAAAATGACCGAAAAGAGACACGTAACGACTATAAATAGACAAAAAAGGAGCATGAAAACAAAAGATTACAAACACAAAATACCAAACAACCACAAAAAGACAAAAAAATGACAACAAAAACAGAAAGACTAGGTAACACAAAACACCAGAGATGCAAAACAACCATAAAGAGACAAAAAAACAATCACAAACAGATGCAAAACGACTACAAAGAGACGTTTACAGAGACAAAAAACAGCACAAAAACTAAGACTGCAAACACAAAATACCAAACACATGCAAAATGAGCATAAAGAGACAAAAAACAACCACAAACAGATGACTGCAAATACTGCAAAATGACCAAAAAGACACATAATGACTATAAAGAGACAAAAAAGGAGCATGAAAACAAACAACCACAAAAAGACAAAAAAATGACAACAAAAAAAGAGACTAGGCAACACAAAACACCAGAGAGATGCAAAACAACAACAACAAAGAGACAAAAACAAGCACAAACAGATGCAAAACGACTGAAAAAAGATGCAAAACGACTACAAAGAGACAAGGACTACAAAGAGACAAAAAATGAACACAAAAGACTAGAAACACAAAATTCCAAACAGATGCAAAGTGGTCATAAAAAGTCAAAAAGCTATCAAAAACAGATGTAAAACAACTACAAAGAGATGCAAAATGAGCATAAAGAGACACATAACGACTATAAATAGACAAAAAAGGAGCATGAAAACAAAAGATTACAAACACAAAATACCAAACAACCACAAAAAGTAAAAAAAAAATGACAACAAAAACAGAAAGACTAGGTAACACAAAACACCAGAGATGCAAAACAACCATAAAGAGACAAAAAACAATCACAAACAGATGCAAAACGACTACAAAGAGACGTTTACAGAGACAAAAAACAGCACAAAAACAAGGACCACAAACACAAAATACCAAACACACACAAAATGAGCATAAATAGACAAAAAACCAACCACAAACAGGTGACTACAAATACTGCAAAATGACCAAAAAGAGACACATAATGACTATAAAGAGACAAAAAAGGAGCATGAAAACAAACAACCACAAAAAGACAAAAAAATGACAACAAAAAAAGAGACTAGGCAACACAAAACACCAGAGAGATGCAAAACAACCACAAAGAGACAAAAAGCAATCATGAACAGGTGCAAAACGACTGAAAAAAGCTGCAAAATGACTACAAAGACACACGAGGACTACAAAGAGACAAAAATTAACACAAAATTCCAAACAGATGCAAAGTGGTCATAAAAAGTCAAAAAGCTATCAAAAACAGCTGCAAAATGACTACAAAGAGACACGAAACGACTACAAAGAGACACAAAATGAGACAAAGAGATGCAAAACAGCCATAGAATGACAAAAATGAAAAAACAATCAAAAACAAATGCAAAATAACAAAAAAAGCTGCAAAAACGACAAAAACAAGACCACAAACAGAAAATACCAAACAGATGTAAAACAACTACAAAGAGATGCAAAATGAGCATAAAGAGACAAAAAACAACCACAAACAGATGACTACAAATACTGCAAAATGACCAAAAAGAGACACATAATGACTGTAATGAGACAAAAAAGGAGCATGAAAACAAGACTACAAACACAAAATACCAAACAACCACAAAAAGTAAAAAAAAAAATGACAACAAAAAAAGAGACTAGGCAACACAAAACAACCACAAAGAGACAAAAAACAATCACGAACAGATGCAAAACGACTGAAAAAAGCTGCAAAATTACTACAAAGAGACACACAAGGTCTACAAAGAGACAAAAACAAGCACAAAAACAAAAAACTACGAACACAAAATACCGAACAGACACAAAACCATCATAAAGAGACAAACAACAGTCACATAGAGATGGAAAATGACTAAAACAAGGTGCAAAATGATGACAAACCTGCAGCCTTGGTTCCCAGCTCTTATACAGGAGGGATGGGGGCTTTTACTTGTGTGTGCCCGGGGGCCTGTTGTTTCATGACTCTAATGTGTTTCTAGGTTACATACTGTACATTACCGTGCATGTCACCCTCCTTAAACTCTCTGAAAGGCACATGACAGATCAGTTGATTTTCACAATATCACCATCCTCCATTCAGCCTCCTTTTCCCTCTCCCTTCCTCCTCACTTCTTCAACGTTCTTTCATCCCTGAGTGCATTTAGCCAGAGGCCAATCTGCTCCTCTCCCTCCACTCTCCACATGTCCTGTCTAATGCCCTCTGTCATTATCACTGCATCCTTTCCTTAGCGTACCACGTTCCCCCGATTCCATTTTGGTCTCCAGCTCTCACAGAACTCAGCCAGCTCCTCTTCCTTCACCTTCTCTTGCGTCTCCCGCTCTGCTGTTTCTCTCACCCGGCCTCTTTGTCCGCCGGCTCCTGTAAGTTATTGCTGCAAAGTTAATTGCGGTATCCGTACTGCAACACACCAACACAGGATTGGATTACAGTGTGATTTAATGGATAGAAGGGCATTTTCTCCACTCTCAAACTGACTGTGTCCATGAGACGGGCGGCATGTGACGGCCTGACATGAGTGGTGCTTGTGTGATTTTGACGGCTGTGAAAGGTTGCAGTTGTAATGGAGTAAAGAGAGAGTTGTGAGGTGTGATGGTTTCACTTATTGCCAATAAATCAAAGCCCTCTGGATTACAGCATACCTGTTTCTATGCTCTCTGCCTTCTCTGTCCCCTCTAATCACCTTTCCCTCCCTCCCTCAGTCTCTGCATCCTTACCCTTCCTTCCTCCCTCCTCGCTCCAACTTTCCTCACCCTCCGCTCCCTGCAATCCCTCCTCCTCCTCTCAAACATCACACAATCCCCTCCTATCCCAATCCAGCGCACCCTCACTCTCTCCCTCCCTCTTCCTTTATCTCTCCCTCCCTCTCCCTTTCTCCCCTTCATCTCACCTCCAGCCAGCCGGAGCACCCTCCTCCTCCTCCTCTTCCTCCTCTTGGATCACACAGCCCGCCTGCTCTAGTCCACTTTCTCTCTCTCTCTCTTCATACCTCTCACTCTCTCTGCTGTCTCTTGTCTTTTATCTCTCTTTCTCTCCCTCTTTCTGTCTCTTTCTCTCTTTCTGTCCTCCACTTCTCTCCAGCCGCAAGAAGCTCGCAGGCTCGCCGCTCTTCCTCCAACTACTGAGGATTCAGAAGCACTCGGGACGAAGACCCTGTCACTGGAGGTAAGTGTCTATGTGTGTGTGTCAGTGTGTGTTGGTGGTCATTAACCTTACATGCATCAGCTGCTGCTTCAGGAGGCAGATGGGATGGCTGGTGAAAAGAAGAGAATAAGGGTAGTGGAGAAAGCCAGCTGTTCTGCAGTATATGGGAGAGTGACATGACAGGAGAGTGAGAAAGATGCAAAAGAGGCAATGATGATGATGATGATGATGATGGCGGTGATGGTGTGTGAGGGGAAAAGTGGAAGAAAAGCATGGAAAAAGAAATGCTATTTTGATGCAGCAGTCACAATCGACTGCTGCATCAAAAAAGACAGAGTCAGACAGAGTTCAAGAAGATGCAAAGAAAACCAAAAATGGAAATGAGGGCGTGAGAAAAAACAAACCAAAGACATAAAAAATGGATTAGAGAGCAGCCAACACAGAGGGAGAGAAATAATTCAGAAACGGGATGCTGATGTTTCCCCCGGTGTGGCAGTTGCATGCCTACAAATGCAGCGGTGCCTGCCTCCTCCTCTCCCGTAAAAAATCCCATTCACAAACAGGACCTGAAAACAGGCGATGGTGATTGGTTCCCCGAGCGCTGTGTGCCTGTGTGTGCTTCATTGTGTGTGTATGTGTGTGAAAGAAAGAGAATGAAGAGGGGTGAAAACCCATTACATTCCTGTGAGGGTGATGCTGAGGCTTCGGAGCAGATGCTTGAATGAAACTGCAGGGTATGCGCTTGTACATTAATATTACCTACACAGTCTACTGTACAGGAACGTGCAGAGGGTGAGAGATGTATAGTGACGCTGCATTTTAATTTGTGGTTCCCATTTATTTTATTTTTTTTCATCAGCACAACAGAGTGTCACAATGACAGATGTGTGGACAGACTGGCGCGAGCGGTGATTTTGCGCCAGACTCAAACTTCTTTTTTTCTTCTTTTAAGTCTTTCTGCCTCATTGCGTCATTCTCAGTGCTGCTCCAGATTGTCATCCCTCTCCCCGCCACCGTCACTGGCACAATCCCTCTGCCATCGCCAACCCTCTTAGATTAACAGCTGTCCAAACAGCGATGCTCTCCTGCCTCGCCAAACCAGGCCAATTAGAAAGTGACATTTGTTTGGGGAGGGGAGGGGATGGAGAGCTGTTGGTGCGTTAGACTTGAAGGGCAGGGAGGTGATGAAGGAGGGGGAAAGACGGAGGTAAGAAAGGGTGGAGGAGAGATGGGTAACTTCAGATACCCTCTCAGGTCACAGTGTAGAGACAAAGATAAGAACAATAAGGTCAATATTTGATGAGAAGTTTAGACGTCTAGATGTTGATAGAAGTTGATGTTATAAAGAAAAACTTTGACATGCTGTGGCGCTGGAGGAAAAGTCATTACAATTTATCCTCTGGTAATCTTGTATATTTGTAGCAAAGTTCACGGCAGTCCGTCCAATACTTGTCAAGATATTTTTCTTTGAACTATAAATGTCAACCTTGTTGTGGTGCTGGAGATGCCAGGGCATAACCAAAATCAGAAGGAATCTGGAGATTATGAATGGTTGTACAAAATGTCAAGGCAATTCATCTAATACTTAATTAGATATTTTAGTCTGGACCAAAACAATGGACTGAGTGACATTTCCATGCCTGGACTCATGCTGTTGGCACAGCTTGAAATTAAATTTGGATAAATTTGATACAATAATAAATTAAAAAAAGAAGTGTAATATGGCCCCGGGGGTGTGTAATCATACTAATTTTAAAAAAGTGAGCTAACAGAGGTGCAGATTGTGAACGGTAATTCATTCCACAGTTTAGTGGCCATGAAAGAAAATGCATGGTCATCCTATATGAATGGGTATGATAGTTCAGAGATATAGCTTGGAGCCTTGTAAGTGAGTCATCATCAGTCAATCATTTTAATGGTCCTGGAGAACAGCCCTGTCTCCTAGAAATTAAGTTTATATATACTAAAATTGAAACCACAAATATGTCTTAAGGGAAACGTAATGCTGAGCAAATTACGTTTTCTATTAAGATAATGAGGAAATGCTGCTAATTAACGTACTTGACAAAAAATTTGATACTGAATGTATTAGCAAAAAGTTCCCTGAGAGCTTATTTCAGTTGTTTTCACCAAATTTGGCAATCTCGCAATACAGCATCTACTCATGAACCCGGGGTTTTTGTTTCAAGGTCTTGCACTTTGCACACCGAACCATAGCCCGAATTAGTGATGTCCTCATCTGATCTCAAAAATCACTACTGGGGCCAACCAAGGCATTTTCTTCAAACTGATTTGGATCAGCTATATTGAGCTATATATCGAGAACTCAATCTGATCCTTTGTTTTACATCAGCTGTCACACAGCTCGCGTAGCTTTCCTGCACAGCAATGCAAAGAGTGCAGCTCTGGTCACTTCTCCAACTCCCCATCTCTCCTCCACGTGTCATAAACAACAGTAAAATGAAGAATGAGACTTTTTATTTATGTTATTTGTCAAAGTTATGAGCTCACATTTCATTTCAGCTCAGAGTGGAGTCTCTTGCACTTTGCTGTCATTGATGATGCATTATGTTCTAGACGAATAGAAGTATCAGATCAGGAAGAAACTTAGGGGCTAATAAAAACCCTTGATCCTGATATCCCTATCCTCAGCTACCTCTTATCTTATGAAGCCTGCATGGACCCTAAATGTAGTGTTTAGTTACCTGAAAGAAAAGTCTCTGAACATAAACCAGGCAGCGATTATGTTGCCACAAAAAGGTATTTGAGGATGCAGTTTAGTGACATACAATCATTTCTAGGAGACAGAGTTCACTGGAAACAATGGGAAGCTAATGAAGAGTTGTTAAAATTGGTTTAACGTATTTTTTCCGTATAGTTTTAGTTAAAATCCAAGAAGCTGCATTTGGGACAAACTGCAGATGATTTATTGCCTTTTTTCTGACTGCAAACTGCAATAATCCAATAATGGAATAGGTTCAATTCAGACTGAGTAAGGAAACTGGTCCCTCAATCTTGTCCTTGTTAAAATGGACAAAGGTACCCATCATCCAACATCTTCAAGTCAGTCCTTTAGGGCAGCCAAACTTAAAAAATCAGCAGGGTTGTCAGGAGGATATAATCGTGCATCGTCTGCATATATACAAAACAATATGTCGACCATAGGAAAGCATTTTAATAGAAAAAAGAACAGAGCCCAGAATCTATCCTTGAGGTACACCACAAGTATGTTTCATAGGCAAGGAAATAGAGAAAGTTAGACAGATAGGCTTTGACCCATTTAAGAGATAATTTGGGTAAGACAGGGTGAGACATGGAAGTATTTTAATCGGCCTCAATACAGAGGAGACCCTAAAACTAAGCAGCCATTATTGTTCAAAAATCCTATTCTTTCCCTTTTCTATATAGGCTATTCTTACACCATCCACATGCCCCTGTGGACCTCTCCTCCTGCCCATCTTTCTCCACTCTTACACTCACACATCATACGTACCCATAAACTTTATCACCACTTCTCCATTAGATATAAAAGTCAAGCGTGATGCATGGTAGCATATCCTCTCCTGATTTCATGGGAAATCAGTAATTTAACGAGGGTGGAGCTCTGTGGAGTGTGAAATACCCAGGTGTGATATAATGCTCCTCTGGGAGGAGACCTCACAGTGTGGGTATGGGACGTTTGTGTGAGAGGGAATGGTTTTTTAAGTCTGTGTATAGATTGGAAGAGGAAGAGGAGAGGAGGGACAGGAAGGTGGATGAGTGGGTGAGAAGGAGAAAGAAAGAGAAATAAATAAATAAATAAATAAATGAAAGTGTGTGTGTGTGTGTGTGTGTGTTTAGCTATGCAGTGCAGATGCTGTTGTGTTTAGGGAAGCGTGGAGAACCAGTGTAGGAGAAATTGCAGACCGGCGTCGGTGGGATTGGGACAGGTGGACCGGGAAAGGTATTTAAGCACCGTAACAGTCAGACTGGGACTTCACTCAGCGTGTGTGTGTGTATATGTGCGTGTGCATTAACAATATGTGGTCTAGTTGGTCCTATTAAGTGCACTGATTAACTGCAGGAGCTCTAAGTGCTGCTAAGTGCTGGTTTGAGGTGACCCCTGTGGCCTGTCAGTTGAGATGAATAAAAAAAAGGTGTGTATCTGTGTCTGTCTGTGTGCACTTCCCTCTGTCACAGTACAAAGATCCAGGCACAGTCCTTCACACCGACACAATATCCACTCTTGTATATCCATGTTTTGCTCGGTTGAAGGGCAGTCGGCACATCTGCTGAACTGAACGGACATCCTCATGTGAAAATTGTCACAAGAAAATCCACCACTGGAAAAAGCTGACGCTCACTCTTGCTAAAGGAGGCACAAACATCTAAACTGCATTCAAACAGTAATTTTTCTGATACTGTAGACTACTCCTGTAATGTGCTCTCCCCTGACGTGGCACATGGAGGGTTGGTAAACTGTTCTTTTGTCTACACTAAAGCATAATGGCCCATGCTTTAGTCTATTATGAGGTAAATGATCCAAAGAAAGCTTGCTTCAATGCTTGTTCTAAAATGTGTGACTAAGTCCTTACACTTAATGGTTATCATTAACAGGGTGTGCATATATCTGCCCTTATGTTAGCGCAAATTAAAAATCAATCTAAAAGTATGAAATTATTTGAAATATAATGAGGTGTAATGGAGGGTCATTTTAAATATTGAAATCTCAACTGGTTTAAATTCTGACTCATTCAAATGGCACTAATGTAAAACAAGAATCTGCAGCTCTGTGAAGCTGTAATGTGGCGCTTTGAGCTAAATGCTAACCTCAGCATGCTAACATGCTCATAATGCTAGCATGTTGATATTTAGCAGGTAGGACGTATACAATGTTCATCATCGTACATTAGCATGTTAGCCACAGTACCATTTACTAAATAGCACTAAACACAAAGTACAGGTAGGGCTGGTATCACTTGCTTTGCTTGTATTAACCCTTTAAGATCACTGTGGCTTAAACAGAAGTAAAATAAAATCATAATAGCTAGACCATTCATTCTTTTTGCAGCAGAAAGATAAGATTTTTGTCTTCCCTGTCATCATGTTAACACCTTTAACACCTTACCTTACGTGCAGTGCAAACATGGTATTATATCATAATTGTGCTGGACGTTCCCCATAATGCCTGAGATTGTTGTTTGCATAATCTTGTGTATATATATCTATGTCTGTCTAAAATAAAAACCAGAATAGCTAGATAGCAGAAGGCTAAGACTTCTGTCTTCAGTGTCGTTACATTGTACACTAGTAGTGACATCATTGTACTATTTCACGTTCGGTGCAAAACCATGCAAAAATGTACGGTGGTGCCAGAGGAATGAGTGATAAATGCCTTTGCACTTTGTCAATAAAAATGACAATATTGCAAAACTAAATAATGTGCATAATTTGTATAACTTGTGTGTGCTTGTGCTTGTGTTAAGAAACTTGGGAGTGTTAAGAAATATGTTGTTTATGTTTCTACATTTAAAAATTGTTTGGGTTTACATGTTTTGTGTTTTTTTGTTTGTAAAATTTGATGTAAAAACCTACTGGATTTTTTTCCCCCAAAGGCACAATCTGCGTACTTTTATCAGTTATTATGGTTTATTGACTTAAATAACTTTTTAGCTTAGGTTGTGCAGATTCTAGGGATATGAGGCATTTGAAGATACGACATCACAGTAAGCAAAAATACAAATGTAGGCACTGGCTGACCATTTCTATTGAAGAGGTCAAAGGGTTAATTATGGAAATGCATTCGTCTTTGCAATAGTTGTTGAGACATTTCACAAAAAACTACCCCCAGAAAACATACAAACAATAACCCTATCACCAGAATGAATTTTGGAATCGTATGTTTCTTCAAATCAGAGATACATTACATTTATACGTTATTATGTAGATGATACATGTCACTAATCTCATTAAATCCTGTTACTTCCACCTATGAAATATTACCAAAATTAATTCAGTTGTTTCTTTTCCTGGCCTAGAGAAGCTTATTCATGCTTTTGTATTCTCTTTGCCTTGACCACTGTAACGCATTGTTTACGTGCCTCAGTAAATCTTCAGTAGCTCGGCTTCAGCTGGTGCAGAATGCTGCAGTTCGTATTATAACTGGGTCGAATCATAGGTCACATATCACCCCAATTCTCACCTCCCTCCACTGGTTGCCTGTGAACTCCAGAATTGATTTTGAGATTATTTTAATAACTTTTAAAGCTCAACATGGTTATAGTTATGTAGCTTAGCTTCTGACTACCTATGCTCAAAGTCGTGACCTGACATCCTCAAGTCTACCTTGGCTAGTCATCCCTAAATCGAGCTTGGTAGCTAAAGGTGACCGGGCTTTTGCCATTGAGGCCCCGAAGCTCTGGAATTCTCTACTAGCTAGATTAGGCTGGCTAGCACATTACCTGTTTTTAAATCATTGCTTAAAACATACTTTCATATGAGAGGTTTTCCTTTTAATGCACAATTTGTACTTTTTTGATTTGAAGCTTTTGAATTTTATTTCCTTTTCCTTTCATGTACTTTGTGAAGCACTTTGTAACCTTGTTTACATAAGTGCTATACAAATAAAACTATTATTATTATTATGTCAGTTAATGTGTGGTCACATTTAGGCACAATAAAACCATTTAGTTACAGTTGATCTCAAACGCTGGTCTGCAGAGCCACAGTGTTGGACCAACCAAGAGATATTTTGCCATAGCCATTCCCAGGGCCACACAGCTAGCGTGGCTAAAAATGCACAAAGCAACAGAAACACACACACACACAGCTACATGTATTGTCAAACTGCCCATAGAAATGGATTCATTATCCTTCACTACCTTGGCTGCATTGTCCAGACCACACACAATGAAAAAAACATTATGAGCCACTGGGGGTGATGATTGTGTGTTAGCACGCATGTGTGTGTGTGATACAGCATGTTTGTGTGTATTCCCGCGTATGGTCAGGGAGCCTATCCTGTGTCCCACATTGCCAATTGCCCTCTGGTTGTCTATTTTCTCTCCTCTGCAGTTCATTGTTGTGTGGAGACATAACAGTGAATGTGAGTAAGATGGAAGCCTGCCAGTGGGTGGACTGGTTAGGGAAATGTCATTTTACTGGGAAGGATAGAGGGGCGGCTGTTTGTGTGGGCTTGTTATCGTAGGTGAGAGGATCAGTTAATTGCGAGTAGTCAGATGGAAGCAGGGCGCTCATGTGGGCAAACATCCATGGAAAGATGCGCCCTGGGAAACAGCTTTCTCTGTGATCTTAGTTTTTCACCTTGACCTTTATTTTTCCTTTCTCCCGCCTGCCTACTTCCCACAACCAATTTTCCCTCGTTTCACTGTCGTTTAAATCAGCTGTCATCTTTTTCTACGCGGCCCCCCCACCACCTGTGAGCTCATATGCAACTGTGAGATAAGTTGTGACTGCTGAGCATATGGCCACTACGGTTTCTCCGCCACTTAAGGGGTTGTCTGGATAATTAAAACACCATTCAGCCGCGGCGCAGAGGTCGCTCAGAGATGATTTGCATTTGGGCTGATTTTGTCATGGAAAACACAATTAACCCCGTGTTCAGGGCCCTTAAATTAAAGAACAGATTCTGATAAAAGAGAATGAGGAAGATGATTTTTTTTTTTGCTGAGGGTTTGAGAAAAGAAGGGAAATCAGAAACACTCAGTGTCAAACATGCATGCAGTATACTTTATACTGCATTTGCTTATCAGGCTGCATGCAAAGTCATCTTGGGTTGATAATACACACACTCTCTCACACACACACACACACACACACACACACACACACACACACACACACGATATACCATAGCAACACGGGTCACTGGACCTTGTCCTGCAGATGCAAACTGATACAAATGGGCTTATACAGAAGCACACACACAGACAAAGTGTGCACTGATGCAGAGCAGGTCACAGATAACATGAATTTCTCACCAACCAGCCAATCACACTGACACAAAACACACACACACACACACACACACGTAAAACTTGTTATCATAATGGGCCCAGACAGAGGGCTGTGATAGGCAGACAGTCTCGTCACTGGTGAGTCTTCATCGCCAAGGTCAAGGACAGATGTTGTGCTAGACGACTGGCATCTGGAGGGTGCTTGATGGTCTCGCCGATACGCAGGATGAACAGTGAAAAACGTGCCTGACACTGCAGGTTCGGGGCTTATTAGCTTCTGTGTGTACGTCTGCAGACACTGGTGTAATGCTGTAATGCACAGGTCATTGTTTGTGTGGGTGGCAGCGGCACGGGAACGGAGCCACCTACTAATAAGGAATTATGAGCGTGAAGTGAACAGCGTCTATTGAAACATCAGATGCTGCGGTTCAGCTAATATTTGGATAAGTGATGGGATTGAAGCGGGGCACGGTGTCCTGCCAGACAATGCTCAGCTGGAATTTGTGAGGTCATGTGAAGGTGTTGTACGCAATGAATGGAAAGGTCTCAGGTGTTATGCTGCCCAGTGGTGGCTAAACTGCAATACCAGCGTCACTCTGAGGGCCTTTGGTTTGAGGATGTTCTGTCCTGCAGCTCATTTCTGCTCTTACACCTCAATTTTGTCAGATGTTCCTCAAGCAACTCACTTCTTTGCCTTGAGGGAGAACTCAGGTCCAGAAGGTTCTTTGAGCTATTTCAGGGTTAGGTGTTATATGTAAGGACAGCGGTGGCAGAAGCGCGAGTATTTTTAAAGAGGTCAGAAAGTTGATACTAACTTTAGACGGTCACAGAGGTCATCCCAGTGCAACAGGAGTCAAGCCACTTCCAATTAGAAAACCCATGACCTCTTAAATGAGCTCATTAACCAACCTGTGGTCAGCTGGGAGGAAGAGCGAGTAAAAATGGATCGAGACATTTCTTATTTTAGAGCTCGATCTTTTTTTAAGAAAAGAAAAATTAAGTAGGATGATGATGTGACCTATTTTATCTAAGCCACTTAAAGCCTCCGTCTTTAGGGAACAAAGTCGTGGTTGAATTTTAACGCAGTGTATCTATTCAAAGTTTAAACGTTTACTCGGTTGAGAAATGTCATTTTGTTTTGCCAGTGCTGAATTATAGAAATCCTGCTCATTCATTGGTTCTTACAGGAGTGCCCTTAACACCTTGGGTGGAAAAACTTGGACTTGAAAAAGTGCCCAGCATCATTTGTGTTTTTTCCCATTGTCCATTCTGATGAATTGAGAGGGGGCCCTTTGTGGTAGTGATGACAGCAAGTGGTAGCGTACAGGTGATGGTTTGTGTTAAGCTAACGTCACTTTCAGTGTCATCCTTAGCAAGCTGCAAGACTTTCTGAACAAACTGTAGCCTCAACTACTTTCTAAAATTAAGGCTTCAGGTTAAGCAACTGGCTAACTGGGGGAGGTATCTCTCACCATAAGGCTTCACTCTCATTGACAACGAAGACATAGGCTACATCTCACGGCTTGATCTTTCTACCTTGACTGTTCACATTCATGTTTGATGTGACCCATATGGATCTCTGCCCCAAAATGCCTCACATGCATCTAGTAACATCACACACATGCACGTTGAAATGGCAATAAAAGACGTGACATTTGCAAAGGAGGAACGACATAGCGATGCAAGCTTCATCTCCTAAATGATCGTCATAGCAGGGATGTCCGATGAGGTTGTTCTGCATAATAATTAACCATGTGCTTCTGTTTGGGAGATTGTGCAGCATATTTTTAAAGAAGTGGTCCTGTGGAGAATTGGGCATATGTTTTCAGCATAACAGGCTTTCGATCCACAAGGTCCATCAGCAGCTGTTGCTGGTAGTTCTGTGGAGAGAGAGGTTTGGGTGCGACCAGGAGAAGAGTCAGGAGTGGCGGGGCTGTGAGGTGGAGAGTTTCGTGGAGGAACAGTTCTTGCAAAACCTAAGAATGTCCAAGGCTACTTTCTAATATCTCTGTTGGCCCCTGATGACAATGCTGTCATGGTCAATGGCTGTATATAAAGATGGACAGTGTGTCTCTACCTTCTCCCACTGTACAGACGAGGATTTTTGGCTTTTGGTGAGCTGTCATATCATTCATTATCCATACAGTCTATGGTTACAGCACCCGGTATGCAGTCCCTGATAGAAAGCATCTGGCAGGGACCTCTAGCTCACCTGGTAGAGTGTGCGGCCCATAGAGGCCGAGTCCTTTGCAGCAACACAGGTTTGATTTCAACCTGTGGCCCCTTTGCTAAGTGTCATCCTCTGCTCTCTCCCACTTTTCTGTCTGTCTGTCCTATCTATAAAGGCAAACAAAGCCTGTCTGTTAGTTCTATTGGCTTGCAACTGGGGCAGCCTACAGCAGCAGCAGTACAACTACAACAGCTTTCTGTAGTTTTAACAGACGACTTCAACACTGTATGGTGAGTGATCAGCACCTGCAGACCCAAGTATAACCCCCAAATTCCACCAGATGTGTGTGGGCTGCGTCTGCGCTCGGAACGGCAGCGGAGCCGATACGTTTCCACAACAGATACGCAGGACTTCTATTTTAGCCAGATGCCAGAGCACAACGCAGCAATTCAGCACAGAGCAGATCGTGCGGGGCAGGAAGTCGTGCACAGAAACAAAATAAAACATCAGGTTAATTTTCAAAATAAAATACTCAGTGTTCACGGTGGATCATATTTCCCTGCACTACACCTTAAAAACGTAATAATGGGCATAGGAAGTCAACAGGTCAGAGGTTTTCAGATGTCATTTCACCCAGCTGACACCATGGACGAAGAGAGAATCATGGAGGTGCACCGAGATGTCTTCCTACTACTCCTCTGGTTTTGTGGTACGCAGCCGGTGGGTGTTGACGGACGGCGGAGCACGCAGTGGATAACCAGCGCAGCCATTTGGCAACAGACAAGCATCCAGTAGAATTCCGGCATAAGTCGGACAAACTATGAATGTATGAGGAAAACAACCATGAACATAAATGAGTGTTCTAACAGTGGTCAAATGGCCAGTGATCTGACATGTATCGGATGAGGGAACACACATGAAAGTGTCCTAAATCTGATTGGAAAAAACTGGATCTGAAAAAATCTGATCCATGTCACGGGAGAGCAAAAAAATTGGATTTGGTCCACATTCATTTTTAATTTGATCATAGTCTTACATTTCCATTTAAACAGGGACAAGATGGGTCTGACAGATGTTGGGATATGTATTGAGTTAGATAAAAACATTGATGCCACTCTCGAGACACAGAGTGGTGTCAATTGTCTCATGGGACTCTTGGTAAGAAGTTAATGAGCTTTTTTTTTCCCAAAATGTCAAACTATTCTAAGTGGTCACCAATCCTTAAATTTACAATACATATTGTATGTGAATATTTTTAAAAATGTCCTTGAAAATCTCTGTAGAAAATACCTGCATATTTTTCCTACTTGCTAATCTGTAGTTTTGTTCTTAAAAGTTCATAAAAAAAAACTTTCCGTAAATGGAGCACCACTTTAAATTCTTTACCTGTTCCCCGTTCTTGTTCCACATCTCATGTTTTCAAAGTAGGATTATTCAAAGTGAGTGAAAACTTCTTGGCTCCCAGCGCAACACCAGAGAACAACTGGGAAAAGGAAGAAGTGCCGTACAGGCCTGGTGCCCTGTATGTAAAGCAGAGTTATCTTGAAACAGCTCAAGTTAATGTAGAGCAACCAACTGTCAGTGGTCAGATGGAATTGCCTTATCAACCCGTGAAGTGAATGACAGCTCATCTCAATAGCAGAGATTAGGCGAGATGAGCCGTGGCTGTGGCCTTGCAAAGCAGCAATCGTTGTGAACAATATCCATCAATCCTCCTTGAGTGTCATATCTCCCGGACGCATCCTGCCCCCTCAGGAACAAAGGCCAGGGAAGTTTTTCTTCCATTTATCGCTTCCTCCGCTTCCTGTATTCCCCTTTTGTCTGACCTTTTTTTTCCAATTCCCTGACTCTACATTTAATTTAATCCGCAATCCTTATCCCATCACCCATATGCTCTCGTCCCTGGCTCAATCTCTGTATTATTGCCTACTATACTCGGCTTTATGCTGAAACATTCCCAGCAGATCATGGGCCAGAAAATTCTGACACTATAGCCCGATTCATTGAGCCTGGTCTGGGCTTTGGCCCAAAGCTTTGAGCACACAGCTGACCTGAAGCTGACCTCAATCCAAAACAAATGTTGTAACATCAAAACTTCCCGCCTATCTCTCTTGTAAACATAACTGCTGAGGGGTGGACGGATTTAAAGGTGTGACCAGGTAAAGGGTGTCCATGCAAGAAACATGCTAAAAATTAAGTAAAACATTTGTGCAGAATCAGAATCTGGTTTATTGCCAAGAAGGTTTTTACATACATGGAATTTACTTTGGTGTATTGGTGCTTAACATACGCCAGGCTGTACAACTCTTCTTTATAAAAAAGAAAGACAAGAAGAAAAAGGAGTCTGGAGGACAATAACAGAAACAACTGATACTTACTGTTTTACATTGCACTCTTTAAAAAACATTGATTAATCAATGCAGCAGAACCAGAGTTATCACCCGTTTTATTCCACATATTCTTCTCTCTTCAAAACCTGGCACTTACATCACCTATAAAGCAGAAGGCAGCTGGGGTTCAGTCGGAGATTTGGTTGTCCACTAATCAGGAGATCTGTGGTTCGATCCCCACCTCCTTGGGCAAGATACTTGGCTCCAAATTGCTTCAGATAAGCCCTGTTTCCCCCAAACACTTACGGTATGGAACCTTTGGAACCAAAAGTAACCTATCAGACATGGTACCTGGAACCTAGGTCTGCTTAGCGTTTCCGCGGCAAACAGTACCACTGTGCTAGCCTGGAAATCCAGACCCAAATCTAGAAAGATTTAGGGTCCGGCTATGAGTAATGCAAATGGCCCAACTCGAGGGGCGGCTCCAAGCATGCATTTGAAAATATCACTGCATGCAATTGGATAACACTACGACCAATCAGAACAATACACAGGGTGACATATCCAGAGCTTAGCTACCAGCGGAGCTAACTAGTAGATTAGACTCTTGCCGTATCCAGTCGGCAAAACAGCAAAAACGTCCTTCTTGCAAAGGAAAGATTCAAGCGCCGTCCTCTGTTTCTCTTTTAGAGAAAAAGCCAAGTCTAACTCGTTCATTGTAGCAGCCAAAGCCGTTTCGAACAACTGGTGTTCATCCGTAGCCATCTTGCAGTGTTTACTGACTGATTCCGGACTTCGTCTTCGTAGCGCTGTCGTCACCTGTTTAGCTCGCCTCTGACCCGCCTATATCAGATACACCGATGTGATTGGTACAGGTACTCCAACAGAAGGGTGACCAAAAATGGGGTATTGGAAAAAAAGCGTACCGAACTAAATTGTACCGTACCGTACTGCTCGGTGGAAACGGGGCTTTATGTAGATGTGTGAGTAGCAAGTGGCACCTTGTATGGTAGCCTCGCCCAACAGTGTATGAATGAATGGGTGAATGTAACATGCAGTGTGTAGTGTAGTATAAAAGCACTTTGAGTGCTTGGAAGACTATAAAGGCTCTTTTCAAGTGCAACTGCCAACGCTTCAGAGATTTGCTTGTGCTATGCTAATAGCAGCTAACGTAGCCTTGAACCACTACCAAGGAGCTGAGAAGCAGGCTGCAGAGATTTGGTGAGGTCACTTCTCTCTTACTCCACACCCCCAAATCTTTTTCATTTCTTTACTTGTAGTCTTGAGACTAAACAGATTCTGAAGTGACATGACTTGAGGTTAATAGGGGTTATTGGACCACCTTTAGGGGGTTTTCATATCAGAGACCTGGGCCAGGTTCTGGGTACACATGACTCCAAAGTCCATTAGTGCCAATAATTGATCAGTGTGAGCACTGTGTACCGTACCCAGGCATGGTACGCCAATCTGTGCCTGAGTTCACTTGAAAAGGTGGTCTTGAGTTAGCCTGGCGTTGTCAGACCCACTTTGCAAAACGCGAATGGGTCTGGACACGGACTGTACATTTCCTCTATTCCCGAGGGGCGGTATCGATGGCTGTCACTCAAAGAGCCCCTTCACGCAATTGGAATGACGGAAAACCAATCAGAGTAAAGGAAATGTGTGACGTAGGCTAGCACAACGCCACTGTAAACAGACCAGCAAGCTGCAGTGGAGATGAGCTGTGATGATGTCTGGGAAAGAGTGTTGCCGTCTTTGTGGATTTCCTCCTCACTGTAACTCCGAGTTGCATGGCTGTGATTCCCAGCTTGGTCTCTTCCCTGACCTGCTCCTCCATGAGAGCAACTGGTGGAGAAACAACAATAGCCACTGGGTTTTCACTGAGTCCCATCGTTTTCCCGATCAACCGAGCCAGTTGGTAAATAAAACTTTTACCAAACCCCGTAGGAAGGACGGCAAACACATCCTTTTTTTCAATGAAAGCTTTCAGTGATTTCAAATAACCCGCCCCAAAGTAATAAACGGTTGTGATTGGCCCGTTTAGCCAAAACCGATGCCAAAATTCGCCTTTATGATTGCATAGCCAGACTGATCTGAGGAGCGAAATCGAATATGAGCTCGCGAGATCAGGATAGTTTCGCCAGGCTAGTCTTGAGTACGTTTCATGTGTACTCTCGGACGTTCATCAGGTGTGAACACCAACTGTTCCAAAACATGGAAGCAGACTGGTATTTAACACAACTACAAGGAGATTTTAAGTCGTTATGAATTTAATACAAATATATCAGACAGCAGTGCAGCTGCTGAGTCCGTTGGGCGGACTCAGATCTGGTTTCACTGTCTTCGAAGAGCTCTGCACCTGAAAGCAATTGCTCCATTGCTGCTCCGTCAGTCCCTGTTGATGACACCCCCAGCTGCACCAATACATAACATTACTATTGTGGGGAGTGGAGATGGGGGGCATTGTACTTGGGCACAGTAAGAATAATCGTACCTAAATTGAAAACACCCTTAATGTGTAAATTACTTAAAAAATAAAATAAAATTCAGACTGCTCCAGCTTGTCACATAAACACACAGTAGGTTGACACTGTTTTTTAAAGCTACAGCTCTAAAATGATTTTCAAGAAAACATAACCCAATTTTGACTATTATACTTTTCATGATCACAAACATCTTCTCAGTGATGACAATTTAATGTTTTCTGTCTGAAACTACCTCTCTACAAAGCAGTTGTCATTGCTAGTGGTGGAGTCTGCCATTACCACCCTGAATTTAACTTGATGTCTTTGGATACCTGACCAAAATTTAAATCAAGTGTTGCTCACAGAGTGCATTTGTGGTGGTAACAGATCTGTCGAAAGGTCTGCAGAGTTAAAAAGTATAAACACTTTGTCTCATTCTCATGGATCAATATGCCACACTAAGTCTCCACAACTCTGTGAGACGCAGCAAAGAAAATGATTGAACTTGAATAGTATTTCTCTGTAGGTTGCAGGCAATAAAACACATCTCAAGGGTTTAAATACCGTGATGTTCTCATTCAGAATTCATATCAGTGATCTGATCCAGCAGGATAAACAGAAGCCAGCAGCAGGAGCGACACTCAATTACAATGTTTATCCCATACTGCGCTCCTTCATGAGACCCATTCACTTCAGTGTCATATTCAATCTGGTGACTCCGGGCTGAGGCCTGCGTTATCATCAGTAAGAGGCGTTGAGTTGGAGACAGACGACACCTTGATATTGCACTTCTAGGGAGAAAAGGTTTTTGTTACAGGGGGACCTTTCTGTGGAAGTGGAAACACATTACCTTACATGTACAGCAGCTGTATGCTCATGGAGACGAGGCATGTTTACCATAGTGCTGAACCTAGCACATTCAGTGCGGTAGGCAAGCATACGAAATCTGAAGTCAATTGAGTAAAATCTCTAAAATACAGTAAAATTGCACAGTTAATTCAAAAAGGCTGACTTCCTGTTGGGTTTAGGGTTTGGCTCCAAGGCGCTTTTTTGTACGTCTGGAGATGTTATATATGCTTACCAAATTTCTTACATGTAGGTGAAACGTACCATGGGGGTCACTTTGTTGAAGTTTTGTAGGTTCATACTGAGTCATAAGCCCCTTTTACACTGTCAGATTTCCCGCAAATGTTGGGCCGTTTTGCCGGCAAGCTGCGAGCGTTTAGACACACAGAGCCGGATTGGTGAGTTGATCCGAGGTGCCCAATTTTCCGCCTCGTAGGGTAGACATATTGGC
Organism: Epinephelus lanceolatus; assembly: GCF_041903045.1. Lineage (NCBI taxonomy): Eukaryota > Metazoa > Chordata > Actinopteri > Perciformes > Serranidae > Epinephelus > Epinephelus lanceolatus. The sequence continues at coordinate 37,170,026 of NC_135751.1, forward strand.
AGAACCCTTTTAGTTTAAACAGACCAAGGTGGCCTTCCGCCACGGGAGGGGCTGTTGAAGACTTGTGGGAGGAGCTGTTGATGACGCTGCAAGTGCGAACCACTGGCGGTGGGTAAACAGGAAACAGTTGATAGCAGGAATTAGCAAGCAGCTAGTAGCAAGAGGGAAACACAAACCTGACAGACACTGTAAAGATGAGCAACTGGGGAGACAAGGAATTGCGCGCCCTCCTTGTCCTCGCACACGAAGAGGCCATTAACTGTCAGATGATGGGAACGGTGAAGAACGGGCCAACTTATGTGAGAATCGCTGAAGGACTGACCAGCTGCGGCTTCCCTCCCACGTCACTGTTTACGTCACACGCTGAGTTACACGTTTTGTTACTTGCTCACGCCCCCATTGCCCTGAAAAAGGTGCATTCTGTATAAACAAAAGTAGGCAGGCGGCATTTTGCTGCACTCCCTGATTTTGTTTTTATACTGCCAATGCTGAAAAAAGACTGATTGGGCTTTCCTGCAAATTTGCACAACTCCTGTTTAAAAAAGGGCTACAGTCCCCCCAGCATGAGACCCATGAATTATCAAATTTTGAACCACTTCTGCTGCGTGTGCAAAGTTTCATGAGTCTTTGAGCATCTCTAACCTCTAAAAAATGCCATTCATTTGGAAGAATGGAGCAATGATAATAGTCTTCATCACTCATGCCCACAGTCTGGAGAATCAGGCTGTGGGGTCCATCATGGCAGCCGAACAATGTACAACTGTGAAGAGGTAAGCATCGAAGCATATTTTAACCAACTAAAAAATTCCCAGCTAAAAAAATCAATGTCACTTTAAGTGCATGCCATTGAGAGTATGTTCACTGCTTTACCTTAATGCCATACATTGATTTCCAGCAGGGAAATGAAGCTGTTATATTCGCTCCTTAAAGCCAGACTCCATTGTGACAAACGGTGATTTAACATCGCTGAACACAGAAGTTAGTTAGTTAGTTTGTGTTATTGTGTGACTTTGGCGAATCCGAACTGACTGTTTTTAATGCCAAAGTCACACAAACTAACAAACTGATCAAAGTAGTAGTCGACCAGCAGCTCCTGTGATCAGTGAGCTAGAACTGTTTTTCTCAATGGAGTCTGGCTTTGATGAGAACACAGATGGGGGAAAACAGTTTCTTCACCAAAGCGGACTGTGTGACAGAAAAGTTAAGCGGTGAAAATAGTCATAATGTAGTGTGCACTTAAAATGATATTGATTTTTTTAGGTGGCTAAAATGCATTTTGCTGCAGCCCCTGCCAACAGCAGACTCCAACCTGCCTCTCCAAACTGGGCGGGCGTGCTGACTGACATCTTATCTGTAGTCAGTGTACCCCATATAACCCCACTTCAAATCTGAACTATCCCTTTAAGGTCAACTGCATTGCCATGACTAGAGGTGATACCCCGACTACAGACTACAGTTGCCTGTAGGAAGATCCAGCAAACCATCAGGACTCGGTATTTCTCTTTTCACGTCCTCTCCTCAAGATCTACCTAAGCTACACCATCTCTGTCTTTTATGGCTTCATGAATGACTGCACATTTCCTCCCTTTATGTGAATGTGCGTGTTCCATCCTCAGCCCCTTGCCCTCCACCCATTTTCCATCCTGCTCTCTTTCTCTCGCTTTGTAAGAAGGCCTGCCTCGTCAAACAAGCCCGAGGCGAGTCCTAAGCACTAGAGTGTGGACCGAGTGTCAGAATGAACACGAGACGCTGTGAGGGAGTGTGTGTGTTGATGTGAAAGCCCCTCTTGGAGCGAGTGTCTTTGTGTTTGAGCAGTGGAGAGGATGCTACTACTGCTGTAACTGTTGGGGCTTTCTGCTGCAAGGTCAGTGGAGCTCTACCCCCCCCGCTCAATCTCTCCCTCACCACTGCAGGAGTTGCTGTCAGTGACAAGAGGGTGTCAGCTGCTGCTGCTGACCAGGCATCACTGCCGGGGTTAGGGATACAGGGCAACACACACATACTGGCATAAATTGGCATCCCCGTGCACACTCATGCGTGCGGGCAAGCGTTGCTCACTCGCGGAGATGCAGATCCGAGTGCTTGTACACACAGCATGCCACCAGCGCTGAGAGAAGTGTATCGATGAGCGCTTGAGTTGATGTGTGGATCGCCATCCCACACACTCTCCTACTCTGCTAAACACATCATTATCCAACTGTGAGGATACAGTCTATATTTAGACAGTCCTAAACAACCACCAAGCGCAGTGCAGTCAAGTCATGTGTCAATATACAAACCATTTGTGTAATGATGCTCAAAATGAGATGGATGAATGATGCTCAAGATAAATGCCTAATTTAAAGTAGCAGCATAGTGAGTCATATTCATGATAGGAAGTGAATGGCGGTGTGGTATCTGACATGCATTTTGCCGTGTTGACTCAAGGTCAAACTTCCCCTCTGAAGAAGAAACAAATCTTCCAACAATGTAGGCAAACGCCTCCAGACATCCCACTATATGTCCAATGAATTTAACCAACTTCAAACTGTGACTTTAACAACCCCTCCTCTCCTCGCTGCCTCTTTTCTCTCCCCTCCCTCTCTCTGCTTTCCTCTCACATCACAGACGTGGTCCAGAATACAAATTGTGTTTTCCTTTCTTTATTTGGGTAGCCCATAATGCTGTAGGCCAGAAGAGAATGGGGAGACGGGAGTGAATGCGTCCCACCAAAAGAAAAGGGAGGCGACAATAGGGCGCTAAAGCTGCTCGACAGACAAAAAGGCGAGATGACAAAGAGAGGTGGAAATAGAGACACGCCGAGAGGGAAAGAGAATATGTAGAGATGAAAAGAAGATACAGGACCAGGGGAGGAAAGATACAAAGACAAAAGGTAGAATGAAGACAAACAAAGGTGTACTTGAGATGTGTTTGATAAAGGACGGGCTGTTGAATAGTCTTCAGAGATGTGGTTTCATTGTTCGTTCCAAGTAAGGAAGATACAGAGTCTCCTCGATCATGGCCCAAAGCTGCTCACAAAGCAAAGCGGGTGACGCAACACCTCATTTATAGACAAACATGGATTTGTCTTGATTTTTGGTCATTTGTGTCAAGATCTGCCCTGATCTCCTCTTGAGATCATGTTTGTCTTTTGTTTGATTCTATTATTCATTTTATTTCATTTCATTTAGTGTTTCCTGTTTTATTCACCTCACCACTTCACTTCTTGCCTCTGTGTGTTCTCCCTCCAGTTTTGATTGTCTGATCTGCCCTGATACGTTTCACCTGTACCTCGCTAGTTCTGCAGTCACCTCACCTTGTGCCTATTTGTACCTGTCCAGTTCCTCTGTTCTTGGTCAGATTGTCTGTGTTTGTTCCTCATGTTCCTCATGCCATCCTGCTCAGTTAGTGTGTTTTTTTTTGTTAGTACTTTGAGTTACTTTTGCCGGCATTGTCGCTTTTGTTGCTGACCTGTTTTGTATGTCTTCTACCAGCTACATTGAAAGCCTGCTGTCCTGCATTTGGGTACCCTAACTCAGCCTTGAAAATTTGGGGTTTCAGATAAAGTCTTGGCTTTCGGAATATGAAACTCATCACCAAATTCAGACGATAAACACAAGCTTGGAGCTTTTAAAGGCATAAATTATGACAAGGGAGCAGTGAACACTCAACAACCACACTCTAGTCCTACTCAGTGCCACTCTCCCTCTCTGTCTCCCTGAAATTGTGAATGAAAGGCTTAATGTTATAGTAACAAGGCAGGATCCAGGACAGTGGGTTTTCGTCAGGGCTGCCCATTAATGGTCGACCAAATGTCAGTCAGCCAGAAAGGTCATTAGTTGTCAAGATTTCATTGGTCAAAATAAATCCAAACCTACATGACTGGACCATGTGGGACTTTAATCTGAAAGGACAGACACAGGAAGTGTCCACGCTCAGCAGTCAGACAGGAGTCAGGTTAATTTCCAGGGCTGGTACCTGCGGTTATTCCACAGGCTAGTTAATAACATGTCGGGCAGGAAATCCAAAGTGTGGGATCATTTTGAGAAGGTGAAGGACGAAACCAAGGTGATATGTAAACTCATCTTCATTGGTCGACTACAAACATGACGTATCATCTGAAACATGGAAGTAGCTACATGCCCATTAGGCCACAGCGTCATTAACAGGCGGCTCGCTCAGTGTGTGACGTGCACTTCTCGTTTTTCCAACAGTGTGTAAAACACATCAAAATGTGTCATGGGGTCACTGTGAATGAAAATGACATGTTGTTGCAGAGTGGGGTGCTGATTCTCAGTGGGATCGACAGTATCAGTGACCCTTTCACATCACAGCGAGTCCTTTCATTCCATGTCCAGATCAGTTATATCGATCAGTGGAGCTTTGACTTTCCTCTGTAAGATAATCCCAGTAACACTGAGTCTGCTTTCACAGGGGACATCACATGTGGCTTTAAAATAAAGGGCAACAAAAAGTGACCCGTGACAAATCCAAACGTAAGAATGAGATCAATTTCTCTTTCCCTTTGAGTTGTTTTTTGGATCAGAAATGAGCAAGTGACAAACAAACTAAAAATAATTTTAATTTTAAATAGGGTTATAAAACGTCTAAATGATTCATTTTAACAGTTTGAGTCCTGCTTTGCTCTCTAAACTTGAATGAAACTCTCTACTCTTGTTTATTGTTTGCCAGACTTCAATTGGTGATGTCATGCACAAGTGTACAGATAGTGGAATTGTTAAGCGTGATTTCTACATTATGCAAGCAGTTCAGGAGTCCCACCACAGATATCTACAACACAGGTTTTGATTTTCAGGGTCAGAGTTCACCCCAGTACTAGCAGGACTAAAGGTACGTGATAAGGCTGTTTTAATTACATTCCTCACAGTAACTGTTTAATAGCTGGAATTACATCCAAATAACTTTTACTCTGCCCTGTAACACACATCAGGTACGGCATCACAGCACCTAGATTCTCACAATACTTCAAGATCAAGCAAGACTTGAGAGACCATGAGATCACAATGCATACGTGTCTGAACCACCAGTAGTTCAAAACACAAATGGCAGCTCCTAAAGAAGTCAGCATAGATGCTGAAATAGTTTCAGTTATTAAATCAGAACTGGAGAGTATTCTTCATTGAAACAAGAGCAAAGAAAGGAAGGTTTTCCTCAGTAGAACAGATGCTTTTGCACTTCTCCTGGCGACAAAGGTGACAGACAGATGGTTCATCCAATCACTTGCCAAGCATTTTCGAAAGTGCCTGCGGCCACATGGATACGTTTGTCAAGGCCAACCCAGTGGTTTGGTATTGCACGTCCATAAAGTTGGGGAGGAGACTGATTATGAAGCAGCAGATGCACTAAATCTTGTGTTTCCCGTAATGCAACTTGATAGCACAATCTTTCTTTAGACCCTCCCTACCTTCTACAACACAGCTCACACTCAAAGATTCTCGGCGGGACGAGTTGAAACAGGCAACTTCTTGCAATGCGCCATTCTGCAACGTTCTAACAACCTGCCGAATCACACTAATGCAACTACATGAGATGGTGTATCATCTCTATGCAACAACTCTCTGTACTTCTGTTCTGATTTGCAGCTTTTCAGGTTTATTTTGTGGCTGAATATAATTTGTAGCTTCTTGAAATATGAATGAGGACAGTGATAGTGAGATACTGGCTACAGCTGCATTTGTAGTAGTGATGAAACGTTGAGGGGGCGTAAGCACGTACAGCCAGCAGCAGCATCACACCATCTGACAACCGGCACATGTGAGGACAGAAACAGAGGGCTTGGCGGGGACGGACCACCTCTGCAGCCATTTTGACTTCACTACAAGCTGACTAGCTGTAGAAACAGGCGACGTGCCTTACGTTCTTAAATCAACGATTTGACCAGTGGAGTTGCAGGTGACATCATCAGCCGGCTTGAGTTTTCTCTGCAACGTACTAAAATGGTTTTGACTCGGCATGAATCTTTGGTCTGAACTGGACTTAAATGCCCCTTCTTTCAAAATGACCCTGTTTAAAACTCTGGAAAGCAGAGTGACACAAATGTTTTGACTGCCTGAGCAGTAGCCCACTCCTGGTGATGAGTAAACTGAACTTCATGTGTGTAATCGGTGGTGAGTCTTTTCATTTGTAAATGTGTCTTTCAGTGACCTAGAGCAAATACAGAACTCAAACTGAACTTGAAGGGAATTCTCTGTGTGTGTGTAAACTTCACCCCTGCGTAGTCCCTCAGGCCATTGACGCATCAGGATTGCATAGTGAGTAGAAAGACTGTTTTTCTAACAAGCATGTGTCTGAAGTGCCTTTGAGCAGGACACCAAAAGCGGCTTTTCCATCCTGAGAAGGACAAGACCAGTGTTAGACCCACCGCGGCACCGATGAAGTAAGCGGTTACTCTTAACCAGGCAAGGTTGCCCTGCGCCCCTCACAGACGGCGGGCAGTGAGTCAGACTTCAGAATCCATCAACCCATATTAAAATCAACACAAATCGGGCCTGTCTGCCATTCACCTCATAGGATCCCAAGCCGTGTCCGCTGGACGGAAGGGCAAACACTGTCGAAGCTTCACTCAAGCTGGCACGCTGCGTGGGGCGGCTGGCAGAGAGCAAGACAGAGCGACAACATTAGAGGAAACAAAGAGAAGGCAGGGGGAGAGGAAGAGGAAGGAGAGGAGGGAGAGGAGGATCGGCACCAAAAGGCCGGGGGGTGTTTTGTTTGTGTGATTATGGACGCTTATGTTTCATATTTTGTGTGTGTGTGTGTGTGTGTATGAGTGTGTAGACCGCTGCCCTGCAAGAGGTGTGTGTAGGAAATGAGACACGTGACTCTCATGACCCCATTTATTCAGGACTCACACCATTTTTGTGTTGCATTGCCCTAAGTGCCAACCCAGCTACCACACACACACACACACACACGATCGATGTCTGTCTGGTTTGATTTAGTGTTTTCCCTAAACAAAGCCCAGCCAAACTGGACTTCATCACTTTAAAGCAGCCGAGGAGAAAACCAGGCCCTTACATCACACTTCTGTGAGGCAGCCAGGCATGACGAAGACTGCAGTATTTTCAGATGGGGAGACACAAACTCTCTCTCACACACACACACACACACACACACACACACACACACTATGGCGCCAACACTCTTTTAAGACACTACAGTAAACTAGTCAGCCCCTCTATAACGGCGCCGTCAGTGACAAATAACAGTACTTAAAGATTCTTATGGCGTAGAGTGTAACTCTGAGAATGTTCTCTTGGTGCAGTCGAAGGTGAAGGTTAAAGCTACACTTTCTTGCACCTAGCCTCACTTTCTTTTTTGTTGTTTTCCATTTCATGAATCCATCAGTGTCAAAGAAAATCATATGCCGGCAGAATTCCACTGTATAGGACGACAGAATGATGTGTGTGTTGTAGCTGCTCCTGTGTGTGTGACACTGATTTCAAAAGACCTGCTTCTTGTTGAAACAAACTTTGTATTGAGCCTAGTTTCCACCAAGCAGTCTGGTTCAGTTCAGGTCATATCAGTGCACATTAGAATGGTTATTTCTGCGTCCCCGTTGTGAGAAATTGTTGATGGTACCAAGAGAACTGTTCCCACTTTTGGTCCCCCCTCTGTTGCAGTCCCGAACACACTGACCCTGCATTTAGAGGTGAAGCTAGAAACACTGCAGTCTGATTGGTTAATAGAGAACAGCCACTCTTGCTCAGGGGTGAGTTGTGGCTGGTTTTGAAGGTTATGTAACCTCTGTTCATACATAAATCAACTATAACTAAAAAATGAAAGCATGTTTTGCTGCCTTTTTATCTTTACTAGTTAACAGGTAGCAGCTAGACTGAGAGAAAATAAGTTAATTCACTGTGCCGACTGCCGAGAACTTGCATGTTACTGACTCCATCAACACATCTTCAATTTACATGAACAAACAAACCATGTATGTAAACTAAATAAAGTCTAATCCTCACTTGGAGAAAAATGTGGCAGAGTATTGTTCCACAGTGCTCCAGCACCACTAAACTCAAGGACACAATGCACAAACACGCTACTTTTAAATATCCCATGGAGAGAGACGCCCACTGCAGCCTGTTCTATTTTGCTCTGAAAATGTTGGCATGCAGCCTTGTTCTGTGGATGATAAATGGGGTGCAGACTTCCCTCTGCATTACCGGTGAAGAGGAAATACAGCGAGAGCTAGTAGTACTGTTTGCAGTGGAAATGCTAGACAGATCTAGGATCTAGGTACATGTCGGTATGGGTTACGTACGGTACTAAACGTACTATACCAAAAGTTTTAGGGTGGGAATGCAGCTCTATTTGACAGCAAGGGTGTAACGGTGCACAGCAGTCATGGTTCAGTTGATTTCCTGGTTTAGGAGTCACAGTTCAGCACAATTTTGGTACAGACAACAAATACATAAGAATATGTCTCTTCATTTTATTTGAACATGTAGTGCAAGTGTCAAAAATGGACAAAACCCTGCTGGTGACTGAGGGAACGTTATGTCCACTGGTATCTTTTGGTACACTTTTTCGTTACAAAGATAAGGAACATTTCACTTGATTATAACACTGAGCAAACAGCTTCCCAAAATACAACCGCTCACAACAGGCTATAAAACTAAAAAGCATCTCTTATGCTATGCAATGATAAACACAAAAATATACTGAATAATAAGAAATAAAACTTACACTTTAGAAGGAGTGTTTGAAATAACTCCTCCTTGAATAAACTTGTTTAAACATTCAAAGCAAATCATCCCAGTGATCAGCACATCTGGGCGATGTCTTCAAATGTGCATTAGCATGTTGGATCTTTCCATTCATAGACTTTACAATAATGGAGCAACGGCAACTAATCTTAAAGGGATAGTGCACCCAAAAATGAAAATTCAGCCATTATCTACTCACCCATATGCCGAGGGAGGGTCTGGTAAAGGGCAAGGGCGCACACGTGAGCTCGGTATACACAGAGAGGCAGTTAGAGCTACAGGCTACAGTGAGGCTAAAAACACAGTGACGTTTTTCCAAACAACTTGGAAACTTTTTATGTCGGGGCTTCAGCACACTTGGATCACTACGGACGAGCAGTATGGAGATACTTTGTGGATTCAATTATGTGTTTTTGGACGTTTTAATCTGGGGCGCCGTCAGCCTCAATTAGGTGGAGTTGTGTTGCTACCTCCTCTCTCCTGGGATCTCTGCAAGGGATGTGAGGACTCTAAAACTTCACCTGAGCCTCCCTCGGCAATATTTTCATTTTTGGGTGCACTATCCCTTTAATCGTCTTCTACACAACTCTCTCTTCATTGCTGTTGTATCTGACCCAGAACCTTCAGGCGTGTCTTCCCACCCTCGCCATAGTGTGACTGAGTCACACGGCAATACGCTTGTTGTGCCTCACCATCACAGGACTAAGTTTCCTGGCAGAACTTGCACTTGCGAACTTTCATCCCACATCACATACATGGAGCTACATACAGTACCATGTATACTGCATGCAAGAGACTCTGACCCTCATACAGTGACAGTCTGGCACGAATGCACCAACCAGTACAGTCCTATATGTGTGTTTTTTTTGTGCATGTGTGCAGTACCTGCTCTCTTAGAGTGAATCCATGCATGAGTGTGTGGGTGCATTTTGGAGGTGTGTGTATGTGTGTCTTGGCAGCACCCTGGCCTTCAGGCTCTGTGTCTTGCAATGCTGAAGAATAAAACAAGAGAACAAGGCAGTAAAAAGGATGAGGCGGCGCAGTGAAGAGAAGGAGGATGGGAGATCACTCTGATTGACGTGCAGCCGGCAGGATGGTGACAGCGATCACAACGCTTAAAAACAGACATTTCACAGTCAAAGTCAAGGGCATGTGTATCATTTGAATTCTGACGGTGAAGCAAAGTACATGCCATCACATCCTGCTCATCTGCAATTTAATATTCAAAACAGGGAAAACACAAGGTTGATGACTGCGCATACTTTGGCAGAGTGGTGAGTGGCTTTCCTTCCACAGTTCAAAAACATGCAGGTTAGATGAATTAGGGGCTTTAAATTGCTGGCAGGTGTGAGTGTTTTTATCTGTCATACTGTATTTGTCAGCCTCGTGATAGACTAACAACCTGTCCAGCATAATTTGCCTCTCACCACAATGCATGCTGGGATGGCTCCAGCCCCGCCCTGCAACCCAGAAAGGGATAAAGCGAGTATAAAAGATGAATGGAACCCAACTCTATATAAACAGTTTTATGATCTACCTGCGGGACTTGCACAGACTCGACAGCACATCACTCAGAGCTTTTTCTAAAGCTCCAACAAACAAATAAAGAAAATAAAACAGGTTTAAAATGTTTTGCAGCCAGTTGAGGCTGAATGACTTCCATTGTTACAACACACACGCAGGGGATGAGTAGTGATGGGTGGACCCATTCTTTTCACAGTTTCATTTCCTATGAGTTGATGCATGTAAATCTATTGGACCTTTCAAGTTTTGAGACATTGCAGAATATGGCATCAGTTTCTTCTTGACACTCTGTTATGGTACATGCACACTTGACATTTAGTGCTGCCCACCCCACAAAACTTCCCTTCAATGCATTACCTTTCATCATATATACATTTACTACCCTATCCAGAGTTCTCGCGAGAGGATTCGATGACGAAGCCTCCTTGAAATTTGGCCGTTTTAGGATCTTTCCTTGAGTTTGAAAAGCACCAAAGGTTTACAAGCTAAAGCGCAAGCAGGAATTTAGTTTGGTGGAATTAGAGGATGTGGGCAAACTCCAACTGTATTGTACCCTGGAAATCCAGAGTTCTCGCTAGAGCACAATTTGAATTTGCTCAGTGAGTCACTCTGGCAATCAGTAATGATGCTCATTAACCATGCCGTTGGAGCCGAGCTGCACCAATCACATCGGTGTATCTGATATAGGCGGGCCAGAGGCGAGCTAAACAGATGACGACAGCGCTGCGACGACGAAGTCCGGAATCAGTCAGTAAACACTGCAAGATGGCTACGGATGAACACCAGTTGTTTGAAACAGCTTTGGCTGCTACAATGAATGAGTTAGACTTGGCTTTTTCTCTAAAAGAGGAACAGAGGACGGCGCTTGAATCTTTCCTTTGCAAGAAGGATGTTTTTGCTGTTTTGCCGACCGGATACGGCAAGAGTCTAATCTACCAGTTAGCTCCGCTGGTAGCTAAGCTCTGGATATGTCACCCTGTGTATTGTTCTGATTGGTCGTAGTGTTATCCAATTGCGTGCAGTGATATTTACAAATGCATGCTTGGTGCCGCCCCTCGAGTTGGGCCATTTGCATTACTCATAGCCAGACCCTAAATCTTTCTAGATTTGGGTCTGGATTTCCAGGCTATACATTTGGATTAGTAAGGGTAAAATATTCACTTCAATGTATTGATTCAGCATCCCACTTGTATGTAGGTAGGCTATGTAAACTCAATAGTGTTAAAGAACGGATCAACAATCTGTTGTTTTTTGTAGGTAGCAGACCTCCTGTTGACCTTTGCAGCCTTTTGGTGCATTCATGTGGTGTTGGAATAATCTTAAAATTGAGTTCCCGATCATGGCTCACCTGATCTGTTTCCTCAACACATTCTCACTCCGATTTCGTCACATATTCCATGACAAGTTTGGTCATGGACTTTCCACGTCCACACAATGTGCAAGGTACCCTGGGTGTGTTGGTTGTTGACGTTCTGGGATGCTGTGTCAAGTTCTAAGTTGCGACTTGAGGTTTTTTTTTTCCTTCAACAACAAAAGCACGTGGTTAGTTTAGGAAAAAAGAACAGGGTTTGTCTTTAGAATCTTATGGGACGCGAACGCCACTCTCCTGGGTGAAAGTTGTTGTTTCTTGGACCCATCCACCACTTCTCCCACCCGCCCTATGCAGACTTTTGCCGCCTTTACTTTGTTCTTGTCCCACCGAGTTTCCCCTGACGCTGCTGAGTGCCCTTAAACTATAACAGCAATTGGCCACGTATCATGCCAGTGTTAAAGGATGGCTTTTTTCGTCAGTGTCTGACCCCACAAGTCACTGCCCAAGTGCCACATTTCGACAAGTTTGGAGTGAGACTGCATTGGTTTCCTTGCTCTTCTTTATCAATGTGTTGTTCAAAGCTCTGAGCAATGCATTTTCTTTGTAGCACTGAAAATAATAATAATAAAAATAATAACATTATTTATATAGCACCTGGAGCAGAAAAACAATGAATTCACAGTCAGCATAAAGAATAGCAATAAGAAAATGGATAAAAGTGCACATAAAAAAAACAAGTGACAGATAAAATATTCAAGAAAAGCCAGACAGTAAAAGTAAGTCTTGAGAGCCGATTTAAAACAGGGCAGTACATTTTCTAGTCTAACTTCCCCAAGTAATTCCAAAGGGTTGGAGCTCTAACAGCAAACACCTTGACTGAGGGTATAGCTAACAGGGTCTCATCAGAGGGCCTCAGGTTACGGGAAGGTAAGTAATGATTTAGAAGCTCAGCCAGGTTGCTCAGTGCCATTCCATGCAGGGCCTTCAAAGTCTAAAGTTTTAAAATCAATTCTAAAATGGACAGGCAGCCAGTGAAGGAATGCTTAAATAGCGGCAATGTGATCATGGTCACTAAAGTCGTGTAATCAGGTTTTGGTTAAGGCATAAAAACACTCCATTAATCTGGATGATAAATGCTGTTGTAGATGTCAACAACAACTTAGCTAAACTTAAAGCTCACAAACACGCCAAAGTCTGAAGAATGACCATCCAAGGAGCGCATGAATGCACCATTTGGCTTGGCTGTCAGCGGTCTCGACTCACGTCCAATTGAACAGATGCTGGTTTTCTGGAAACCTCTGTTTCATTGGTGTCCCACCCAATGTTGAAACAAAACCTATGCCCTTGTTTCCAAGGTGGTTTCTCAGCCTTGTCTCAGCTTGACACACAGTACATCCCAAACTCTTCTCTGCCTGGTGGAGCAGGGCAAGAGGCCATCTTAATGTTTCTTTTCATTCAAACATGGCTTCATTTCACTGGTGCTCTTGCCCTCAGAGAAAGTGCCAGCTCAGGTACATGCTACGACTGAAAGAGAGCCACCTTGCTCAGATGGTTAAGCTCCATTTTATCAGGAATACCTATTAATTCCATGCAGTGACACGTTATTCACTCCACAATGACTATTAGGAGTAAAACTATTACCACGCAGAGGTGGGGACTGAATAAATGAGACATATAATGTATTACATCAGCATTGTTTTGCTGCAGTTCCAAACCTTTTATGTACTCGCTTGATTGAACAATGGAGCTATTTCCATTTTGTGATAAATACAGAAACCACATAAATCTGTCCCTCAAGCCAGGCTCGTACAAATATCAATACAAAAAGTAATTAATTCAGAAATTTTCCTCGGCTGTTGCAAATGTCTCACTGATTTTATAGCGTGAAAGATTACTTCCATTCAGAAAACTCCCATTGAGATACAGTGATTCTTCTGTCTCCACCAACAAGTTATAATAGCCATTTTTACAGTTCATTGCGCCTGGAGGCAAAATTATGATAGTGCAGTCTTGAAAACTATTGATGCTGCTGTCTATTTAATCGGCTAGATGAATTAGTCCATTTCGGATGAGAAGAAGAGAGAGGAGAGGAGAGGAGGAGGGAGTAATGGCTTACAGAGGACCCAGTGGACGAGGAGATGGCATTGAATACTCATTTGTCTCATGGAGACTCAGACCTCAAACGACTGCAGCACTCATTTGTGTGGGTGTGTGTGTTTCTCATGTGAAAAACTGACTGACTATAAAAGGTCCAGTGTGTAAGATTTAGGGGGAATCTAATGGTGAGGACTGCAGACTAAAACCAGCAGAAACCTCTCCCTGTTAGAATTCCTACGGTGTTGACTGTGTTGAGGGTTTTCACCAGGAGCCGATTGAACTCAAGTTTGTTTGCCTCCTAAGTGCGGTTCGTTTGGGCAGGTGTGAACGAAGAGGTGGTCTCGTTTGTGGTGAGAAGGTGTTCCGACCTGGATGTGAAGCAACTGCAGTCACATGACACATTGTTTGGATTAAACATGAGCATGTTACAGTCCTGGAGGATTATTAATGTGCACCTCCTCCTGTGCTGCCTTAATATGCACATTCAGCACATCCAATGCATCAAAACATTGTTTTCTAGTTGGAGCTGTGCCTCGTTTTCAAACTGTATGGTTTGACTAAAATGAACAATGACAGCAATATAGTCCACGATGAGCAGCGCTAAAATCAACCTGCGTAGTTGTCCCTCCATTGTGACATTAGAAAGTGTCACATTTAACTTGCAAGTGTACTCTTCTTCAACGTTTGCTTTACTTCCTGGATTTTTCCCACATGGAAATTCTGACCAATCAAGAGCAGCTTTCTCACACAAGGCATTTGATCTGGTCCTCTTGTAAATGCTGCTGTGAGAACACGAACCAACTCTAGGCAATTATACAACTTTGGAACAACATGAGTCCCTGATTCAGTCCAAAGGAGACGACTCTAGGTCTGAAAGCACCGTTAATGTGCGCTTAAGTTTTTTCTAATCCAGACATTCAGGAGGTTTTCAGCAAGGACCAAATTATCTGCCGATGCCTCTTCAACCTAGTGTCATTCCAAAGTCGTCAAATACCACCATTTGGTCATTGATTTCCATGTTAGACACAGATGAAAAACTAGTGCCTTTTGCGGCAGTATGACACGCCGTCGGATGGCATCAGTTTGAAACACCACACTGCAACAATGTGTCCCTATAGGGTGGGCAGAAGGGGTGGTGAAGGAGTCAAATGACTTCGGACTTTCACCCAGGAGGCTGGTGTCCACTTCCTGTATGAATGTAGAGCCAACCTAACCATGTGTGTTCGTTGCACAGTAAAATAAATGTAAATATGTGGTGTTTTAAGTTGTGTATGTTTATTTTGAAACAAAATGTACAGTACGTGAGCAGAAATTGTACCTTTCCTGTGAAAAGGGAAGTGTATTTTGTGTGACAAAGCATGTAACAGGCGTAAAAGCTGACACACTGTCGCAAAACATCAACAACAGATGCAGGAGGATACTTAGCACGTAATCTGTAGATGTGATCCACTGGCCAAGCAATGATTTTTGATGAGTTGAGAGTGAGAATGTGTTGGTCTCTTCCTCTCCCAAAAAAATGTATGAGATAATTAAAACTGGAAAAGAGGCTGAATAAAGCAGTTTCATGTTACACATCAGGGTTTCCCCTACGATCTTTGGTATGTCGGAGATTGGCCGCCGCATTTGTGCTTACCTTTTTTCTCTGATAACTACAGATCCAGATGATCAGGGGCGTTTAACCAGAGGCCAAATTATCCACAGAGGTCTTTTCCTTTCTAAAACAAATGGACCCGGGACTTAAACTGGGAAAGACACAGAATTAAAGGAGAAGTCTGGTATTCTGCACTTTGAGCCCCATTTCTGGGTTGTTTATGATGAAATAGAGTGGTTTAGACCAAAATAGTGACGATTGCTCATTTTCTGAGAATTTGTCTTTCCCCTGCCTGGCTTAACACTGCTGCCTATGGCCATGTGTGAACCTGTCCTAAAGCCACCCTCAACGTTTTCAAAGCCATGAAACTCACCGAGTGGTCAGTGGTGTTCGTTGATGTTCTGACATAAAAATCGTTGCAAACTGTGGTTTCCATCTGTGTTTTCGCTACTCATCTCGATTGTGGAACTATTTTTTTCACCCGTGTGTAAACTTCCGCTTGATCATTCGTTTGACCCTGAGGCGTTATACACTCCAGCCCACTTGATGGCGAAAATACTCCTTTACGTGAGTGTCACCAACCGGCAGGAAACTATTGCAATGTAATGGGACACAGAGAAGAAGCAGAAGAAGAAGGTTGGCGTTGTGTTCAAAGGCATCGCACTGCCAAGGTTGTTTACAAGTGAGTAATCCTTTGTGCAGTTGTTTAAACTTATTACAAAACTTTTTCGTTCGTTCTCACTCTTCCTCCAGGAGCGCACACAGCACTGTTGAGCCGGCACTTTCACTGAGCTAAAAGACTACAATGATTACAACCTTGTCATGAACAACCCCCTTTCCGTTTCCAGTGGCGGATAACTACCAACGGACAATGAGGCTTCTATAGAAAACCAATGGATTTCACAAAATGTCAAATAAATCATCACAGAAACCACAGTTTGCTCCCAAAATACCGGACTTCTCCTTTCAGCAGTTTAATGGGAAAAAAAAAAAATCTGAGTTTTTCTCACTTTGTCGTCTCGGAGGGGCGTTTAACTATGGTGGCCAATGCAAAAGCGCAACATGGCAATCTCCTTAGACAAGGACCTGCTCCCTATGTAGATATAAACAGTTCATTCTAAGGAAACAAAAACACAATGGTTTTTAATTTTTCGGTAATTATACACTAAAGGAAACATACTTATTATATTGCATTCCATCTCTGCCAGTATATCCCCATAAATCCTACACACTGGACCTTTAAAATTGTTATATATTATATAAGCCCATTTATGAGTCACAATGTGAAACACTTATCTGAATGAGGCATTATTATAGGAAAGGCTGACTGGCAAAACATGACAGATAGTTTTCCTGGAAAGAGAGAAAAGAAAAAAGGGAGAAATGCTGGGCACAGAAGGGTTGGTGCAATGATGGGACCATTGGCTGCTCACTGCATGTGTGTGTGTGTGTGTGTGTCTGTGTGTGTGTGAGCCACATCCTGGTCCTCCTGTGGTCATCATTCAATGCGCCACACCTGGAGCATAAGAGCCCCTCTGCTGCGGCCAAATGAACCTGCCAGAGGAGCGGAGGGACTCAGGAATGGAGGAAGAGAGATAAACAGGAGGGGGGAGAATCAAGGATTTAAGGGTGGGAGAATGGGGGATGTAAACTGCGCCAGGAGAGGGGGAGGAGGATGCGGCCACATGGATGTGTGTTGCTTAGAGAAAATAAAAGCATGAAATTAATATAAGGGGAGTTGGATATGGGAAGACGAGAGTAGAGAGAGTCAGGGAAGGACAGCCAAATGAGAGGGAGGAGAAGGATGGAGAGGCAGTGAAATAGATGAGGGTGTTAATTTGGGGTGCAGGGACACATTGTCTCTGCAGCTTCAAGAGGATGGCGAGGGGCCACGCAGACAAATGAGGGGAAGTGAAATTGAAAAAAAAGGGAAGAAAATAGAGAAACAAAGCAAAAGCGGAGAATGGAGGCGAGGACGAGGCCAAACTGTAATTGAAATAAGACAAAAAGCAGACAATAGAAAGAACAGGTTGGGAAACATCATTGTGTTACTATTCGGTGTTTAACTCTGCTGTCCGGTCTGGCTCCAGTCCCAATGTGTGACATCAGAGCACGACTTTGGAGGGATTCTAACATCATTCTGGCATTAAATGGATAAAAGTTACACCCTCCCTCCCTCCCAAACTCACTCACCCTAAAAAGCATCTTTCAAATTGTGTAGCTGGCAGAGACAAGCTGACGCAGTGTGTAATGAATCTCTAATATGGGAGCCATGAAATGTCTTTGCGGAAAGTTTTTCTGCAGATTGATTCTTTTACTTTGGTGGGAGATTGAAACGAATGACGTGTGAGAGACGAGGTTAAAGTAATGGTCATTTGAAAGAACAGTGGGTCTAATACAAGAACATTTTCTTGTCCAAAATATCTTACTACTTTTGTTTTATTTGTTTGAAGTGTGTTTCACTAAAGGAGCTGTATAAAATATTCAGAGCATAGTCTGATTCAGATTGTCTGCACACGGTTCTCATGAAGGTGGCTGAGCTGGCGGCTGGCAGCTAAGGGTGTTAATAGCCGCAGGCGGATTATGACATAATGGGCATGTGGGCACAGATATGCAAAAGGACCCACCACCTCTCCAGAGTGAGACATATGGACTTTGTAGCTGTTATGCATCTCTTTGTGGTCTTTTTGTCTAGAGATTTGTCAGATTACAACACACACAGAGGAAGTGTGACTTCATTCACTGCTCAGGACGCCATTACTCCACTATATCGTTACGTAACAAATAGTAGCCCCTTTTACACTGCCAGATTTTCGGCGAATGTTGGGCCGTTTTGCCGGCAAGCTGCAAGCGTTTAGACACACAGAGCCAGATTGGCGAGTTGATCCGAGGTGCCCAATTTTCCACCTCGTAGGGTAGACATATTGGCGGAACCCTTTTAGTTTAAAAAGAACGAGGTGCCCTTCCGCAACAGGAGGGGCTGTTGAAGACTTGTGGGAGGAGCTGTTGATGATGCCACACGTGCGAGCCACTGGTGGTGGATAAACAGGAAACAGCTGATAGCAGGAATTAGCGAGCAGCTAGCAGCAATGGGAAATGCAAACCTGACAGACACTGTAAAGATGAGCAACTGGGGAGACAAGGAATTGTGCACCCTCCTTGCCCTCGCAAACAAAGAGGCCATTAACCGTCAGATGACTGGAACGGTGACGGACAGGCCAACTTATGAGAGAGTCGCCGAAGGACTGACCAGCCACGGCTTCCCTCCCACGTCACTGTTTACGTCACACGTTTTGTTACTTGCTCACGCCCCCCATTGCCCCGAAAAAGGCACATTCTGTATAAACAAAAGTAGGTAGGCAGCATTTTGCTGCACTCCCTGATTTAGTTTTTATACTGCCAATGCTGAAAAAAGACTGATTGAGCTTTCCTGCACATTTGCACAGTTCCTATTTAAAAAGGGCTAGGGCTAAAAAGGTTTTGCTGCTATATTACTCCTCTGAATGTCTGATATAGCGCTCCTTTCAGACTGACAAACGTCACCTCTGCATGAGGAGATGTTCACTCTCCAGATTTCATTATTAGCATAACAATCAAATATCGCTGCCGGACATCACCGGATGAAAACATCAAATATTTAGCTGTGCCAGTGTATTGGAGCAGCACCTCACTGTGACAGACATGAAGAGTGAGTGGTGTGACATGAAACCATGATGAACTAGAGAATATTTTACAGTAGGTGATGTTACACTGTCAGGTACTATAAAGGAAGAGGATCCTGGAACCTGCATAAAGATCCTGAGGCAGCTGTCAGAGTGACAGAATATTCCTAACTACCACTTAACTGTATTAAATGCAGTGCCGAAATATGCCAATGAAATCATAAAATAAAGTGTCTAACCTCTCAGTAACTTGGCTTGAAGTCCTGGTGACAATTGAACAGCTGGAAGTGAGTAGAATATTAATTTTGCTTGCAAGTTTATGTTAGGTTTTTATTTGATTTTGGTGCTGTCCGCTGTGCGCTGAACTCATATGATGGTTACTGTTGATATTATTAAAAGTAAGAAACTCTTACTTGCAGAAGAGATCAATCACCATACTTTTAGTTACTGTAACTCAGTTACAATCTGAGCAGTTAGTAATTTCCATTACTGCAGAAATGCATTGGTTTCATTTTGGTCTTAAAATTGATATTTTCTACATTTGAATGGTTTCCGTTCGATATGAGGCATTTGGTGGCTACTTGAGATGCAAAGAGACACCTGCCCATTGAGGCACAGCATCTGATCTCGATTCGTCTCACCTGAATAGAGAATGGCGTGATGATGAAATGAGAGAAATGAGAAAGCCATCAGAGACCTTGATGAAACTGACAGATGGCAGCGCCCAGCTGAGAGGGAGAGAGAGACAGATGTTTCTCCCAGAAGGCCAGAAAGAAAGGAAGAGAGAACACATTCCTGTGGCCTGACACCAGCTGTTACCTTGACAAGAAAAGGAGAAGGAGACATGGGATGATGTCGAGGTACGGCAGAGAGAATGAGGAGGAAAAAAGAAAAAGCCTTAGAAAGGAGACAAGTGAATTTGAAAAATTTCTACTATGCAAACATCATGTCTTGGTGGTTTTGTTAGGCGAAAAAGAAGTTTTGCTTAGCTTATAGTGTGATTGTTTTCTTTCTCTCAGATAGGCTACATGTTAGATGGGATTTAACAAGATTTGCATAGTGTAGCACAACTGTCAGTACTAGTTTCAGACCAACGCAGTAGTCATCTTCACGCCCAGCTCTCACATTATGTAAGTACCAGATGTACTTGTACTGTGCCCATCTGTGCGCCCATGGGCCTGTAGGTCTTATAATGAGGTGGTGTCCAGTGCATTGTTAGCATAGTGCTATTCTGAGGCACCAGAATGTGATTGCACCACTGACCAACAAAGACCTGGTCTATGGTCAGTGGCGCAGTATTTTCCTGCTCTTTAAAGAGTGCAGTATTCAAATAGTAAGATGCGCGTACACTCTGCTTGCAAAATATTATTTACATTCTGTAAAATGTGAACATAGCAGAGATCAGAGCAGAGCTGCTGTCTGACTCCCTATTAAGACTCTGAGCACCTTTACGCACAACGAGCATCGTATCTTAAATACTTTAGAAGCTAAGAGTTTAGTTCTGTTTCCTCTGTCAAGTTTATAACTACAGTTTTTAGTTTTGCTATTTTAATGTTACGCAGTATTTACTGCAGTGACATTACTGCTGTTATTGCATTACTCTCAGCAGGAGACCACTCACTTCTCCAATTTGCTAAATCTGCCATGTAAGGTGAAGTGCGCCAGGTGTGCCCAAAATACCCCTATGATAAATTAAGGGACTAAATACAACTGCTTTGCCCCTTATGCCTTACCCTCTTGCGCTCCACCCCCATTTTGTAGCAGAAACGCCTAAAATGACATACCCAAATTAAAATGACTGTAGCTTCTGAGCCGCTCTGACTACATGCATGCATGAGGTCTTGCCAGAAAGAAAACTCTCTGAAGTTTCTTGTGAAAGTGTCAGAAACACTATAGGTGATACAGAGAAAGAGTAATGGGCCTCTGAAATCAGTAAAAAATTGAAGATTTTGCCTAAAATAAAATAAAAAATGTTTTCAGGATGTATAACTGTCTGTGGCTTCATCTGAGCAGGTAAATGACACTGTGGGGCTGTAGACACACTATCAATGAACATTTGTTTCAAATTTGAAGAAGATTGCTCAAAGTATGACCATTCTACAGTGTTTTTTCCATGAAAAGATCCAGGCGGAGCTCCGAAAGACAAGTTGGTCACTCAGCTTCAAAACAGTACTATCAGTGATCAAACAACAGTCAGCCAGTTTCTAACATTGTACCTTATTGAAATCAGGTGTGATTATGATAGCTGATGTTCTTTATGACACAGAAACACCATAAAACATCATCGAATAAAGCCATATGAAACGTGAAAGTTATGATCCCACTTTCTAGACGGTATATCTCAGCCAAAAATAGCGGTAGGAGGAAGACTCTTACCTTTTATAAGGTCCCCGCTAACGGCTCCACATAAGATCGCGAGTAATGCTGGAACTTTCGTCAAAAAATGGCATGACATGACCACCCATCGCGATTTTGGACTTTGTGTTTTTAGGCTGCTCTGGTGTGAAATACATCATAAATAAAAGAAAAACAATGTTATTTTTGAAAAGTCAAGAGCTTCCTGGATCCGGCAATACCAAACATCACATGGTTTGATGACGTAGTGTGCCTGGGAGATACCATTTAACAGAGGAGGGGGGGAGCGAGGACTTTGGCATCCTGGCGGAGTTAGAGAGGCCTTACTTTGCACCCAGATTATGCATCATTTAACTTGCATAGCTGGAGTTTGACACGGCCTAAATGCACTTGTAAAGCCCAAAGAGTCTAGTGCCTTGCCAGCAGCTCTGTAAGGCTGTTGTTAGGCACAGCAGTGCTTTGACCTAAATGCTAATATTAGCATGCTAACATGCTCACAATGACAATTTTAACATGCTGATGTTAAACAGGAATAATGTTTATTATCTGCATCTTAGTTTAGCATCTTAGCATGCTAACATTGGCTAATTAGCACTTAATGTAAAGAACAGTTGACACTACTGGAACTGTTAGCAAGTGTTTAGTCATAAACCAAAGTATTTTCATTGGATGACGGTGTGAGATGAAAAGTTAAAGGACAACCAACAAGATTACAATTTATCCTAAGTGGTACATGAATTTCTGTAGCAGTTTTTGAGTTATTTCAGTCTTGACCAAAGCGGTGGACAAACTGAGCAACCGACTGACTAACGCTGCCATCCCTGGAGTCATGCTACTCGTGCATGTAAGAAGAGTAAGTGCAAAAACAGAATGTAAAGGGGTCATAAACAGTTTGGCCTCTTATCTGTCCCATCACAGCAGCTGAATCACACATTCAGCAGTGAATGAGGGGACATCAGTCCTGTAATCTTCTCTCCTTTACCCCACCTCTCCACTCTCCGCTTCCTCTCTTTCACATCCCCCTCTCTGACATCACACGCCTCACCCAATTACTCCCCCTGTCAGTCTCCTTGTCTCCCTCTCCCACCTCCCCGCTCTCCTCCTCACCTGCCTCAATCTGTCACCTCCGATTCCTCGTCAGCTGCGGTTATTGGCAGGCCCAGTTCAACAACTACTACAACTGAAATCCTCTGTGTGCGGGTGTGTGTGTGTGTCTGTCCCTGCGGGTGTGTGTGATATGATTTGAGAGAGGGGGAAAAATGTGCGTGACCTGATGTGTGTGTAGCTGTTCGCGTCTTTGTTGCCAAGCACATAGGAAAGAGACTTGAATGAATGATAAAGTAAAGGCCAGCTAGTGGATGAGGAAACTGGAGGAAATCACAAACACACCTCCTGCTCCTTCCTGTCATTCACCCCCTTTGTTTCGTGATCTCTCTTTCACTTATCTTCTATCAGATCCACGTTCTCTTCATCTCTTCATGTTCTGTGAGATGAGAGAAGAGTTAAGACTCTTTGGAGTGCTGTGCAGTATGTAGGAAGTACTGTATACCCTGCAGCTGTGTGTGTGTGCTTCCCCTACACACACAAACACACACTGACATGCTGACATGCGTTAGTGGTATAGGTGCTTTAAGTTTTGATGCAGGCCGCTGAGCGCTGACTCCCGTGGGTGCAGCAGCTACCCTTCAGGTGGCAACAACAAAGGTCAGAGTATTGATCATTATTCATTCTCACGAGCTCTGTGAGTTTGTGAGCAAAGACTTTTTTTCCTCACACACACACACACTTCCTCTACAGAGCTTGTTGGTCAGGGGAAGGACTGGAGTGTGATGTTACAGAGCACTGCTGACTGAATAACGCTCACTCCTACATTATCATTGGACTTGAGGCGATACAGTAATGGATTCCAGTACTGATTACTGCTCAGCCTACACATGTAAGCTGCACTAACAAATCCCACTCACATATGTGAAGGCATATGGTCATGCATACATGCCTACACAAACATGTAAACACTTATGTGGACCCTCACTCTGCTCAGAACATATATAATGCACATTATGTAACGTATCCCCAGGGCAGGTTCATGCACATTAACACTGTGAGGTCAGAACAGGCACAGAGTCACAAGGTGTGTTTACACAGACTATAATATTCCACTAATAATCAGAAAACGCTTCATGTAGCCACCTTAATCAGAAGAGACCGGCCCGATTGTAAGACATTTTTTATCAGGTTAAGAGGGGTGGTTTAACCTCTGATGATCTGTTCAATAGAAAAATATTAGCACCCTAGAACCCAGTAAACGCTAAATCCGTTCTCTGTGGTTGATATACTAAAATGTTTCTTTCCGCACACGTTTGCCCCGTGTGGTAACATTTGGTGACGTAGCTGGTGCATTTGCCACACACAACATGCTGTTTCTTAGTTCCACCCTGTGCTGATTTTGTAAGAGTATTACTCAAAAATTGTTAATGCTAGTGCTCAGGGATGTGTTCAGAGCCTGGCTATTGGGCTATAGCCGCAGCTCTTTTTTTCCTCTGCCAGAATATATAAATACTACTCCATACCCACTGAGTACAGCATACCATACCATGACTTAGTCATACCAAAAATTAGAAAAAAACCCCCAACATTGGTCCACAGGGGGAGCCACAGCGATCGGTCGCATTTTAGCCATTTTTAAGCATTTTTCTGTTGTTATAGCGCCACCCAGTTGCCAATTAGAGTTAAATTTCTCCAGTCACCTTGAGGCGTCCTGTTCTACATATCTACCAAGTTTAGTAAAAATCCATATGGCGGTTAGGCCTAGATAAGAAATTAGCTCTCTAGCGCCCCCATTTTGTTTGATGGGGTCAATAATGGAGGGGTCCCCTCAGATTATGTGTGGTCATATGCCTACAAAGTTGCATGGTGATGGGTGAAACCCTTGAGATGTTATACACCTTTATGTGATGAGCCACGCCCTCCGCAATATTCATTGCCTTATAGAAGCTCAGTTTTAGTAAGTTTTCCAACTTTTGCCAAGAGGGAACTTTAGATATTGGTCCCTAGATTATGTTCACCCAGTTTCATGCAGATCGCTCAAACTTCCTAGGAAGAGATCCATTTGAAGTGTTTTTCAAAAAAGTCAAAATGGTGGAAAATCTATATAAGCGGAAGTTATGGGTTCTTGAGGCAAACGTGTTCCTCATGAGGAGAGGCATCTCTGTGCAAAGTTTCATGTCTCTACGACATACGGGGCATGAGATATGCCCATTCAAAGTTTGCAATTTCAATCGGTTGCTATAGCGCCCCCCTTTGGCCAATTGATGTAATATTGCTTCATTGGCATCCTCCCATGACCCTCTACCACTGTGCCAAATTTCACATGGATTGACCAAGTCAGTGAGGAGAAAAACGTGGAACACTACTACCAGCTCTCCTCCTGGGAAAGTAAGGCCAAAATATACCGCCACCAAACGGCCCATGTCAAAAGAGCCACCCCTATTATTTTTTGTGTACAACCAACACACCAGCAGTGGTCAAATTTATAAGAGGGGACAAATAATAGAATTTATTGTAGACAGTTTTTCATAAAATTTTGTAAAGTTCCCTGTAACTCAACAACTCACAAAGCGTCACAATCTTTTAAGGTAGTTTGGTACTTTCTCTCCATGTGATTAAGGAGTGTATTGCAGCTACCGTACTCTTTAGATCATGCCCCAAACACCTCGAATCAACTCGCCCGGTAAGACCGCCACAATGTAAGCAGCCAATTAGGGACGGCATTGTCGGTGATGACTTAAAATGCAGACCGTAGCTTGCAGAACAGTAATGGTGGCTCCCGAAAGTGCTAACTGTAAGGGCCTGTTTATACAGTTCTGTATGTTTTTGAAAACGGGTATTTAAATTTGTGTTTGCACCTATCATTTACACGTAATGAGCGTTTTTCTCGACTAAAACAGAGATTTTCAAAAACAGCTTCCAAAATGAAAGTTTTTAAAATTATCCGTGTCTGTGGAGACGTGTAAACAGGCTAGATGGCGGAAAACGATGACGTTGCAACCCAGTTCGTGCATGCCCATTAGGCGCCCGGGAACCACAACAACAATGGTGGATATATGCCGGGTTATTTACGCTTTGTTAGCTCTTTTGGGACAACTTACGAGCTTACAAATGAATTTAGCGCTACTGCATCAAGACTTCTGCTGGGCCCAATATTAGTAAGTGCATAGCAGCTAACTATGCTACATAAGGTTAAAATGTAGTTTATCATTGTTTTTATCACTAGTGCCAAGAGGAAAACAAATCACTGTGCATGTGCAGAACGTTCTTCTATGGTGTTTGACATATGGTGTATCGCCACCTACTGGCCTGGCATGCTAACTGCAGCAAAAAGATGCAGTTTTTGTGTTTTCGTGTAAACAGGGATATCGTTTTCACAACTGATCGTGTAAACCCGGAATTTTTTTTATACAGAATAAATAAAAATCTGTTTTTCTTTGTATCGGTATCCGTGTAAACAAGGCCTAAGATTA
Organism: Epinephelus lanceolatus; assembly: GCF_041903045.1. NCBI lineage: Eukaryota > Metazoa > Chordata > Actinopteri > Perciformes > Serranidae > Epinephelus > Epinephelus lanceolatus. The sequence goes on from NC_135751.1 coordinate 37,195,792, forward strand.
GTAGAGCAAACACAGCAATAAGTGAAGTTATTGCAGAAATAAAGAACAAAAGTATGGACCTGCAGAGTTTCTTGGAGGAAAAGATGTTTTCGCCTTTCTTCTGACTCGATTTGGCAAAAGCTTGATTTATCAGCTGGCTTTGTTGGTGATGAATAAGATGTTCTCAGGTGTTTGTTACAAAGACTGGCTGAAAGGGTTTGTCTGTCAAGGTGAGATCTCCCACCTACTGAAAGTGTTTGGGGTGGCAGCTGCGCCACACTGATACGGAGACAAAACAGAAAATTGAGTTCACGTCATCAGGATGGTCTTACCAGGCTATGAATGAATTGCAGAGTAATACTGATTTATCCCAAGGTTCTGTAAAGTCACGTTGCATAACATTATGGTGTGACTCCAAAACAAACTTCACGAACGGTAAACAAATGTTTACTGTAAGTGTTTAATGAAAGCAGTTTTCAAGTGTTCTATTTCTACTCAATACTGATACTAATTGACCTATGGCTAAGCCACGCCCCCTCCACTCACTCAACAAACTATCAACATTCAGTGCCCGGCGCTATGGCAGGTGTCTCAGTACACGGCATTTCGCAGGAGGCAACTGATGATTTTTGGGGACATAACGATCAGATGTCATTGAGAAGTAACCAAAAGGGCCTAAACTACGCATTGGAGGGATATATTCATCATTTTATTGTTGAGAAGGTCGATGAAAAGCTTAAATTATGAGCCAAAATTTACAGGTCACAGTGTACGCTTGTGAACCGCATCTTGTTGCCGTCACCATCAAAGACAACAAGTTAAAGTGCCACTGAAGTTAAGGTTTTTGGCTCAGAATATGAGAAAAGGATAACGGCCTTTTTACCATCTTTACCAAGAGTGTCTCTCCGTTAGTTTGGTGCTACAGTATTTACACTGAATCATTCAGCATAACGTTTGCCAACCTTTGTTATCTCTGCCATTACAGATAAGTTAATGAAGCTAAGCTCCAGAAGTTAACGTTAGCTTAACTAGAGCCCTTTGGACAACAGCTAACAATGATGTACGATCACCAAAGTACAAAACTAGAACAAAATAGGCTAATGAACTCCCAGCAAACAAGGTGACATGATCAACAACGCAGCTAGGAGCTAACCTTAGGCTAACTTTAGCTAACGTTAGCTAGAGATGTTAAAGATAATATATTTCTTTCCAGCAAAGTGACAATATGTTGCCTCAAACACGATGTTGACTTACCTTAGAACAGATGTAGACATCATTGTTAATCTTATTCACGTTGAGTTGATGTTGTGGTCTAATGTTACCACACAACTTTATCCAAAGGAGACACTTTTCTCGGTTGAGATGTGGTTTAAAGTGTAAAAAATACACCTGGTCGTCCAGCCTCTCAGGATACCTTGTGTCAGAGTTGCATGTACCCCATGCACACCGTTTGACCATTTTTAAACTTCAAATCTTAGAAAAAGCTCATAAAACTGAACAAAACTGACTTTCTGTAATGCATTTCAATGGACGTCCAGGTAGAGAATGTCCGAGTGTATGGGAATGGCTATACGCACTGTGATTGGCTCATTGCGTTTGAGGGCGAGACTTAGCCATAGGTCAATTACGAACAACGACTGACATCTTTAATGTCACAATTAATCTGGAATGTAAACAGCCACAGTGCATTAAAAACAGAGCTTGTCTGACAATAAATTTTCCTAGGGTAGGATTCACCCGGATTTCCCCTACAGAGGTGCGAGCTTAGCCCCAGTGTCCTCAAACTCTACTGACACCATTGCTAGTGCTGTGTTCTTATGTGAGTGCTCTGAATACATTTATTCATTGCTTTTGAAAAGTAGCCTTATGTAACGTTGTGGGAGTCGCTGGCCATAACAATCATCTATCACTACCATTAGCAGCCTGCATATGAGAGATTTGGGTAACAATGGTAAAATGCAGCATCTACCAGTAGTCTGCATGTGAGGTCTTTAGGGGGCATCTGTACTTTGTAGCTACAGAAAATAGCCTGTGTTACAATTACTTTAATCTGGAGAGACTCATTTTATAGTAAAAGGAATATTAATTAACATGTGCACTGAAGAATGAAAAATGCGGAAAGTCTTTGGCGATTAGACCCTATCGAGATGGTACGATATAAGGAGCGTGATGAATCCATAGTCGAATAGGGAAACCCCTGGGGTCTAGACGCCGGCGGTGGTAGAGGTGAAGATGAGATGAGAGGAAGATGGAGAAGTGCTGATGATCTGGATGAGTAGAGGAGTGAGTCTTTGTTGAGCTTGTCCTGGACTCTGGATACGATGGCCGGAGGTGTAAACACACATCTTATCAGATCACTTTATTTAGCATCCAAGCTGGAACCTCTCATCAGAATGATTTTAATCAGATGGAAGCAGTTTGTGCTTGTAGTACTTGCATGTACAGGCCTTATGTGTGCTGCTGTAATGTAACAATTAACAGATCAGAGAGGTTAATGAGCAGGCGTATTTACTGACTCATGAAGTACCAGTGCGTGTGTGTGTGTGGTGATGAATGAACAGGCCAAAGGGTAAGCCAGCGGCAGATAAAGTCACATTTGGAGGAGGCTGTTTGATCTGAGGCAAGCTCTGCATGAAAGCACGAGAAAATAAACTGAACATGAAATTGAATCCTGAGGTTGTTGATGCTTTTTTTTCCCTACCACAGAGGAGCTCAGACTGTTTTTAAAAGAACTCCTCTCTTTTCTTCTTCTCCTCTCTTCCATTAAATTAAATTAGATAAGTAGTTATATTTAAATCAAAACATACCTCAGTGTATTAATATTTTAAGTGCCCACTGGCCAACGTGCTCCATAGGGGTTTTAAAACTTTCCATTAGCTGTATAACATCAGTAACATCAATACTAACCACTTTCTATGGCTACATGCACTCCGGAGCCTCTGTTATAATTCAGCCCTGAGTTAATGTTTAACATTTGCCGACTAATATTCGACAATCCAAGATGATACAGGTGAGTTCTGTCTGCGGCTTTTGTTACTCGGGACCTTCATTCTGCAGAGCCAACAGTGATAGTGAGCCATTCTTCGAAAGATTTATTACGCCTGTTTCCCCAGAAGTCATGAATGATGCAGTTTGTTCAAAGGCTCGGCGACACCTCACCCAAACTGCTCAATTATAACCACACTCTGCTGCTATCTCCTCCATAAAATGCACCGCAGCTAGTTGTGGGGGAATTCATTTTAATCCAGGAATTAAAATGAAACCAATTTCTCTTTCTGCACGGCGTAAACTGAAACACGGCGTGACGTTTTCTCTTTACAATATGATAAGAAGACTTTGCATTTCGGGTGCTGCACTGGGGGAATAAAAAAAAAAAATCCATCATTTGCATGACTTCGTTAAACCATCTTTACTGTCACTACTGCCGCATTCAGTGACGGCACCAATGGCTCCGAGTGCAGGTTGAGTGAGTGCTTTCTCATATAATCACATCATACTGCTGCTGTAGGTGTGCACTTAATAAGTCTAACAAGTCAAGCCGCTATGGGACATTAGCAGGCAGTAGATCGATGCACATGAGATGGCAGTGCATTAACCTGACTTAATTATAGTGTCTTTCTCTCTGGTGTCAAACCCCATCTTTCCCTCCCTGTAACACACAGATACACACATACACTCAGTTGCCAGTTTATTAGGTACACCCCAGCCAACATTGCTTTGTGGGTTGAAAATGGGCTGAAGAATGGGCCCTATGTGGGATTGTCCACTGAGTCAATAGCCCCATGCCAATTTCCCACATGGTTGATTTTACCCAAGTGGGCTCCAGATAAGATCCCCATGTCGAGTCCATACCATTCTCGGAACCCATCGGCTGTATTTGGCGTCTGACTTCCGGCAGACGGCAATACAGCCGATGGGGACAGACCCCCGATTTTTTGGCATTCCGGTTTGATTTGGGTGGAGGAGGCGAATTTCCGACTTCCGTTTATATATAAGTAAATATGCTGAACCATTGCGATGGATTCAGAGTTTGCAGTGACACCACACACACACACACACACACACACACACACACACACACACACCCTTAATTAATGTACACTAATGACTTTAATTTGTGGCTTTCAAACTGGCAAAGTGTTGTCCAGAAGAATCCTTCACCCGCATGAGTCCTTGACTGAAATTAGACTTCAACTGCAATGCGGCTGGCTTTCACACCACACTGTTAGCCAGTTAGCATAATGTGTGTTAATGGACCATCCACTTAGGAATGACTCTTAAACCTATACTGGCCATAAAGAGCAAATAAAGTCAGACATCTGCAGGATGAGAGAGCAGAGCAGGTGCTGTTTTCCCCACAAACGCCGGTCTTGTTATCGCTCTAATGTTTTTATAATGTGCAGCATTTAGTAGTGTGGTGACACCAAGTCGCCCTTGGATTAACAAAAGGAACACATGAACGTCAGGCGGTCTGTGACAGACAGTCGATGGTGGTTATTATCATAATGTGCAGATGTGGCCATGTGCCGCTGGTGTAATTCAAGCTTGAGAGGATTTAAGGGTGGAATAATCTTCAGAGATTTTCTCTTTTTTATTGCCTGACACTAGTGATTTGTTGGAATTCGATATACTTCCCAGCTAACACCCCACACATACCAACACATTTCCCTGTGCACACACCCAACCTCAAGGTCAAATGCTTCTTTGTTCATTTTTAGAATATGCATGTGTGTAGCATGTGTGTAGGTCCACTGTATGTGTGCACATTTGCATACTGACATGTATATGTTGAGTAGGTGTTTGTAACTGAGAGTAGGAGGGGGTTACATGTAGCGTGTATGCAGGAGTGTGTGAGTGTGTGTGGGCATTCTTCCCCTCATCTACTTATTTTTCTTTAAATGCTGTAAAGCTCCTGTTGCTCATAGATATGAAGAAATGACACACAAAATCTTCAGTTCTCTTCACTGACTGCCATTCACACTAGTGCACACGGGAATTCAGATCAGTGTATCCACCTGTAACAAACTGTATGATGGGCTGTATGAACCAGAACTCTAAAAATAAAAGCGCCAATCTGTGACTTCCTCTCAGCTCTGCTTCTACTCACCTGTCACACAGAAATTCTGCAAAAGAAAATACAGATTTCCATTATTTTCCATCTTCTGTAATGCAAATATTTGGAGTTGGGTCATCGAGATAAACAGTAGGTGGCACTAATTCTCCAGTCAGATGCCACTGCAGGAGATTAGAGGGTACAATGAGGTGAGGACATTATTTGAAGCGCCCCAATCAAACCTCAAATGACAGAAAAGAATGGATGAATAATAATGGAAAGCACACTGGACAATGGAACTAGAGAGTTCTGAACAACAAATATCACAGCAATGTGCTCTTGGACGAGTTCTTAACAGCCGTGTGAGCACACATAAGCGTGTTACAAGCGATTCATAGATGACGAACAGAGCTTGCAGTGGCCTACGCAATGACAGTATGTCACGACTGTACTCAGGGTTCAACAACAAAGATTGCCTGATTGCCCGGGACAAGAAAAAAAGCCACATTGGACTTGTAAACCTAGCAACTTGGTAATTAAAAAAGAATTGAACACATTGTTTTCTCCGGAGTAATTGATGGAAGTAGCTCGCTTCATTCTCATCTATGTTGAGAGTTGCACATTTGCATTACCGATCGGGCACTCATGAGCATCATGAGAAAAGTCAAGGATGCTTCCTTGGTAGGACAGGTATTTCCAACTCAGGTCCAACAGAGGTTAGACAAGACTCCTTGCTAGCATTCGGTGAACATACATCGGAACAGGCTAGCAAGTGCCCAGGTGTGTGTCAATGAAGAGGCCCTTCTTCAGCTAGACAAATCATTCACAGAGAATTGAGGGTACCTTGTGTTGCTGAGGATAAACATGTGCATCCTTGAAAATTCTGTGAAGGAAGGACTCAGTCCTCGGTAGAATTCAAAGGGTCCTTGACATTGCAACAGTCCTTTGGCAGGATTCGATGATGAAGCCTCCTTGAAATTTGGTCGTTTTAGGATCTTTCCTTGAGTTTGAAAAGCGCCAAAGGTTTACAAGCTAAAGCGCAAGCAGGAATTTAGTTTGGTGGAATTAGAGGATGTGGGCAAACTCCAACTGTATTGTACCCTGGAAATCCAGAGTTCTCACTAGAGCACAATTTGAATTTGCTCAGCGAGTCACTCTGGCAATCAGTAATGATGCTCATTACCCATGCCCTTGGAGCTGAGCTGCACCAATCACATCGGTGTATCTGATATAGGCGGGCCAGAGGCGAGCTAAACAGATGACGACAGCGCTGCGACGACAAAGTCCGGGATCAGTCAGTAAACACTGCAAGATGGCTACGGATGAACACCAGTTGTTTGAAACAGCTTTGGCCGCTACAATGAACGAGTTAGACTTGGCTTTTTCTCTAAAAGAGGAACAGAAGACGGCGCTCGAGTCTTTCCTTTGCAAGAAGGATGTTTTTGCTGTTTTGCTGACCGGATACAGCAAGAGTCTAATCTACCAGTTAGCTCCGCTGGTAGCTAAACTCTGGATATGTCACCCTGTGTATTGTTCTGATTGGTTGTAGTGTTATCCAATTGCGTGCAGTGATATTTTCAAATGCATGCTTGGTACCGCCCCTCGAGTTGGGCCATTTGCATTACTCATAGCAAGACCCTAAATCTTCCTAGATTTGGGTCTGGATTTCCAGGCTAACTGTGTTTTGCAATTTGTGGCAAATTTGAGAGCAAGGGGCTGTTTTTCGGAAGCACGTCAAGTTTCCAAAAAGGTCACAACTTGTCAACTGAATTTCGTCTTTGCTGTTATTTAAAAACAGCTAATGAATGAAGACATTTGTATACAAGCAAGTAAAAATTGACTCCGAGCGAGTAGAAAAAAAAGGGCAATTCTGAACCTTGGCACATAATTTATGCACGGAATGTTTCCATAGCACTTAGTGGCATTTACCTTTTATTGATAACCTAACTTTTCCACTTTTCCCAATTCTAAATTTTTATTTATTTTTTTTGTTTTTTTCCTCCACGTTTTTGGTGTTTCCACTCAGGGGCACTTGCGCACAAATACAGGTAGATGGAAATGCACCTTCACAGGATTGTGTTTGCACGAAGGTTAATCCTAATATTTAGCATATATGATCTGAAACGTTGACACTGGAAATACTACTTACATTCACTTAGCAAACACTATAAAATGTTGAATGTATTGAATGATCTTTGAATTACACATCAGAAATATTTTTATTATTTAATCTTTTTTGTTCACGTTTATAAAATATCCTATTTTTCCTCATAAAGGACCTTATCTTTTAAATGCTCTAAAAACGTATGATATCTATCAGAAGCATTTTCCATTTCCTCCCATTAGAAGCCAAACAAATTTAAACTGCTGAACACAAATTTAGTTAGCTGTGATGTCGCTGGAGATAAGGTTTAAATTATGTTTTGCAGATACTGTTCATTGTCCTGGGGTTTTATTTTGAAGGTCACGCCTCAGGTGCCATGTCTTATTTAACTTCCTGCCTTTGTCTTTTTCCCGCCTGTTTTCGCTCCCACCTGTGTGTCATTAGTTAATTAGTCCCATGTGTATTTAGTCTGTGTGCTTTCCCTGGTCTCCCTCATGATCCTGAATCTATTCTGCCTTTTTCCTGGTTTAGTTTTTTTGCATTTTTTTCTGGTACTGTCATTTTGTTTCATACTGTTTCTTCAGTTTTTGTTGCCTGCCTGGTTTTGTTCTCTGGAACCAGCCTGCAATCATCCTGCCTGACTGGTGTATCTGCATTTGGGTCCTCCTCTTTGAACTGTGAGATGTGACAGTGCGCCTCCTCTAGGGACGCCAGTTACCCTCAGTAAAACCTCACAAACCCTCAGCTGCATGATGGGCTGAAACCTTTAAGAACCCATCTTGTTGTCTCACAAATACTTCTTTCATAAACATCCCTCTTCCTGATGATTTAAAAAGAAAAAAAAAAAAAAACAACTTTGGAAACTTCTCCTAAACATGGTGAAAAAGTTTTGTCCGTCTTTCTTCTCTCTGTCTGTGTCTTTGAATACTCATCGACTCTCATAACACGGTGTTGGAACTCATATTGCTTCTGAAGTCAGTCTCAACTACTCCCATACACCTGTTGCCGGGGTTCACACTATTCTGCCAGCCAAGGCCGGCACCAGATACTGTGTGAATAACCCCCTCACAGACACACACTTGAAAGGACATGATTTAGATAGCATATTAAATTGGAGAGGACTATTTGGATGATTTCCATCACCATGATCTGACTGCTCCTCCTATTCACCTCAGAGTCTTACATATATAAATGTCACCACATCCCCAGGTCTCAACAGCACAATAAGAAAGATGGCAACATCTATAAAAATATGACAAGTTGTAGAAGAATCTTCTTTAATGAGAAGCTCTGCATCTTGTAGTGACACTAATATTCTTTACTGTCTGTGTTTTCAAACTAAGCACACAAGTCTCAAGCCTCAAGCTGATAATACCGACCATACACTAAAATACTTTGAAATAGCCTTTATACGACTGAACTCTGATGCCCTCTCTAACAGGGTCACTATTTGCAAGACTACTACTACTTTCTTTTGAGATTATTTCCTGGTGGAAAATATTACACCAAACTCCCTTTAAGAAATATTACATATTATCACTTCCCTCCATGTCCGCAAAGACACATAGCTCTAATAACACAAGATAAAGGTGTCATGTGTTTGTAGTATTCTTCAAGCCAGTATTAATATAAGCCATAAAGATAAACTGTATTTGCATACAAACTTTACATTTTGATTTTGTTGCTTCAACTTGCCACCAGCCTCTGTTAGTTGGCTGCGCTATTTTAGTGGGAAGGGAACATTGGAAGAAGAGGTGAACCATCAAAAATTTCTCACTAAAAGAGGGTGCTGGTTGGTGAATCAGATACACACAGATTTAAATACCTGCCTTTATTCACTCCACATCTCAACCAGTTCCTCCTACTTGTCCACAGTACAAAAGAAAAGATACTTGTTCACGTTCTTGAGACCGCGGAGCCCTCTCCATTATTACTGTCTACCCATATTGCTGCTTCCTGTTTGGTGCTGGAGAGAGCGCAACTATCTGTTGCCAGTATTCACATCATTAAACTTTAGCATCTGCTTGTGCCAAGACTAAAAACTTCCAATAATATTAAACATGTTTGATTTTGCCGGAATGTCCAAAACTGACTTAAAGGTCCAGTGTGTAGCATACAACACATTCTCACTCCGACCTTGTCGCATGTTTACGTTTGGTAATGGAATTTCCATGTCTACGTACGAAGTGCAAGGTACTGCCATGTCAAGTTCTGCCTGCTACATGCATTGTCTTCTTTCAAAATACACTTCTGTTTTCACAAGAAGATTTCCATACAGTCTCTTTCCAAATAAACATACTATGTTGGCACAACAATGCGAATTGACATTTTTTTTCCTTCAACAACAAACACGTTACATCATGGCTTCTCATTCAGAATGAAATAAATCTGAATGAAATCATTCGGAATTAAAGTGTTTCCAGGTAGTTTACATGAGAAATATTCATTCCGAATGAGGGTTTACACGGGAGATCAGTTCAATCGCCTTCTTTCGGATCTGCGCAAGGTTTGGGGCAGGGAAGGTTTCTGATTGGATAGGGGGCGGGGCGGATGTTACATGTTTACGTTTACCGGAAGAAAACACTGTAGTCCTCGCTCTGGATAACAAGATGCTTGACGCCGCTGTTCTTAGTGCCTTTTTCTGGCTTGTTTTGCTTATATTCTTGAAGCAGCAGTACGACAACAACCTTGTTCTGCTAATGCTTTGTCTGTTGAGAGGAGAAGGGAGGTAGAAGGTCGAAGAAGGGAGGTAGAAGACCGTGCTGTGGCGAATGGAAACCAGTGAGTGCAACAGGTCCGACTGCTCTATCTCAGCCCGTTGCTATGCGCGCTATATACGTCATTGCGCCAGAAGGGCAAGGAAACGAGCATGCGCAGAAAGACCGGAATGAACTTAAAGAGGAATGAGTGTATACAAGTGCGAGAAATTCTGTCATTCGGAATTAGAAACGGAATATTCCAGCCCCTTACATCGGATTGAATTTTCCATTGCATCGGCCATTTTCATTCCGAATTAGGTGTTTACAAGATCACTTTTAATAGGAATGAACTTTCATTCCAAATGAAAAGGGAATTAAACTGTCCATGTAAACATACTCATGGTTGGGTTTAGGAAAAAAACAACAGGGTTTGGCTTTAGAATCTTACAGGACGCAAACATCGCTCTCTCGGGTGAAAGTTGATGTTTGTTGGCCCCACCCGCCCCGAATCAGACTTTCGCTGCCTGAACTTTCGTCCCTGTCCTGCCGCATTTCCCCCTGACGCCAATGGGCGCTGTTAAACTATAACAGTAACAGGCCACGTATAATGCAGATGTTAAAGGATGCCTTTTTTCATTGGTTTCTGATGCCGCAAGTCAATGCCCAAGCGCCTGATTTCGACAACTTCGGAGTGAGACCGCACTCCTACATAGGTAGCAGATCCTTGTCTGCAGAGATCGCCATGTTGCACTTTTAGGTCTTTGCAGTGGCCCAGAATGGACAAACCAAACACTGACTCTAGATTTTTGTGTTTTTGCATCAGCCACCGTAATTAGCAGCCCCTCCGCAATGAGAGCTTTGAGAATTTTTTTTTCCGTAAAACTGCTTTATTCAGTATTTTTACCGGTTTTAATCACCTGGTCCGTTTGTTTTGGAGAGGAGGCATTCTTGTAACCCGTTGGCTGTATTCGGTGTCTGACTTTCGGCAGCCTCTGGGGGCAGACCCCCGATTTTTTGGCATTCCGGTTTGATTTGGGCAGGAGGCGAATTTCCGTTTCCGACTTCCGTTTATATATAAGTAAATACGCTGAACCATTGCGGTGGATTCAGAGTTTGCAGTGACGCCAATTATGCTCCGCCTCGTTAGTTCACCGCACGGAGCGTTTAACCTGGCAACAACTGCAGCCGGCTCAAACGTGATTGATCAATATCATGCAGACTACAAACAGCCTAGCACTGAAAACAAGGGCTCTTCCGCTCTTCTTCCGGAGGCAAGATCTCCGGGGTTTGCCTACAGACTCTACATTCACTGAATGTAGAGTCTGTTCATAGATACTACAGAGGAGGAGACCTTTGCGGATCATTCAGCCCCTGGTTAAAACCTCTTGAACAATGAACACTTAAGAAATCTGAACAGGAGAAGTTTCAGTTGTTTGCAATCTGCAATTCTATCCACTAGATGCCACTAAATCCCCCTGAATCCTACACTGTGGACCTTTTAAGACACCTCTTGTGACCAACTCCACCAAATGTTTTAGATCACGGGAGCATGCCACAACTCTATCAAAACTCTCATGATTTTATTCTGGCATTAGAAATGTGTCTGCGATAGTGAAATTGCTTGAAAAGTCATTTGGTATCAGGCCAGCAATGAGGCAACCTCATTGTCATAATCCCAATGACAGTGGAAATGAAGTGATGATAGTTATAAAGATGAAATTATCAAAGGTGCTGTTTAAAACGACAACTCTGACACTTTATGGCGTGGATAGTTTTAACACTGCACCGAGGGATCTCATCTTCCAGTACTATCCAGCACAATAGACAGACTCATGGAAAGATGCCTGAGAATCTTAGGTCACCACACTCATATATCGTCCTCCTTTAAATCTCATTCAACAAATCCTCTTTTCCTCTATGCAGCCCTTTGCCTCCATTTTTTGTCATCCTATCTTCTCTCTGCTGAGGTGTCGTTCCTCTGTGTGTGTACGGACAGGTCAATCAGTCTTTCTGTCCTCTAAGTCTCTTGGTATCTCTGTGCTTCTGCTATCTGCAGGCCCTGCAGCTGGTCTTTTGCATCTTAAGGACCTGATTATATAGTGTTAGAGGTGCTGAATGCCTTAGCGTTTATGCAGAAAGAACAATGATTAAGCAGGTGGATCCTGCTGCACGAGTGTCGGGCAAACATACAGACATTGGACACACTTACACAGAAACAGACAGCAGACGAGATTGGATTGGATTTCTTATTAAGAGGCGAATCATTCCTCTCCTCTCCTGTCTCATTCTCATTTTTGCTGTCAAGTATCATGTCCCCCTCACCCCCTATCTATCTATCTATCTATCTATCTATCTATCTATCTGTCTGTCTATCTATCTGTCTGTCTGTCTATCGTCCCACCCCTCTGCTCAACATGTCATATTTTCCATTCTTCTCCCATTCTCTGCCTCTTTATTCTTTCATTCATCTCCACCTTTCATGTTTCCCTCGCCATTCTTAGTCCACTCTTTCACTCTGCACCTTTTCAGTGCGAGAGAGAGACAGATGGAAAAATAACTGCTGAGACAGAGTAATGTAATAGTGCTTGTAGAGGACGGGGATGATGCCATAGAACAGTCTCTCTGTGTCTCTCTCCCTCTCTCTCAGACACCTGTGAGTGTGTGTCATGATACATTTTGAAAGAGAGTGCCTTTGCGTATTGACATTTCACAAATTTACATGTTTTTTTGATTACCCTCAGTTGTTTTTATGGATTTTATGGTTCTTGCAATGGCTGACACAACTCATATTGTCGACTTGTTGATGGTATATTGTAACATGTTTTATTTCCTTACAGTATTGGCATAGTGAAATATCCCTAAATGCCCCATGATATTATTTATGTACAAACATCACAACATAATCTTAGAGCATGCTTTAAATAGTTTTTTTTTTCTTCAGAAGTACTTTAGTATTGTCCCGGTGAGATGTACTTGCACTGAAGTTAGTCTCTATCAGCATTTGTTCCATGCAGTCTCATTCTTTGTTATGTCTTTCTCCCTCTATCATGTCCGCGTCTATCATGTCTGTCACTTTGCACAAACTTCAGCACTTTACGCTGCTCCGAACTAAATGAATCAAGCAGACTGGTTTTCTCTGAATGAAAAACCTTGTCAAAGAAAGATGCTGATGGCGGAACTTTGCTTTAAATGCATAATATGATCAGATGCTAAGAGAAAGCCTTCCTGCTGCGTGAAGACAGCCTGCACATTGCTGAGGACAAGTAATGTCAAAGACCTGCAACCTCAGTTACCATCATATGCTGTTACGGCATTTAGCAGATGTTCCTATCCAGTGACTGGATAAGAACATCGGCTGATTAATAAAAGAATAACAAATACCTCAGTGATTTTTCTATAGTAGCCATGCACAAGGTGAGGAGCAAATGTAGAGTTGAATCAGCGCAGTGGCATGTGGAGTACAAGTTGATATCAGTGTTGTAAATTGCAGTCAAGCTGCCAACAATGTGTGTGTATCAAACTGACAGAACCTTTTTCTAAAGAATGAAAGGAAACTGTTGAGCTTAGAAAAGGCTGACCTTGTGGTTATAGATAAGAGAAGTATATAGTAGGTGTCATCCAATATTAATCATGCACTGACGCTACAATCTATTCCATAGCATAATAGACCTTCTTTCTTATGATGCAGTAAGGTGGTTGTTAAGAATAATCCAAACAGTTTTGCTTTGGGCAGGATTTCCAAAGGAAGAAGGAGGTCATAAATGACAGATAGATATTTCAGTCAGGCATACTCAGACACATGTTTTAACCTTGAAAAGGAGAAGTAGAGTTGAGTATCATCTGCATGGCAGTGCAGTGGCTTTGTCATAAATAGAAGAATGTCATCTACAAAGAAGACATTAAACAGATGACAACATCATGAAAGGTCATTTCTGGGGGGTGCGTTCCGAATCATATACCTTTTCTTCATACTTTTAAGGCGCATTCCAGGCAACCTGTAACTCGTGTTTTTACAACCTTCTACCCGTGAAAGTGCACTAGAACGGCAGTCAAACCCGTAACTTACCACCCGTGAACTGGTACCAGATCGATGTACTCCCAGTTAGGCTTTCTGACGTCACACAGCCCTCTAAACCAACTACCTTACTCCTCTAAACAACAATGGCAGCCCCATGGATGCGGTGTTGATGCAGGTGATACACGGTGAGAAATAGACATAAAATAACCCTAATGTTAACGCATTATTGGCAGCTGCTCTAACAGCTGGTTTCCAGTGCAAGAATAAATCAATACAAAATACGTTTCCAAACACACAGATAACGTAAAATAAAAAGTATAATAGCATCTGTGACCTTATGCGCCGTTTCTCCTCCTCCGTTTCGCTCAAATGAGGAAAGAACCAGCACCTTTGGTGACAGAAGTGATCATAAACAAACATAAACCCCGCACGGTCTGCCATGTTGCTTTGAGAGTTTGGCGTGACTTGCCTGGAACGCTATGAAATCGTGAGTCATGACTTGAGGTGGTGACTTACGGGCTCAGAAACTTGCCTGGAATGCAGCATTAATAGGCACTGCAGCTGCCCTTAAAAACTACATACCATTGCATGCAGTATGCACACAATCTGGACTCACTACCTTTTCATTACATTGCACCGTGAACTTTGACCCTCTATCACGTGTTACCCTGAAGACAAAACAAAATGCAGTTTGCCAAGCTTACCAGAGATGGAGGCCAACCAGGAGAGCTCTGCTGTTGTTAGTTTGAAAAGTATGTAGTTTTAACTATTAAGTTCTTGTTAGGTTCTATCTTATTATAATCACAACTGTGTGATTTTAAACAGTAAATGGACTTTCACTTATAGAGCCCATTTCTAGTCTTCCGACCACTCAAAGTGCTTTTACATTACCTGTCATATTCACCCATTCACACACACATGCATACACTTGTGGCCAAGGCTACCATACAAGGTACCAAGTGCTACCCAGTTAAAGATTCACAAGCATTCACACACCAATGGCACAGCCATTTGGAGCAATTTGGGGTCCAGTATCTTGCCCAGAGATACTTCACAATGCAGACTGGAAGAGTTGATCTTCTGATCAGTGGGTGACTTTCTCTACACTCTGAGCCAAAGCTGCCCCAACTATTTGTTATTTTAGATAGCATGCCAGTGTTCCGAAAGCAAAAGTGATGGTCGTGCCTGTTCAGTTTGTACACAGCTATTTTTTTGTTTCTGTTACTATCTCCGCTGCTGGGTTGAAGGCAGGATGAATGTGTTCCCTTTCTGTGTACCTACCTTTAATACTAATGGCGCAACATGCCTTGAACAGACAGTGTAAAAGAAAGAGGCTTGGATTGTAAAGGAACCATGACAATGTCTACAAGAAGATCAGAGAGGAAGTAGTGCTGGACAGTGTCAAAAACAGCAGATAAACTGAGCAAGACAAGAAGTGTGAGTAGTCCAGGAGAAGGTGAATGGGAGAGAACACAAAAAAGCAGAGAGGATGGATACCCTTCAGCCAAATGTAACAATTTGTGATATTTAGGTGTTTTCTCACATTTCTGGCACATCCATGCATAGTATTTTTAGAGAACAAAATCAAAATGTGCAGAGACCAGATGGCTGGAAACACACGTCCTGTGTCTCTCTCTGTCCCTCGATACTACCCTCAAAGAGGTTCCCAATGTGTCTGCATTATGTTGGCTTACCTGGACTCAGGTTCAAAGGCATCGCTATCTGGCCTGTCTCTTGCCTCGTCTTATTTGCATCACTTGCTCTCTCTTCTTTTCCTCCCTGGAATTTGTTTTATCCTCTTAGTGATCCTGAGAATAACTTCCTTTTGTTCTTAGTTATAGAATGTAATGTAAATGTAATCCCATGTGTTACTCAATACCTGTGCAGGAAAACGTTAGACCAGAAGTTTGTATAGTGTGTAAAAAGAGGGCAATGAAAACATGTAAATTGCATCTAAATTTGCAAACTAATTCCAACGTGGATTGCCCCCTTTGGGTTGGGAGAGAGTTACTGCCCCAAGGGAAGGAGTTCAAGTATCTCAAAGTCTTGTTCATGCGTGAGGGTAAAGTAGACTGTGAGGTGGACAGGTGATGTGGTGCTAACTCTGCAGGGATGCAGGCATTGCACTGGACCAACACGGTCAAGAGGAAGCTGGGCCAAAAGGCAAGCTGTCGATTTACTGGTCCATCTATGTCCCAGTTCTCAGCTACGGTCTTTAGCTCTTGGTAGTAACCAAAAGAATGAGATCGAGGAATGAGATCAAGCAGCTGAAATCAGTTTCCTCCGTAATAGCTGAGCTCAGCCATAGAGACAGGGTAAGGAGCTCAGACATACGGAGGAAGCTTGGAGTAGCCCTACTGCACCTTCACATCCAAAGGGACCAGTTGAGGTAGTTCGGCACCTGATCAGGATGCCTCAAAGGTGCCTCCTGTCAGAGGTTTTCCAGAAACACGTCTAACTGGTAGGAGACCCTGGGGTAGACCCAGACCACACTGGAAGGATTTTATAAATCATCTGACCTGGAAACACCTCAGGATATTCCAGGAAGAGCTAGAAAGCATTGCAGGGGAGAGGGATTTCCTTGCCCTCTCAACCCAGCCCTGAATAAGTGGATGAAAATGAATGAATTAATGGAATTTTAACACATTAAATTTTGAATTAAGCAACATGTTTGTTCTGTGACACAAACACTCTATTATCATTGACTAACAGACTTGAAGTGGGATACCCTCAGGAGAATTCAGAATGAGCAGTGCTTGTTTGCGTGATAAACGATAGATCTGGTAATGGCTTGCATGACTGCTAAGAAGGCCCCAGTGGCAAATAATGCACACTGTGAACCAGTGAGGAATGTTTTAATTTTCGTCATTAATAAGGCAGTCAGTAAGCGCACACATCATTTGAAATTAGCTCAAACAAACCATTATGAGCAAGAGTCCCAGATGTATTTACACAAGCCAGAATTCTTTTTAATGATGGTGATGCGGAAATAATCAAAAACTGAAGCAGTGGGAGAACTGGGACTGGAAGTTTAAAGGAATTTGATTATTAAGTTTGCCATATTGTCACTGATAAGAGAATAGAAGAAAAAAAAGTAGGACAGGTTTCCATTTTGTCTCCGGTTTTCCTCGTCGGACCATATTCAGGCTTTGCTTGACCTTACCCATGGTGGGAAAGTTATTTTTCTTATTTTCAGTCATTTTGCTTTCTCCTCCCTACCCTCCACCCCTGTCCATGCCTCATCTAACATCGACACTCCCCGGTGAGAGACATTGTCAACCTCTAGCCCTCTACCACTTCACTGACCTCATCCCTCCCTTTTTACTTTTCTCTTTTGCTCTGTTGGCATTCCTCTTTTAATTTCTCCTCTTTCATCATCCACTTCTATCTCCCCTCCTGGCTCTGCTTGTCACTACTCCATCACCTCCTCCTTTCTATTCTCTCCTTCCTCCCATCCCCCTGCTGAGCCCCCCATCAGCCCAAAGAGAACTGCAAGAAGCACCCTGGGACATCATGGCGTCAAGGCAACCCCCTCTGTGGCCCTTATAAATTTAGACGACCGTACAAGCAAATGCGTAGAAAGAGGGAGAGAACACTTGTCACAAGGTTGCATCAAATTTAGATAAGAGATGAAAGAGAAAGGGCACGGAATAGTTAAAAAGATTTAGGACTTTGAAGGGAAGGTTTGTGAATTGGACTGGGAGTGATGTCCCTGTGCAGTTATGCCAAGGGGAATACAGAGCAGAGGACAGAAAGAGACAGAGAACAGGAGAGAATGAAATGTACATTTCATAGAGCTACGCAGATCAGCCCGTCCTCATACCTTAATGATAAATGTGTAGCAAAATGACCCATATGATTGTTCCCAAAATAACTTGCATTAACATTTTTTGAGATACTGTAGTTGAGACCAATGACTGGACATAAAGATGGACGATGACCTTTATGACCTATACCGGAGTCAGCCACCAGTGGGTGATCTTGATGTTTTGGGGAGCCTACATGCCGTCCATCTTTATTATACAGTCAGTGGTTGAGACTCCTAAAAAAAGCATCATTATTCAATCATTATTCAAACATTGATTTTGTCAGTAAACATCATCATAAGTCATCTTAAGTATTTGCTCCAGTGACCCATCCTGTCGTTTTTCTGGTGAGGACAGTCGCTGGCATGCAAGAGCTTCTACAAAACATTTCATGATTAAGTTACAAAGACAATAAATCTCTGCTGCCTTCAAAATTATTCCGGCTAAAAAAAGCATCCAATATCAATAAAACGTTTATCATAAAATTGATAGCTGTCTCATAAATACAGTACCTTGTCAGTAACCGAGGTACCAGCTGTTGCTGAAAGTTGCTACACAGCGGAGAACACCAGTTCCTGTTTAATGGCTCTTACACACTCACGCCATTCACTGCAGTCCAAGGCGCACAAACATTAACAACACGAACAAGAACTCAAGAGCACATGAATCCATCCCTCCCAAGAAAACTTGTTTATGGCTTTCGTGTACAGACAGTCTTGTATCTGTTTCTCAAAACCAAACGCTTCCTAAAGGTCCGCGTGAGAGGCACCTCAGTGAAACCACTGGTGGAAACAGCTGATGCTTGCTGTGATCTATAATCACTTTGCAACTATAAGTGAGCCTCAGGGAGGATTCCTGGGCAGGGAGTGCTGCACTGTCCCAGAGGGATATATAGCCTGACTATGCCAGAGTGTTTTATTGTTGAGGTTAACGATAAAGAGCAACGGGGCCTCTTGCATATTCTTTCTCTGCAGAGCATGATCTGCATAGCGGATCATGGAGGTTTTCTGGCTCTCTGCACATCTTAGTTTAGCTATTGATTTCACATTATACCTATACCCAAAGTCTATGAACTTTTTGTTTAATTCAACCCCTGAGAGAAGATAGGAAAAAGGGAAGCAAACTTTGAGAGTACTGAAGGCTAAAATTTCTAACGAGCTTACTTATAACAGTAGTAAGCCACTGATGTATAAGAACAAGATACGGTGTCTGAGGCGGGCCCTGTTCATTCCTATGAAAGTTGGTCAGTGGTGTCTGAAGCCAAAAAAGTTCTTGCGTCAAATCACCCAGATCTTCTGCTCTGCTTCTGCAGCATAGGGCCAACAAAGCAGGCAAAGCTTTGTCAGCCAAGTGACTAACTCCTGCTAGCCAGGCAGCTAACTTCTGCCTTAGCGCTCCACTAACTTGAATGGTGATAAAAATGATTTAATTCTAGACTTTTGAGATGTTATCTGACCAAATGGACCAAACTTGATAGTGAACAAGTCATACCAGTGTTGTCTTTTGTACAATGTAAGGGAAAAGGTCTTTTTGGGCTCAATGGCATCATGTGATTGACCTGGAAGTTGTAATTCCATGGTCTGACAACTATTGTCAACTTGGCTTTTAAACCCAGCGCTTTTCCTAGGGGTAGTACCCAGTGTTGGGCAGTAACGCCTTACAGTAACGCCGTTAGGTTTGGCAGTAACTAATACTCTAACACATTAGTTTTTAAATTCAGTAACGCAGTTACCGTTACCAAACGGGGCGTTACTCCGTTATTTTTGGCCAGGTTTTAAAATGGCGCGCAGCATGCAGGTTCCCTCTCACTAAAACATTTTAGCCCTGAACAGTAAAAGATAGTCAAGCCAGATGTATATGAACAATTCTTACCAGAGCATCTTAATGAAACACGTCTCTCACCACCTCTGAAGTCACTATCGACCTGCTGGCCTCACCACAGTGCTGTAAGGTTACATTAAGTGGTAGCGCTTCTGTAGATAATGTCTGTGGTGGGCGACAGACTCGACATCATCATGTAGCTCTTCAAATGTTATCTTTAGCTCATTTTTCATATTTGTATCCAAGTACTGTTGTTGTAAAACGTTTAGCGTTTAGTGACTCCACTGTAGAAGACGGTTGCATGTTTCCTATTTCATTCAATTGTTTTGTCAAGTTGTAGTCTAACAGTCCCTTGGTTAAACTCAATCCACTGTCGCTTAGGCGCTGTAGCTACGGGCCAACACAGTTAGGAAATGTTTTAGGCTGCAGGGCTGAGTTTCCCAAAACAATGTTGTCTTCTTTGTGGCTTGGAAAAAATACACTGCAAAAAAGAAAAGCACCTAGCGCCCTCTAGCGTCCCCACTCAGTCATCTACAGCCAGGACGTTCTCAAGAGTATAGATGACACTAGTGCGCGTGCGTCAAGGTCATGGCATGATGGCGAGCCAAGACGGGAGTCCTAAGTTGAGGAGTAACTAAAAAGTTACTTTTCTCAGTAATGCATTACTTTTTGCAGCTAATGCCGGGGGTAGCTTGTTGGGCTATCAAATGTTGTTTTACCTTGAAATGTGGGCCGACATCCCTGCGGACTTTAACAGTCTGTTGTTTTCTTAAAGCCTGGTCGACCGGGAAACGATGGAAGGACAGCAGTTTGTCAGATTCCCGATGTTTAACCTCTCTAACTCCGCCAGGATGCTGATGTCCTTGCTCCCCCCCTCCTCTGTTATATGGTATCTCCCAGGCACATTATGTCATCAAACCATGTGATGTTTGGTATTGCCGGATCCAGGAAGCTCTCGACTTTTCAAAAATAATTTTCTGTTATTTATGATGTATTTTGCACCAGAGCAGCCTAAACACACAAGGTCCAAAATCGCGATGAGTGGTGACAAGTCATGTCATGCCGTTTTTTGATGGGAAAAGTTAAAGGATTACTCGCGATCTTATGTGGAGCCGTTAGCAGGTATGTAGCTGTTTTATAAAAGGTAAGAGTCTCACTCCTACCACTATTTTTGGCTGAGATATACCGTCTAGAAAGTGGGATCATAACTTTCACGTTTCATATGGCTTTATTCAATGATGTTTTATGGTGTTTCTGTGTCATAAACAACATCAGCTATCATAATCACACCTGATTTCAATACGGTACAATGTTAGAAGCTGGCTGACTGTTGTTTGATCACTGATAGTACTGTTTTGAAGCAGAGTGACCAACTTGTCATTTGGAGCTGGATCTTTTCATGGAAAAAACACTGTAGAATGGTCATACTTGAGCAATCTTCTTTAAATTTGAAACAAATGTTCATTGATAGTGTGCCTACAGCCCCACAGTGTCATTTACCTGCTCAGATGAAGCCACAGACAGTTATTCATCCTGAAATACATTTTTTATTTTATTTTAGGCAAAATCTTCAATTTTTTACTGACTTCAGAGGCCCATTACTCTGTCTCTGTATCACCTAGAGTGTTTCTGACACTTTCACAAGAAACTTCAGAGAGTTTTCTTTCTGGCAAGACCTCATGCATGCATGTAGTCAGAGTGGTTCAGAAGCTACAGTCATTTTAATTTGGGTATGTCATTTTAGGCATTTTCGATACAAAATGGGGGTGGAGTGCAAGAGGTTTTAAATGAGGTACAGCCAGGAACACAACAGTACGACACGTTGCAGCGTTGAGAGTACTGGGTAGTGACAGAAAAAAATTAAAGAATGCCTGTTTTCACTATAAACTATACAGCCTACTGTATAACTGCACATATATATATTTGGGGTGTGACGACACTTTAGATTTTTATCAGTTCTATGATCAATGATCCAGTATTATCGATGCAAGTGGAAACAGCATTACATACCGTCATCTTTCAAATGCACCTTTATTTTAAAATTTACGTCCAAGCACACCTTCTTCCTAATCATTCAAACAGTGCTAGTGGCCTCGAGCCAAACAGGCAATGGCAGGCAGCCAAGAGAAAGACACTGAGGAAAATTCGCCTACTGATACACGTCGATTGCAGGCGCCTGTATTGAATCGGAAAGACTTTGAGATATCAGCAAATGATTATAAATAATAATTAGGCTTACTAAATAGACAATTGCACTCATGCAACATGTTCTTGATTGCAATAATTAGTGAAAAGAGGCTTTGTTTAGCATCTTCCAATATTTTAGATTAGTTAAAAAGAGAAAAACACAAGTGACAAAGATAGAGGAGGTCTGGGTTTTATCATTTGTCACTGATGATGCTGAATGCCTTAAAGGGGAGAAATAGCAGATGAGAATTAAAAGTGAAAATTAAAAGTTTAAGAGCAGAGAGAGACAGAGAGAGGCAAAAAATAAAAGGGGAGGGGAGAGATCGGATCAGAGAGGGGACCAGAGGACAGAGCGAGTGTCCCTCGGGTGGGAGGTGGGAGAAAATGAGGTGGAGAAATCAAATGGCTGGGAGGAGGACGGAGCGAGTGTGAGAGAAAGGGAGGGGTGAGAAAGGGTGAGCATAAGAAAAGAAGTCTGGCCGGTGAGAGAGGTGGAGATTGATGATTATTAATAGTCATGTTTGATTAGCATGAGTGCAGTCAGGAAAGCGATACGGGCCGGCCTTAGCAGTCTATATCACTGACCCCAAGCTGAACTGGGTGCCCATTTTTCATCCCAAAATAGTTGAGGAGGACATGTATAAAACAGAAAGAGCAGAGCCTCAGATCTTTTACCGGACGTCCCTCCTGCACCTATCTGGCCCTTCTCCCATCTCAACACCCGTCAGCCTGTAATCAGGTAAGATAGATTTATACGAGATAATATATAGAGGTGTAAAGTTTTGACAGGAAGAAAGAGAGACAGATGAAAGATGTGGCAGCAGATCACAAGTCTTCAGATGAGAGATCTTAAGAAATCCAGTTTATTACAAGGCACATATGTGGACATAATGAATGAATGGCTGATATCAACATCACAGTACTTCTACGCTACTTGATTATATTTTGCAATCAGATGCAGTGATGGATGAGACTAATAAGAGAAGTGATAGATAGAGAAACGTGTGAAGAAATGCAATTTACCTTCTTTTACAAACTGCTTTATAGAATGAGATCAGATATAGATACAGAGTCAGTATATCAACAAGGTAATTGCTTTCTGATAGCAGCAGTGTGCTGCCAGAATAAGAGGCCATTTTGTTGCAGTGCTCGCTTGTGATATCTTTCAAGGTCAAATTTTTAATTACACCTAATGAGATTGAATCCAGTCTCCACCCCTTGCTCCAGGGTAATGCAACTTTGTCAAAATGCTGATGCAGTGAAAGGCATCAAACTCATCCTCAGAATAAATTTCTTCTGATTCAATGGCTGATCACAGATTTTATAGAAACATTTACATGTAGTCAATCTGCAGACGCATTAAATACTATAAATATTCATAAACAGAACCACGCTTAAGTGGATGCAGTCTCAGTTAATTAATGACGGGGGGGGGACGCATAATATTTTGTTTGTGTGTCACAATGAAATATGTGTGCTTTTCAACACTCATAACGCTGTTGCTTTCAATGGCAGATTAAATGGAATTTACATCTTTAATTTGTTTGGTAATATTTTATGCAAATGTGAATCGAGTCTGCACGCTTAGGATTGCTTTCATCGCATATGTGTTTTGCAAAGTCATCTCATTAGTTTGTGGCTTTGTGACATTGTGAATCTTAGTGGTGCCTCCAGTTTGTGAAGTGGGAGTGTGTAACCATGGCATATACACTCAAACCATCTATCTGTCTGTCCATCTATCTGTGGATTGCCATGAGATTTGTATAGACATTCCTGTTCCCCAGATGATGGACCCTAGTGACTTTAGGGATCCCCCACTTTACCTCTTGCATCACCAAGAGGTTGACTTTTTTTTAATTTTTCCTTAAATGTTGACTATTGAATGAATTGCCGATATATTCGGTACAGACATTCATGTTCCCCTCAGAATGAACTGATAGCCGATAACTTTGCTAGTGTTACCAACTTTTCCAAAAAGCAGCTGTTGTAGCACTAGCTCCAAAAGTTTGAAGTATGCTCTGAGTAAAATCGTGGAAAGAATCGTGTATGAATAAATCCAAGGGTATTTTTGTAATAATAATCTAAACACTGTATTTCAACATGCATATAAAAAGGGGCACTCCACAACTACAGCACTAACTCAGATGACGGATGACTGGTTGAGAGATATAGATATGCAAAAAATAATTGGTACTGTATTATTAGATTTTAGTGCAGCCTTCGACATACTGGATCATTTCCTCTTATTGAATAAGTTAAGCTGTTACAGATTTGAAGATTCTGCAAATAAATGGATTAAGAGTTATCTAACAAACAGGAAATATTCAGTTTATTTTAATGGTAGTTACTCTGAAATGAGAGCTGTGGGTTGTGGGGTGTCGCAAGGAAGTTGTCTTGGGCCACTTTTCTATTTTCACAAATGACTTGCCGTTGATGTTGAACTCTGCCACCATGGTTACGTGCGCTGACGATTCCACAGTATATACTTCAGCAAGCACAGTAGAAGAGCCGCCAAACTCATTTGCTTTTTCAAAATGTTGTTTAAAACAGGAAGTGTCGGAGTCTGAGTCCGTCAACATGGCTTGTGCAACCATAAACTTTTCCGTCAGGGCCAGCATTTAAGTGTAACATCTTCTTCCGGTTTCCAGCAGATCTTCTTCATTTGCTTTTGGACACAGCAGTGCTGCTCCATTTCACAAGATGTAGCCTATAACAGCACCCCCTATCTTATAACAGTGAAAACACAGATTAACGGAATATCTCGACAATGGTGGGAAAGCGTTGGGTCATAGCTGACGGAAAATCTTGTCATTGGCGGGGAAAGAGTTAACATCAGAGTTTAAGCATTGTCATCGTGTACATGTTAGCAAGCTGATGTTAGCATTTAGCTCAAAGCACTGCTGTGCCTAAGAACACAAAGCTGCTAGCGTGACTGTAACTACGCCCCTAGAATATTTAGCTTATTGGACAACACATGTAACGTCAGTGCCCGATGATGAAATGTGCCACTGTTATATAGCTAGCAAGCTAACATTAGCCTTCATGTTATCATTTGGGGTAGGCCTATAGTAAAAAATAAATATTTGTACAAATGTCGACCAACTATCACATAAGTCGGCCGACATATCACAAGTTTAAGATGCTTTTGTGGTTCTGCTCTTTGTGTGATGTAAGCAACATGTTGACCACTGAGTCTGAGAAGTGTCCACATGCACAAGAGTGCACTATCCAAGTACCCATAACGCATTGGATTTTGCCATACAACTCAAGTTTAACGCACTTATGCTCTCAAAATAGTAAGTGTAAGTACAGAAGTATCCGGTTTGAGACAAGCATGAGTTTTGTTTTCAGTCATACCAACATATATAGTTACAGAGTCAATTACAATGGCGTGACTAAAATAATCATGTGAAGGAGAGGTGCCAGGAAAGAAACTTAAAACATGTTTAAATAATATTTATAATTCACGAACTGTCACTGTCAATCAAGGCAGATAAATACTGTGCAGCTATGAACAAACACACACTGTCACACACATACACACACACACACACACACACACACACACACACTGACAGGGCTATTGTTGCTGCCAAGCTGTAACTGTGTGGTTAATCTATCCTTTCCTGTACCTGCCAGAGGATTAGCCAGTGGACAGTGGTGATAACAGCCAGACAATCCCCAGGCTTCTGTACTACTTTTATCAAATCCAGTGTGTGCGTGCGTGCGTGCATGTGTGTGTGTGTGTGTGGTGTGTGTGTGTGCATTCATGGGTGCACATTTGTGTTTCTGCTTTTGAATGAATGTCAGCTGGGTTTGTGAGTGCAGAACACAGACGCAAGGATGCGGGTGAAGTTTATCAGGTGTGCTGTAACAGTACAGTACTGGGGATGACTGGAAGGCAGCGCAGCGGCATGGCAAGCAGGCAAGAAGGAATCCTTGGGCACGGGGAACAAACAAGCATTAATACTGATAACAACAAGAGTAATTCTACTCTCAAAGATAGAGGAGCTTGCCCTGAGCGTGGCTTCAACTGAGACTGGAACAACGATCTGGTGATGAGTGGGAGGAAAGCCGAAAGCCTATCTATGTTCTCCAACTCAATATCCTCTTATTATGCCACATTAAGGAAACCTGTCAAGGGGTTTTATGTTCTCAGCAATGTTTTGTCCCCAGGTCA
This sequence comes from Epinephelus lanceolatus, assembly GCF_041903045.1. Classification (NCBI taxonomy): domain Eukaryota; kingdom Metazoa; phylum Chordata; class Actinopteri; order Perciformes; family Serranidae; genus Epinephelus; species Epinephelus lanceolatus. The sequence goes on from NC_135751.1 coordinate 37,221,639, forward strand.
CATATTTAACCTACGTCTCCCTGGGTCAGTATATTGAAATCATCCATCTACAGCTGAAACACATTCTGGGGGCAAGACCGTTATCTTGACTTTAAGCATTGATATCTCCACAGTGGCTGAGCAGATTTTTACCACTCAAACTGCATTTGAAACATCCATATCCCTTTGTTATTTTGTAATTTGAATTACAACTCTCACGCAGTCTTAGTTTATAGTTTCTATCAAGAGGTCCACATGCTTAAAACAGAGGAGGGGCAATGGAACAACTTTGAGAGGATGTAGGTGTAGCCCAAATTGTCAAACAAGATAGAGAATTGCATCCTTATGTGCTTCAAACATACTGTATATTGAACATGTACACCTGTGTACTTTTTTATAACTAGAAAGATGGATGAAAAGTGTGTCTTCAGGGTTTTATTAGGGGAATATAGAGCTGGGGAACATAGGACTTTGTGAACATACGGATGACCCAAGAAAGGGAGAGTGCTTGAGCTGTGGGTTGATGAGCTGATTGTAGCCAGGTGTGTTGGTAGGCTGGGTCCAGGTGAGCAACAAGACAGGATTCAGACACAGCACACACACACAGAGACAAACCAGGGACATGGAAGACAAGAGGAGTGCGGAACACAGAGAAACACAAGGGAGAGACAGAGGCACAGCTGCGGCTGTGACAATGAACACCATTGTACATTCCCTCTTTATCAGCAGCTCCATGAAATCAATAGACAATGTAATACACACTGAAAAGGTAGCTCCGGCAACATTCAGCCATCGAGCTTATTTGAGGATCAACTGCGCAGATCAGTAGCAATTCAGATAAAAAGCTTTTATGGAGGAAGAAAATCACTGTTTCAAGAAAACGGCCTGTTAGTCATTCATGTTTGTCAGGTTTATAGCACAGCAATGGAAGCTGGGTCTCTGTGTGGAAATGGACAAAAAAGATGTAAAATTTGATGTGAATTTACTTAAAGGAACAGTGTGTAGAATTGAGTGGCATCACACAGTGAGGACTGTAAATTGCAACCAGCTGAAGCTCCTAATTAGGATTCCCTCAGTGTCCATTGTTCAGAAAGGTGTTTAGTAGAAGCTGAATTATCCACAGAGGTCTCCTCCTCTTCAAAACAAACGGACCAGGTGATGTAAACTAGTAAAAACACTGAATAAAGCAGTTTCATGTTACAAATCAGCGTTTCTCCAATATTGTTCAGCTTGTCAGAGATGGAAACAACAGCACCTATTAAAGCGCGCTCTCCTTTTCTCTCTGATAATTTAAGATCCAAATGTTCAGGAGGTTTTTTCTAGGAGCCGAATTATCCGCAGAGGTCTCCTCCTCTCCAGAACAATCAGATCTGGTGATTTAATCCAGCAAGAACACTGAATAAAGCAGTTTCACATTAAAAATCAGTATTCTTTCAATGCTGTTTGGCTCGTCATGGAGGGGCAGCTAGCTAAGGTGGCTGACACAAAACACAAATGGCCCTATCCAGAGCCAGTGTTTGGTTTGGGGGTCTGCCCATTATTCCGACAACCTACTGGTCCGACATCCCATTATTCCGACCATATTAAACCCATTGTTCTGAAGTCCCGTTGTTCCGAAATCATCATGATGCCCTGTGGTTAAGGTCTGGTTAGGTTTAAGCACAAAAACCACTTGGTTAGGGTCAGGAAAAGATCATGGTGTGGGTTAAAATGAAAAAGAAAGTGGCAAACACATAAGCCGTGAGCCTGCTTCGCCTCAAGCCTTTCCCAGCTGACCCAGAGCCAGTCGTGGCGCACCATCAAGGCAGAAATACGCCCGCCGGGAGCCGTTCAGCACCGCGGAGAGCTCCCCACACAACCCCGACCCCAGAGTTAATAACAGGAGGTTATGGTGTTTCACTCTTTCCTCTCTATGACACTTGTATCTCGACCAGTAGCCTACTTTTGTTGCGTTGCTGATCCTCTATGGTACACAAATACAGTATAGCCTAGTATAATCACATATCGGAACAACGGGACGTCGGACCAATGACATGGAGCCTTGGTTTGTCCATTCTGGGCAACTGTAGAAATATGGCAGACTAACCAAGGTAACAAAAATGCAACAATTCTTATTTCGTATTTTTTCATTTGACCATTCGTTAAGATCTGTCCTACCCTGTAGAACGAGTTTTGTTGTTTGGATCTTTTCTGTTAAAGGGACAGTTTGGATATCTGAATTACGGTTGTAGGGGGTAATTATTCATAGTCACTGTATTACATCAGCCCAGTTTGGGGCCACCCAAAAAAATCTGTATCAGTGTAAGTGTACGATATATTGAGAGCTTCTCACAGCTTTACCTTTCAATCAGACAGCCTGTTCCACTGGGGACGCCGTTAACGACTTCAATTCCCCGTGTATGCTTTTGTCAAGGCCACCAGACTTCATTGCCAAAAACAGTATATTTTTTGGAGATGCAAGCTGCCTTGATCAGTTGGTGAGTTTGACTTTCAAACGGGTTAGTTCAGATTCAAAGTCTCACAATAACACAAACAAAATAACTGATCAAGGCAGCAGTAGACGAGCAGCTGCTGTGTTCAGCAATGTTAAATCACTGTTTTTCTCAGTAAAGTATGGCAGTCAAAATGTTCTAAATATAGTGTACACTTAAACTGGTATAGAGTTTTTAGGTGGCTGACATATCTTTTGTTGCTGGCCCCTTCACAGCAGGACATTGCTTAGCTTCCATGTTGGACTCCTGCCTGCGTCTCCAAACTAGGAGCCACCTGACATCTACTGTATGTAAGACAAGATCTGAAGTATCTCTTTAACTCTACCAGGGATGGATGCCTACTGCCCATGGAGACCACTAATATTACAATAACCCGAATCCTATTATATCTCCACATATCTATTTATCAAGGGTTTTTTTTAAGTACCCAGAGGCACAAAGAGAGGAGCAGCCGTTTTTATTCAGCCATTCATTACAAAAGAAATCCCAATATTGGTTGACCTCAGTTTAAACTTAAAACAGCATAAAGCTCTGGGGGTGTATGAGTCACATAAAAACAATGATTCAACAACACAATGCTCATTGTTAAATGCCTCATTGCAGCACACTGACACAGCCGCATACGGGGGGGGGGGGGACACGGCACCTTCAAAGCCTTTTCCTGCAGAGGACAAGAGTTCACTTCCAGTTCACACTCTCCGTGCAATGATACTGAAGAGGCATATTTCTCTGCAGCACGATTCCCCTTCTCCTTTTTCCACTTGTCTCTGCCTTTTACAGACTCCCCCACAAACACAAACACACACAGACAACTGTCAAGTGAACATTAGGGGCTCGGGTGTCTTGAAATGCGAGTACATTCTCCTTTAAGCCGTCCACCTCTTCGCCCCAGCCTGCTTGGCACCCTCGGCAACACACGTAAACACGCACATATTCACACGTTCATGCAGCTGTTACAGTAAACTGGGGAGCTGGCAGCACGGCACTGTGCTTAGGTTTCCCACACCATTGGGATGATGGGACTTCCCACAAAGGAAACCCCAGTCAGTGTCACATACTGTATTATTCAAAGGCCGACCTCACGAAGGAGAGATGACAACAAGTCGAGTGCATTTACATGGACATGAATAGCCTGTTTATGAGGCTATTCCAGGTCATGATGATATCTGGGGCATGGTGTTTACATTAGCGCAGAGAAATTGGTTTAGTCATATTCCCTGTCTGCATGATAAATACTATCCATCCAGTTTCATCCGCTCATCCGGGGCCAGATCGCAGGGGCAGCCGGCCCCACACGTCCCTCTCCCCTGCTCCTCCTGGGGGATCCCGAGGCTTACCCAGGCCAGATGAGATATATAATCCCTCCAGCATGTTCTCAGCCTCCTACCAGTTGGACGTCCACTGAAAACCTCCAACAGGAGGTGCTCAGGAGGATCCTGATCAGTGTCTGAGCCACCTCAACTTGCCCCTTCTGATGTGCTCATCTCTGGGCTTCAACTTCAGATGTCTGAGCTCCTCTCCCTATCTCTAAGGCTGATCCCCGCCACAGAGAAGACTCACTTCAGCCACTTGTATCTGTGATCTCGTTCTTTTGATCACTGCCCAAAACTCATGATAAATACTGGTACCCTGATTATTGATGGCTGCATAACATTTGTGCAGGTGCTGAAACTGTTCATTTCTTCTCTGCTCCGAATGCCAACAGCGCTGACCATCATCTCCCTCCCTCTCTCAACCACACTCACACACACACACTCCATACTGAGCTAATGTTCCTAACAGGAGCTATATTACTCTCATAACACCATCCTGCACGCTGCAGTCAGCTCGTCACTTTCACTGACACTATATAGGAAAGGGAAGCAGCTGATGAAGATACACAGCTTCTTTCATTACCATAAGACTATTTTGCCAGTCTCTCCAGGGATGTTGTGATGACGTGATCGCGACAGTTATTGCAAATTCAGTCAATCCTTGTGCATTCTGTGCAACCTTGCAACTTTACAGCAAATTTAAGTATTTGAAACGGGTAAAATCTCAAAGCTGTGTGCAGCATATTGATTCGCTCAGAACCCCTTTGCCGTCTACGCAATTTTTTACGGAAAATCTGCCATGAAATCAAAAAAAAAAAAAAAAACCAGCCTGCAAAATCCTTGTTGAGTGTTGTTTGTATTCTGTTACGTCACTTTGCTGCGGCCACACCTGCACAGATGGTCAACAGCACTCAATAACCAGGATAAGGTGTAACACTGCAACAGTGTACCGATTTCTTCTAGAGTACACCAGGTTGCATTTAAGATTTCTCATAAACAGGATAAGGACTTATCACAGTTTCTGAAAACAGGTTATGGTCAACAAATCAACAGGATACTCCAAAAACCCAATCAAAAGCGGGTTATTCATATCCATGTAAACACATTCATTGTTAGCTTCTACCCCTTTTTCCGTACCTCATATAAAGTGCATACACGACCCCTAAAAAATGTCAGCTCCAAATGTAAAAACACAAATTTGCAACCTCTAGAAGAGTCCTGAATGTTGTTTTTGGATTGAGACTTCAATCATTCAATCAATCATTTGTAACAAATTATACAAGGTAGAACCCCAGTGAAATACGATTCCATCAGCTCCTTTAATGTTGCATCATCTCGCATCGTTGGCTGTTGCTCTATGATTGTCGATGTTTCCTGATGGTTCTGGTAATCCAACCTGACCCCAACGAGATGACTGCATGGAGCCGCCTCTGAACAGTGTATAGCAGTGAATCAGACAGCAGCAGGAACTGAACAGCATCTCACATTCCTCCTCCTCCTCCTCCTCCTCCTCCTCCTCCTATCATGAGAGTTCTCTGCTCTGTCAGATTGGAAAATAGAGAAAGAGTCACCTGGTTGATTTCGCCAAGTTTTACTGAATCAAAGGATAGTACAGTTCCTGATATCCAGTCGGAAACTGATGTGGCACGGAGGTCTTTATTTCCAATGCCTGTGCAATGGCTAGCAGGATATTAGGGGCCCATCTTCTCCAGATGGGGCTTGAGGCTTGAAGCACTGAACTCTAATAAATATCTGAATAAGAAACCAGCACCAAGACTGGAAGACTTTACTCCACACAATACTGGGACTAACATATCACCAATGAAAGAGATATTGATTTTGTAGGCTCATAATGTTTCCTTATTCTTTTTAGTAATTTCGGCTATGATGTCTGGAGGTTGGCAAGTACGCTGATCAACTAGTAGAGGGTATACCTTCCTTTTGCCATTGACAGTACATCCAGCTATCAGCCAAAAAGCCATTTTAGAGTATAGGCGAGTATAACCACTTCCCCTTTGGTAACCTACCCATCTACCTCATAGTGCATCCACCTCATCAACTACCACTGCACCACTGATCCTTGACACTGATTATTGACTTGGTTTTTTATCTGTAAATTGTTTGAAATCACTAATTTAGTGGTTTAACTTTCTTTAAGAAATTCCTGGAGGTTGATGAGAGATGACCCCTGCGTAGGGGAATGTCACAGAAGGCCTACTCATAAAATGAACCGCCTTCTCCGATACCGAATCTCGCTCCGAACTAAATTGAAAAGCCGTCAGCCCTGCAGTGCAGGCCGAGCCAGTTGACGGAGAAACAGCAAAGCATTTCAGATAACCGACTGCGATCAAGAATCTGCAGAGACAGACCGCAGTTGAGCACATCCACAATTGGTCTTTATATACTTTCCCTTAAATAAATCAATGCGGCGTGCTTTATACAGTTCCGCTGGTGGCACACTGACTGAGATATCTGGGTAAATCAATCTTATCCTCCTCATTTCACGCTGAATTGTTTCTTTTCCCCCGCGGCCACCTTTGTGGTAAAGGTCAGAGAAGGAGGTTGTGCTTTTATAATGATAAAAGATTGGATGTGTGGCCACACAAGTTAAGCAGTGTTGAATATTGATCTGTGTGTGCAGCAGCATGTTACTGAACTAGATAACACCCAACCACAAAAGAAGCTCATACATCACCGAAGCTGAGTGTGACACCAACGAGAGAAATCCATGAACTCCCTCTAATAGCAGTGAACAACATTTATCTGTTTGTGCTTTATTTCAGCACTTACAGATCTAACCAGGATTCATTTCAATGTTTTATAACCATGGATGTATTTACCATCTCCTAAGTTATGCCTTCATTTCTTTTAATTGAGTTTACAGCCAACAAATATGATCATTTTCATAATGGGAGCCCTCTCTGGTCATTAACAGATTATTTCCCCACACTGTGATAAATATTTCATGCTCATTTTAAATGAAACCCACATGAATTACATGCTGTTTTTTGTGGTTATGAGCTTCAAAAGCAGCCAAATAAAAGCACAGTGTCTCAGACTATGAAGCAGATGATATTAGAATAGTTACACAGCTTGAGGCGTGATGCAGCAAAACACTTCTGCATGAGCAATCTGTAATGGATAGAAATGTACAGGCACCTCAGACTGTATTTCCACTGAGAAGGACGGAGCCGCGATACGGGCCAGCTCAGCATTATGTGCTGCACACAGGGAACACAGTGATGATGATGGCACAAGGATGATGGTGATACCCTGTCATTACTGTGACCTTTCAATGAGACATTTCAGTCCTCACTGCTTTGCATCAACATCAGAGATTAAAGGTTAAAGACGTTTCATAAATACACAGTGAGGTACAGTAGGCTGCCCTCACTAACAGACAGATGTTAGTGTGTATCTTGTGTGTATTTGTGTCCAAGAGCTCAGGGGCCCACTGCAGATAAACTACAGTAAATTAAGCTCACTTGTTTACAGTAAATTCTCTTCCACAGGATCCCAGTAGCCTTGAAAAGCCGAGCCACATCTCACAAGTGCAGGTTTTTAGCCATGTGGGGGATGTTAATCAGAGCACCACTTTGTTCCACACTAAAATATCTCAGGGGGACAGTCCACACAAAAAGCCTTTTTTAGACAGGTTTTTTTTTTTAAAGGGCCATCACTCACTCAACTCTCAGGACAGATAGGCATTTAAAAGGACATCACTAATGACGGGAAACCCCTGCTTTTTGTACTTCCAGTCTATTTTTCTGTCTGGTATCCTCATAATCAGCCTGGTCTCAAAGAAATATGTGACATGACCACGACCGCTCAACATCGTATTACGTGGTGATGGCAAGTAATATGTTACAAACTGCGAGCCAATAGCCAATAGGAAGTGAGTTAGGATCCTTCCTGGTGGTGGATATGCAAATTCCTTGAACAACGTCACACAAAAGGTTGTTTAAAGCAGTGGTTCCCAATCGGTGGGTCACGGGTCCATTCTGAATGGACCATAGGTGACTTGCAAAGATGTCAAGTTTATAAAAAGACACACTTTATTTTTAAGTGCAGTGAATTTCTGGCACAGACTTTTTATTTTTAAAGGCGCTGTATGTAAGAATGTGGCCAAAACAGTTACTGCACTCAAATTCAAAATACTGCCGCGAGTCGTGTCCGCCCCCCCTCCCCTACAGATTCGAGGTTGCTGCTCTGTGCTGAATTGCTGCGTTGTGCTCCAGCGTCCGGCAAAAATAGTAGTCCTGCATATCTGTTGCGGAGGGCTCCAGAGCGCCGCAGCTGAGATGGAGCCGGAACGCAGTACAGCCGCAGCTGGTGGAAACACACACATTGACTCGAATTGAATCCTATCGGCTCCGCTACCGTGCTGGAGCGCAGGTGCAACCAACACGCATCTGGTGGGAACTGGGGGTGATTTGTTTGCCTACGGGCGGCTGCCGTGGCAGGGCCGCGTCGCCACATCCTTGATCTTTGGTTTTCCAGCGGACCGTTCGAGCAAGTCCGGCTTCTCTGCTGCCAGGATACAGCTGAGGAGGAGCCGGCTGCTAATGCTATGTACCGGGAGACTGCTAATGCTGCTTGCTGTGCTGCAAAAAAAATCAGTCGGGTCGATGACCCACCTGCACATGGGTTACAATGTATGATTGAAAATGAATAACAGTTGAAAGTATTCGAAATGTCCATCCCCGTCTAGCTATGATGCTAGTTAGCCAACTTTGGCTAAAGCTTACCTGTCGAGGAGAAGAGTAACCACTTCGACATCCGATTTCAAATTCTTCTCCACTTTCAACCGTCTCCACCGTTCACAAGCATCTCCTATATAGAGCCTCGCTTTGCCTCGAGTTTTGTCTTGGCGTTTTTGGGAATCATAACAAGGTTGTTTGGGTTTAGTCGCACCGTCAGCCATTGTAGCTCAGTCGTAACTACTGGCAACCCGGATGCTGAGACTCTACTGACTGCGTGACTGGTAGACGGCGGTGGGTGGCGCAACAGGCCAAAACACAAATTCAAAACATAAACATGATTTGCAGACCGTAAAAATTTTTTTAAAATGTGAATATTCTGGCTGTACTATTGTTGTCGGTGAGATCAGTATGTTATATGAACATCATTCCTTCATCTCTGTGACATATTAGGAGGATTTTACGACTATTTGCTTTAGATTTCTTACATATAGCTCCTTTAAATATCATTTCATGCTGTAGAGTGAGTGACTATCGGACAGCTACTTGGTTGAGTTAAGCCTAGTTCACATTACACAATTTTCACCCTGACTTTGCATCGCAGAGACTTTCGTAATCTTTTGAGTGTTCATACCTGGTGACGTGTGTTTCTGTCAGCGGCAGTCTCGCCAACTGCGTTACGACCTGTGTGTGCACACCACAAGATTTCTCCACGAGCCCTCGCTGACAGAGCCCCAGATAACGCAGTGACGTCACCAAACCTGGAGACGACATATGGTAAAGTCATGGATATTCTTCCCAGTGTTGAATCAGATCTGCCTCCAGGGCCTGGGTCCAAACATACCGCGCTCCCCGTGATCCTGTGGATGCCACCATTGTTGTTGTTGCTCGCCGGCTTGTCAGTGTTGCCAGATCTTGGGAGAGAAACAAGCAACCAGGGCTATGGAAACGAGCCCAAAAGAAGCAACTATCATGCATTTAAATAACTTGTTAGACGGATATATATAGAGGAAGGTGGCGTTTACAGAGCAAGCCCAAATAAGCAACTCCACTTTAGAAACAAGCCCCAAAGTCGTGGCTAATAAGCAGACCTGGCAACCCTGCGGCTTGTCCTCCTCACATTTCTTCTGTCCTCCTGCGTGCTGACGTGGGACGTATCCTGCCTCTCATTGGCTGATGCTCTTTGTCAGTCGTGTCACACCTCTCCAGTTTTCTAGCATGCCAGATATCCAGTCCCTGTCGTGGACGAGGGGGCGACTTGCTTGTAGGCTTGTTCACACATGAGGACTCGTCGTGGCAGACTGCCGACTCACCTCCGACCCAAGGTGGCTCTCAAGATCCTCTGCGACGTCAAAATCACAGTGAAAATCGTGTAATGTGAACTAGGCTTTAGCAAACTAGCTCGACAACATGACGCTGAATGTATTCAACTGTGTGGACCTTGAGCTCATAACTGAGGAGAAATCTGGACCTCATGACTGGACCAGTTGGGAACCACTGGTTTAAAGAGTTAAGAAAAGTCAGTGCAGGGATGAGGTTCGGGTGGTGGACGGGTCAAACAACCACAGGACCAGGACACCTCTGTCCATGTGCTATCTGCAACCACATGTCAATGATGAGTTGTTTTAACTTCAAGAGCTTTACATATTGACATTACATGACATAGTTACATCACATTGCAACATGCTGATGTCCTGTATGTACTTATTTTAACCAAAACTGCAAACTTTTACTTAACCTAACCCGATATATATATATTTTTTTTACTTTCTGTTTGCATTGTTTCTATGATGCCAGTATTTTGATACATTGTGTGCCATCACCATGTAATGCTATGTTAAGTGGTCATGGTCATATCAACATCAACATCACAATATGAGCATTCTGAATTCACTATAGACACCATAAAGGGCAGGAAGAATAAAATCAATTAATCTATTAAAAAACATACCTGATGGGGTTTACTAAACACTTTTATCCAGTAAATTTCTAACATTAGTCAACCTGTTAGAGACAGTTTGGCTGGCCGCTGTCTCTGCTGACAGGACGGCTGATTCTGAGAACATTAACAGCACACTGTAAGTCAAAGTTAGTTTAAAGGACTTGACACTTCAGACATGCTTATGCGCTACTGATGTTGTGCTTTTGATGTGGATTTCCAGTCTTGTCAACATAAGATTTTAGTCCATAAAACATCCACTGAGAATCCGTTGAGCCTGGCAGCTGGAAGTTAGATCAAGCACAAAGTTATTTATATGAAGATGTGTGAAGATATAAAACTCAAATGCGTTCATACACTGATGTTTGTGGATAGTTTAAAGGGACAGTTAATTATAAAATCGAAAATACATATTTTTCCTCCTTACCTGTAGAGCTATTTATCAGTCTAGATTGTTTTGGTGTGAGATGCAGAGTGTTGGAGATATCAGCTCTAGAGATATCTGCCTTCTCTCCAATATAATGGAACTAGATGGCACTCAGCTTGTGATGCTCAGAGCTCCCAGGCTGATCTCATGTCCTGTTTGTACTTTGTTCCTGTAAAAAGTAACGCGCTGACAGCAGTAAAGAGGAAAACGCTCCATGTAAGAAGCCAGGTTGGGATGGTGGAAGGATCAAAAAACATAGGACTTTCCACAGGAGACTGGTGTTTTTTAACCATGTGTACGTTGTCACCGCGTTTCTTTTCCTAAACCTTACCTTCGTAACTTTACATTAAGTGCATAACATCATCTGTGGGGCGCTAATTTGTACGGTATCATACAAACTGCTGTATAAGGAAACGTATAAGGAAGCGAAAAAAGTAAATAAATTTGAACAACTATCTTATTCAAGATAATCCACAGACCTTGTTGTGAACAGTCACATTGGGGAGCTATTTTATTTCCACCGAACTACACCTGCCAACAATATCCCTGCACAGAAAGAAGCCTGCGTCTAATCATAGACAGCATGAGATTACTGAGTGTTGCTAAGTGAGTAGCAGTAGATGAAAGCTTGCCTTTGTGCAGTGATATGGTTGGCAGGTGTAGTTTTGTAGAAATAAAATAGTTCCTGCATGAAACTGCTCACAACAAGGTCTGTGAATTATCTTGAGTAACCAGGTCATGATTTCTGGAAAGAGACATTCCTGTTCACTTTTTTAAAATGTATTCTTTGGCGCTTTGAGCACCACAAGCCGAGTGCCATCTAGCTCCATTATATTGGAGAGAAGGCAGACATCTCTACGGCTGATATCTCCAACACTCGGCAACTCACATGAATAAATAGCATTACAGGTAAGAGGAATCATATGTGTTTTTAATGCTGGGGGGGGAACTGTCCCTTTAAGGCTCTGAGGGAGTGTTTAAACTGGAAGTAACGACAGCTGTTCATCTAGGTGCAGGTGAGGTTTGTGTGGATGTCTGAGTGAAGTGTCGATCATCTGTCTTACAGCCTACTTGAAAACATGCGTGTCAGCAAATTCCTATCAGGGTTTGCCAGACCGCAATGAGCGAAGTGAAATCAGAGCCCTGCATCCTCTAATCCAAATGTCACTCACTCCTCTTCATCACAACATCTCCCCACACTGCTGTACATTCCCTTTGTGTTTGCCTTTCTCTGCGTCCTTGAGTGTATACATGCTGTATACGTTTGTCTGCTGTGGCAACAGAGGACAGAAGGGCATCAGTCAAAGTCGAGGGAAGGTGACAACTTTGTGCGGCGATCGGGTTCGCTCACACACACAGAGTAAAAAGCCAAAGGGCTGTTAAGTGTCGGGCTCACCTTTCATAGTGTGAGATACAAGGAGATTCTCCATCTGGACTGGGCTGACAAACTGAATTCTCCTGTGGTATTTCAGACACAGCTGAATACTCAGATGGCCTGTTAAACCCCTGCTGACTCTGTGACCTGCTTTCATCTGTGACAGATCGATGATATCATACAGATAAAATTGAAGACACCGATAAAGACACCACGCTGGTTGTTCTGTCCCTCCCTTCTCACTTTTCTTTATTCTTATATTTATTTTAATTGTTTCCTTAGTTTTAAAACCAGACCTTCTTTCCCCATCTTCTCTCACCACCATCCTGCTCCTGTATCGTTCCCCTTCTCCACCTCTGTCTCATCTCCTTCCCCTTTCTCCCTTTGTCACTCCACCACGACTGTCACTAATTCATTCTGTCACTCATCACCTTCTTCTCGCATGTCCTGGTTTCCTGCTCCATTTCTTGAGTGTCACCAGTGTAATACGAGAATGTCTCCGAGTTCTCTCCCTGCTCTCCGGCGACCTTGTTTTTAACCTTGTCCCCTCTCTGTCCTTCTCTTCCTTCTCTGTCTCTGTCTTTTTTTCCATCTCTGTTTCCTTTAACAGCCACGATGGCAATGAGCAGCATCCTCAACGCTGATGACATCAAGAAAGCTCTAGATGCATTTGCAGGTAAAAGGAAAAATCACAGCAACACTGTGTTTATGTGTTTCCCTACACATTCATTTATTTGTGGCGGCACGCCATGATTAAAACATCTGCTGCCACATTTGATCTTTTGAGAGCTTGACCTTTTACACACACACATATATTTATATATCCTTTATTTAACCAGGTAAAAGACTCAATGAGATTTAAAATCTCTTTCTCAAGAGCGACCTGGCCTACAGGGCTGCATAAAAATTGTTACAGCAACAACACAATCAAACAACTGTGACACACCACAAGTGAGCAAACGCCACATCAAGTTAAACATGCAATTTTCTAAAATAATTTCAGTGAGAATTTGGGTACCGATCACGCTGATGAAGAATGCTGTTATCTTGATCCTTTTGAATTCGTGCATCCATTTTCCATAACCACTTGGGGGTTGCGGAGGCCTGAAGCCTATCCCAGCTGACATCGAGTGAGAGGCGGGGTTCACCCTGGACAGGTCACCAGACTATCACAGGGCTGACACATAGAGACAGACAACCATTCACATTCACATTCACACCTACGGACAATTTAGAGTCACCAGTTAACCTGCATGTCTTTGGACTGTGGGAGGAAGCTGGAGCAGCTGGAGGAAACCCACGCTGACACAGGGAGAACATGCAAACTCAAACTTTGAACCAGGAACCCTCTTGCTGTGAGGTGACAATGCTAACCACTGCACCACGGTACCCCATAGTAATCAGCTCAGACTATCTGAGCTTTGTCTGCAAATTATTCCAGGAACAAGGGGCAGCATATTTAAAAGCTTTGGGGGACCAACATCAAGAAAATGTATTAATTGTTGTGAAAGTGCAAGCCATATTGTTATTAGGAGTGCTATTGGAATATATATATATATATATATATATATATATATACACACACACACACCGTTCGGTGATTAAAGGAAATGGCCACTTTAGAATGAAAACACAGACAGTACTTACTCACCCTCATGCTGACAAGAAGTCCAGTGTAGTTTTTTAATCCACAAAACTCGTTCGGGGTATCGGAGTGTTGTGTTTACATGGCAACTCGCGCAAGACTCGAGAACTAGCACCACCACTAGCCATCACCTAGTGTCGCAGCAGGCTAACTGACCACGGTGAGAAATTATGCTATAAAAGTGGAGTAAATTACGTCTTTTCAAGTCAATTTTGCATGCCGCGGCTTCAGGGCACTTGGATTACGACGGACGAGCTGTTCTGACATTTTTGAAATGCATTAGCGGAATTTTATTACATTTTCAAAACGTGGGTTCCATGCAGTTAAAGTGCAGCTGTCATTCCGGCTAGCTGTTATCCTCCGATGGATTAAAAAACTACACTGGACTTCTTGTCGGCATGAGGGTCAGTAAGTACTGTCTGTATTTTCATTCTAAAGTGGCCATTTCCTTTAAGTGCATCACACTTTTGCAATTCAGATCGTACTCTGGGCACAAATGGAGCAGCAGAACATCAGGCGCAGTGAAAGTGAGACTTAACCGTGCAACCATGCTGGGTCTTAAAGGGAAATTTCGGTTTATTTCAACCTGTCTCCTATCGTCCGAAATTTGTTTCAAGTGACTAGTGACATAAAAATAATAGTTAGCATGTTAGCCGTTAGCCTAGATACAGCCGGGGCGCATAGTAGCGTCAGACCTGTTAAAACGTAAGTGAACGGGCAACCTTCAAGTGCAAAGTTAGTCCACTAAACAAGCTTTTTTTCCACAAAGACCGCCTCATATTGTTAGGATAACTGTCAGAGAACATATAGAAAGCGACATGTAAACGTGTTGTCTTACCTTACCGGTGTGCTGCCATGTTTGTTTACCATTTAGCTCTGTTTTCCAAAGCGTGGCCGAAAAAGCAGAGCTAGATGGTAAACAAACATGGCAGCACACCGGGAGACGGGTTTAAATAAACCAAAATTTCCCTTTAATGTTTGCTTTTGCTCTCAAACAGCTGTTCCTCCCATCTATCAATCTGGTCTGATCAGCTCTGAATGATCAACTGATCAGTTATCCACCCCATGACTCAAAACTCTGCAAACTTCTGCTGAGGGGATAAAAAGAGTTCCACCTGCGATGCGTTCATATGCGGAAACCTCAGAAGTTAGAAAGTGGACACAAGGACACACAGGCAAGCAAAAAAAAAAAAAAAAGGAAATTGGGAACATCCCTGCCCATCGAATACCTTTAACTCCTGTGTACAAGTTTATATGTACATTGGTACCTTTGACTGTTCATCAAACAATACATTTTCTAACACGATAGTTGATCTTTGTAGATCCAAGTGCTCCAGGACCAGCAGCTCCTTCCACTTCTGTAGCTCTATATCAACAGTGTTGTAGAAAGACGTTAGCTAAAACAGCATGTTCATGCACTGACACCGTGGCAGCACTGTGGTGGATTGTGGATTGGGGTTCGAACCCCAGGGTGGAGGAGTCCTTCTGTGCGGAGTCTGCATGTTCTCCCTGTGTCAGCGTGGGTTTCCTCCAGGTGCTCCGGCTTCCTCCCACAGTCCAAAGACATGCAGGTTAACTGGTGACTCTAAATTGTCCGTAGGTGTGAATGTGAGTGTGAATGGTTGTCTGTCTCTATGTGTCAGCCCTGTGATAGTCTGGTGACCTGTCCAGGGTGAACCCTGCCTCTCACTCAGTGTCAGCTGGGATAGGCTCCAGCCCCCCCACAACCCTCAAGAGGATAAGCGATTACAGAAAATGAATAAATTGACAATACTTTCTCTTTTATTTTACGTATATTTAATATATTTGCATGTACAGCGCAGACAGACGGGGATAGACAGAGCTTCATGACCCAGAACTGACAGCTCCTCTGGCAAACATGTTCTCAATCTATAACAGTCACACTATCAGAAGACCACCTTATTACAATTAGATTTTTGCCTTTGGGCTTCATCACTCAGATGAACACAGGATAAGCAACTTCCAGCACCTTTAAAGAAACTTTGTGTTGATGTAGTTATGACATTACAAAACCCTTTTAATGCAGAGTCAGTTTATTTATGATACATTTCGAGGTGCTTGCAAAGTACAGACATTTTGCCTCTGTGTTTGTGTGTGTGCAGTTGCTGACTCCTTTGACCATAAGAAGTTTTTCGAGATGGTGGGTCTGAATGCCAAGTCTCCTGAAGACGTGAAGAAGGTATTCACGGTGCTGGACGCCGACAACAGCGGCTTCATAGAGGAGGAGGAGCTCAAGTGAGACAAAACAATGCAACAAATGATCTTGTCGCACATAAAGTATTAGTGGTGTGTGACGTGTATCCTTTGTGCTTTTCTGTCCCTGGCTAGATTCGTCCTGAAGGGTTTTGCCAAAGATGGCAGGGACCTGACAGACAAGGAAACCAGAACATTTTTAACAGCAGGCGACAAGGATGGAGACGGCAAGATTGGAATTGATGGTAAACATCAAATTCTATTAGTGGGGGTGTCGCAAGGTCACACAAACAACGGCATGCCAAACAAATGTAGAAAGAAAGACACACAAACACAAACTGACGGTCTCCATTTGCTGCTGTGTGAGATTCACCACACATTTATTTATTGGTCATCTATTAAGACCACAGTAAACTTTCTATGCCACAGACCTAAAACCTAAATCTGTCGGGTACCTTGGTGCAGTAATGACATCACCGTTTAACTGACTGTCCTCATCCGTCAACATTACCCAAACCACAGAGCATGTCTAATTGTAAGCAATCGAAATATGTCCAACAGACACCCACTTGTAGACGGACAGATGCAAAAGGAACACAATGGCTGTTTGCATGATTAGGCCTATTAAGGGACTGTTCAAAAATTATTGGGGCAGGGAGGAGTGTTGGACCGTATGTTTGCCCAAATCGAACATTACAAGAGGAATTAACAATTACGGAAATGATGGTAAACATAATAAGCGGCACATGCTGTTTACGCAGCTGCTCTTTATTATCGAAGAGCTACTAAACACTTATCACCACTGTCACTGAATGAACGCTGTTTTGGTACCGGTAACATCCCCGAAAATGCCTTTGCCAAACACACCAGACTCCATTTAAAAAAACAGTAATTTTAGTGTGCATAAAGCCAACATATTTTCATATGTAACTGGATGACTTAAGGGTTTAATTCAACCAAACCAGAGCTGGTGATTGTTGGAACAGTGGAAAAATGAACCAAGATGGCTTTTGTGAGTTTTATATTGTTTCTGTCAACTTTGAATTAAGTATGTACCTTTGTGTGTTTTAAAGTGATAAAATTACTGTTTTTTTAGATGGAGTCTGGTGGGTTTGATGCTAGCGATTTTGGGGCTGTTTTTGGTGAAACATACGGGATCTTGTTTCTTAACAAAAGGTCCATCTCTGAAGGGATCCTTTCCCAGATATTGCCAGACACTTAGAATGATAATCTGAGCCTGTCAGTAGCAAGCATAAGCACTTTTAGTGGACGTACACTGACAGTGCGCTGTTGCCCATCAGCGTTACATTGCAGCCTGTTTCACTCAGTGCTGCACTGATTTCAAATACTGTTGTTCCCATAAATCACTTCCAGGCTGAGAAATACCAAAGTTACCCTTTAATAGTCCTAATATCTACTAGAAAACAAAGCCCTGATAAAGAGACATGATTTGTGTCCTCTCCAGAAGTTCTTTAATGATCTGCATGATCAACAAACGTGCTGACAACAGCGATGCCATCTAGTTTGCCCGTGGAGAGGCTCTTCAGCCTGGACAGTCTTGTGATGACACCAAGGAGGAGCAGGTTGTCTGATAAACGATTTGATAGACTCCTCCTCATGAGGTATAACCGCCGCTTTAGTGATAAACATGTCAAATAAGCTGGACTGATTTACTCTAAAGACATGGTTTGGTGAGCAAGCGACCTGAGTGAGTTTGTCTGGCCCGTTAAATGCCGCCCATATGCCATCTAAACATGTTTTGTCCTTTTAAATCTATTTAAATCCTGTTGAGATACTATTCTAAAGTTAATAATATGTATACCAGGCAGTATAAGGACGGCCAGCCTCTTTTATACATTAACGTAGTTTTAGTTTGAGGCAGTTACAGCCTGCTGCAGTGCTGTCTTCATTCTCCTGAGCCTTGTTTTGTACTGATGTGTGGCCATATGTAGATTTTATGTGATACTGTTAACTTGCAATAACTAGTGCATCTCAGGCAATGCTGTGGGGTAATGCAAAAGTAATGTAACAAGTAGTTTTATTTATTTATTTATTTATTTGTTTGTTCATATAACCAGTAAAAACCTCTTGAGATTAAGAGTGTCCTGGAGATTTCAAGAGTGCCTGGCCAAGACAGGCTGCAAATGATAAATGGGCTGCACTTGTATAGCGCCTTTCTAGCCTTCTGACCACTCATTGAGTGAGTTTACATGGACAGTTTAATTCCCTTTTCATTCGGCATGAAAGTTCATTCCTATTAAAAGTGATCTTGTAAACACCTAATTCGGAATGAAAATGGCCAATGAGATTGAAAATTCAATCCGATGTAAGGGGCTGGAATATTCCGTTTCTAATTCCGAATGACAGAATTTCTCGCACTTGTATACATTCATTCCTCTTAAAGTTCATTCCGGTCTTTCTGCGCATGCTCGTTTCTTTGCCCTTCTGGCACGATAACGTATACAGCGCACATAGCAATGGGCTGAGATAGAGCAGTCGGACTCGTTGCACTCACTGGTTTCTATTCACCACAGCACGGTCTTCTACCTCCCTTCTTCGACCTTCTACCTCCTTTCTCCTCTCAACAGACGAAGCATTAGCAGAACAAGGTTGTTGTCGTACTGCTGCTTCAAGAATATAAGCAAAACAAGCCTGAAAAAGGCACTAAGAACGGCGTCGTCAAGCATCTTGTTATCCGGAACAAGGACTACAGTGTTTTCTTCCAGTAAACGTAAACACGTAACATCCGCCCCGCCCCCTATCCAATCAGAAACCTTCCCTGCCCCAAACCTTGTGCAGACCCGAATATAGGCGATTAAACTGATCTCCCATGTAAACCCTCATTCGGAATTAATATTTCCCATGTAAACTACCTGGAAACACTTTAATTCCAAATGATTTCATTCAGATTTATTTACCCACTGATGGGAAAGCAATTTGGGGGTCAGTATCTTGACCAAAGATACTTTGACATGCGGACTGGAGGAGCTGGGGATCAGGCTGCTGTTCTTCCAAATTGTAGATGACCTGGTCTACTGTCTAGCCACAGCTGCCCCAACATAAAGTCACACACAGACAAATAAAAAATAAAAAATATGCAACTCCAAAACAAGCGATATAAAACATAAAATGAGATTACTACAAAGCCAAAAAGTACGTTAATATATGCTATAGGTGAACTATAAAAACAAGAAAAACAGGAACTACAAAAATTTTAAAAACCAAAGTAGTTCAAGATAATTGTGTAGTGAAAATCTGATATCCTGCCAGCCACAGTATAGCATTGGAAAGTTTAGACCACTAAAATTTCAGATCACCATTTGTTCAGTTAAGATAAAAAAAAATGCTAACCCCTCCTCCTTTTGACCCCACTCTCTCGCCTTATAATTCTTGCACAGTCCCTAACTACAGATTGTGCACACTATATATTTTTGACCATTTTTCAAAGCATCACATATTTCTTTTTAGTTCAATATTGAGACCTGACATGCTGTTGACATGTAACTAAAAACACTTGAGTGATGTATCTTTACATACAGCGAGAAAATAACTCCCGGCAACTTCTGTTTTCTTCTTCCTCTCTTGCAGAGTTCGCCGCCCTGGTGAAAGAATAAACAGTCTAGCACTCTGAGATCACCTTCCAGCCACCACTACATCCCGCTGGCCCCTCTTCCTCCCCAGCACCCACACCTCACCGCCCCACCCTGACTCCCAGCCCCACCAGACTGCAGCCGACTCCTGCTACACACACTCCTCTTCCTCAACTTTCCCCTACTGCTGTCTTCACTGGGTGTCATGCTGCACTGTAGGAAGTCCGTTGTGGTGTGCCACCCCCTCACACACAAACACCTCCTCAAACGTCCCCACAGCTATACTCATCCTATTTATTTTATCCTTTTTATACAAACTGTTCTTGTTTCTGTTTATGTATAGATATAAAAACATGCCTGCAGGAATAAACCTCACATTTTAAAGCATAAAGTAGATATTTAAAGAAAATAGAGGTTATATGAGAAAGACCTTAATGTCCTTCTGTATTTCTGACTTTCTTATCTCTTCATTTCCTTCGTCAACACTTCCTCTCACTTTCCGACTTTCTTTCTCCCTTTTTTCTGTTCTTCACTTCTCTCCGTCGATTTCACTCCTGGCACTGTTCCCTCCCTGCATTCGCTCCCCTCTCTCCCTCCCACGCCATCACCCCATCCATCTATCTATCTACCCATCCCTTTCTCCTCTGGTAATGAGCTGTTGTAAAACATACCAAAAGAAGAAAGAGGTCAAGCTGTGAAAGAATAAAATTAAATGAGAAAAAAAACAAAGCCTCGAGAACACTGACTCACTAAGACTCCTCTGTTAATTCCGTCCTTTGATGTGATGCTCTTATCTGATTCTACATACAGCTCTCCTTCTCTCCTGTCTTCCTCTATTTCCCTGTCACTTTTATTAAGCAGTACGAGGGAAGCATATCTTGACAGCAACCTAATAATGCATAAAGGGGTGTGCTTTAAGAAGGTCAAAATTACCCTACAGTGTCATTTGTTAGTATTCATTAGCACTGACTGTGTCATTTAAAGGCTGGTCACACACTGAGATTTGAGCCTGTTTCTGACCCGAATTTTGAACCTCATGACTGATCTGAAGGTCGGACCGAATTTCCACTTAATTGGGGGTCATTTGCCGTGAAGTGTACAGAGTGGAGCGAGGACCGATCACGGCCCAATCAACTGCAACCGAGCGGCCACTGGATGGTCGGATTCATTTCTGACATGTCAGGACTTTTGGTCAGCTTTTGTCAAAGCCACAAATTAATTCCCCAAAATATGTGCCATTTGTTTTTTTTACTGTGCCTGTGACAGTGTCATGGCAACACAACGCATCAGGTGGAGGGAAAATTTGGAGGCCAGGTTGGTTGAGCTGTGGCATACGATTCCTCCTCCTATCACGGTTGATATGAACAAGAGAAATGTTGGCAGGAAATAGCTGCTGCTCTTCAACTGCATGGTCATATTGTGATACGATATGATACAATACGGTACAGTACGACGTGTTATAATACAACATGACATGACACGATACGATACGATTAGCTACAATATGGTAGGATACGGTACAATACAATACGGTAAGATTGGATACGATACGATAAGCTACCATATGATATGGTATGATACAATACGATGTGATACGGTACGATACAATGCAATACTCATACTCGTACTCTTTGTCCTCCGCTTATCAGGGTCCGGGTCGCAGGGGTAGAAAGTATCACGGTTCTGAGTAGTATCACGATACCATGGTAAAAATGAGGCAGATGTGCCTTTTGTCATTTATAAAAAGATAAATCACTTTTCTATAATACATCAATGATATTTCAATGGAATAAATTACTTATTAACTTATTCATACTTCAAAAACAGCATCAATAAGTGATTAACATAGGGGGGATCAAAATAAAATAAATAAATAAAATAAAAATCAACCAGCCACCCTCCTCCCCTGACAAGTAAAGAACAGTCCCTTCATAAGTAAAGAACAGTCCCTAAAGTGCGGTGAGGTTTGTGGGCCGTTACCTGCCACAAAGAGAGAAATGTGAACGGCTCGTCTCTCCTCTGTTACGCCACATACCTGTGTGCCGCCATGACTCAGTTGTCCAGGTACTACTGGGCAGTCATGACACCAACGAAAGAGGAAATTGGACCTGGAGTCGGACTTCTCTGACGCCGGTAAGCAGTTATCTTGCTCCGCAGAGCACTATCAGCCTCCGCCATATTCCTGTCTGTGACCCCCGTTCAACCCACAACCGCCAGGATTCGCCTTTCCTTTCTGCTGCTGGTTGAAACGTGATAATATGGGCACCCCAGCACCCACTCCACTAACTTGACGTGGAAATGAGCGGTAGTCTAGAAAACTGGCGAGTTTTTTTTTTTTTTTTTTTTGGAGCGCGCCCTCACATAGATTGCGTCCTGGGCGGTCGCCCACATTGCCCATTGCAAAAACCGTCCCTGGGCGGCCCCGAGGTCTCCCCCCAGTTGGACATGCCCGAAACACCTCCCAAGGGAGGTGTCCGGAAGGCATCCTTACCAGATGCCCGAACCACCTCAACTGGCTCCTCTCGATGTGGAGGAGCAGCAGCTCTAGTCCGAGTCCCTCCTGGATGTCCGAGCTCCTCACCCTATCTCTAAGGCTGAGCCCAGCCACCCTGCGGAGGAAACTCATTTCGGCCGCTTGTATTCACGATCTTGTTCTTTCGGTCACTACCCAGAGCTCGTGACCATAGGTGAGGGTTGAAACGTGGATCAACAATACAATACGATATACTTTATTGTCCCCGTGGGGAAATTTGTCATGTAATCAGAAGCTGCACAAGCAGGGCGTAAAATTAATACCCGCCAAGCGCCAATGGTGGGTAAAAAATGAGTTTGGCGTGTAAAACAAAAACACACACCCGCCAGTGGCTGATGGAAAATTTTGAATTGCATGTGCGTTTTTTATGTGCTTCGACCATTTCTGCCAGCTGTGTCCAGGGACGGTTTTTGCTATGGGCAATGTGGGCGACCGCCCAGGGCGCAATCTATGTGAGGGCGCACAAGCGCCCTCTGAAAAAAAACAAAACAACAACAACAACAAAAAACCGCTCATTTCCACATCAAGTTAGTGGAGTGGGCGCTGGGGTGCCCATATTATCACGTTTCAACCAGCAGTAGAAAGGAAATGCCAATCCTGGCGGTTGTGGGTTGAACGGAGGTCACAGACAGGAACACGGCGGAGGCTCATAGTGCTCTGCGGCGCAAGATAACGGCTTACCGGCCGTCTCCGACTAAGTCTGACTCCAGGTCCAGTAATTTCCTCTTTCGTTGGTGTCATGACTGCCCAGTTGTACCTGGACAACCGAGCCGTGGCAGCACACAGGTATGTGACGTGTCAGAGGAGAAACGAGCTGTTCACATTTCCACAAACCTCACCGCACTTTAGGGACTGTTCTTTACTTATGGAGGGACTGGCAGGGGAGGAGGGTGGTTGGTCGATTTTTATTTTATTTTGATCCCCCCTATGTTAATCACTTATTGATGCTGTTTTTGAAGTATGAATAAGTCAATAAGTAATTTATTCCATTGAAATATCATTGATGTATTATAGAAAAGTGATTTATCATTTTATAAATGACAAAAGGCACATCTGCCTCACGTTTGCTGTGGTATCGTGATACTACTACTGCAGCCTTTGCTGCAAGCACGCCAAAGAAACACAGAGGACAGGGTTGGATTTTCCTAAAGTTGGATTTTCATACTAAAAACGTATGGTAATTATTTTTCGTCAAATAAGGCACAATTTTTTTATTTGGCTGGTGAAAAATATGTTTGGCCGGTAAATTTTTGGAGGTCACTAGCCAATGGCAGATGAGGTAAAATGTTAATTTTACGCCCTGTGCACAAGTATTGCTGCCTTACAATAATAGTCCTGAAGAAATTAAGCATACACCATGAAAACACATACTACAAATAACAGTATTGCACATCAGCCACTCATGTATTGCACATAGCTACAGCACTCAACAGAGCACCATAAGGAAAACACAACCCCTAAGCATCAAGCGACATTAATGAATTTTTAAAACAGTTAAGTTAAAATTCGGGCATCTTGTATCGTCTGCCCAAAGGTAAAAGCTCGTACTCAGCATGGAGAATGTGGGAAGACTCAGATAGTATTCTCTGTGCTTGACTCTTCCCAAATTCTCCACGCTATTTTTTGTTCTGACAAGCAAACAAACTTCTACCTGAGCCCTTGTATAGTTTACATGTACAGTGTGAGCACATAAATCCTAAACATTTGCTTTACATTGCAGACAATTTACTCATACAGTAGGAGTTGGAATTCAACATCATTTCTAAAACAGGTTGAAATTGTACGTTGTCATCTAATACCAACTCCTACTGTCGGAATATATCATCTGCATAGAAGTTTATGTGCTAGCAGGGGTATCGAAACAAAAAGTATTACCAGGCAGCTGAAAATCACTGTATCTATCCTGCATTCCTACATTTCTCTTGTTCATATCGGTCGTGAGTAGAGGAGGAAAAACATCAAAGAGGCACATATGCTGTTGCTACAGTTTGCTTTCGTTTGACGACGACAAAGCCTCTGAGGGCGAGGACCAATATTTTGGGCTGATACGGTGTGGCAGCCAGTACTTCCTCTTTTGTGTGCCGGTTATTTCGGGTAATCTATATGAATAGATAGCTGCATATGAATGCTGATAAAAAAAATTTAGAAGCAAATATAAAGCTAACTTGTTTTCAGGTGATAGTTGATTGCATTTCAGCCACTGCATTCCGCCTCTCCACATGGACTGTGTACGTACCATTTTAATGTGATTACTCAATAATGCTTGAACTACAAATGGAAACAGAACACATCTGATACCAAAATCTTGTTCCATTGCCTTATAGAGAGACTGCTTGACCAACCTGCCCTCCATATTTTCCATCTACATGAAGCGTTATGTTGCAATTGCACTTTCAGATACTGTTTGCCACCTCATACAGACACCAGAAAAAGAAAACAGGCGCTGATCTTGGGGAATCAACCTCTGGCTCTGCTTCAACTGTGCGAGACAACAACTGACCAAAACTTCTGACATGTAAGAAATTTATCTGAACATCTGCTGGCCAGTCAGGAGCAGTTCAATCCATGATCAGTCTTCACTCCCCGCTGTATACTGCGCGGCAAACGATGCTAGACAAAGCTGAAATTCAGTCCGACTCTAAAATGAATCACGCTGCTCAAAAATCAGGTCAGAAACAGGCTCAAATTGTACAGTGTATGCTGAGCTTAAGTGGTGAAAGGAGAAAAAGAAACTGCCCACATTACAGATCACTGATGAGCATCTTCCTTTAGCCTGTTCCACATTATGAATGCAACTTCGCTCAAAGAGAAAAAAGGAGGCGGAGGCCACATTATTCCACTTGGCAAAGAGTCTTTATTCAGAAGAGCTGTGCTAGTTTAGCAGAGCCATGCTGTCAAGCCATTAGCAGAATTGGATTCACACTGAGGTTCAATTTGGGTTAAGTATCCCCAGCGGAGGACCCAAACAGGCGACGCGGGAATCCTGATCTTCTTTAGTAGGCCATTTTACTGCCTGAGCAAATAAACACAGATCTGAAGCTTAGAGGCTATCACTTAAAAGAAGAGCAGTTTAGTGGAGCTCAGAGAAGCTCAGTGCTGGTCCCAGCAGACAGCTGAGGTCAGCGTCATTCATACGATAAACAACTACTGAAAGAGTTTTTCTTTTAAACTAACTTTAACTTAGTTCTTTATTTAGTTGTGAATGTTTAGAGCAGTACTAAATATTTGAAATCAAATGATCAGGAGCTTAAACTGGTGATGTAATACCAATATTTTTTTATTATTTAATAACTCACATTTTTATCCTGTCAAATAATATTATAGATCTGTATTATCATTATGCCATCAGTGAAAAATGCCACCTGCTGATGAAATGAAACACATTAGTATATGTAATTATAAAGATAGTATTAAATTATCCATGAACACATTGCATTTTTCATCACATTTCTGGCTCAGACTTTTTATCCTATTTTTATAAGATATTTCAGATCTGCCAGAGGTTACATCTCTTTTTTACAAGCCATTTTCTAAAGTAAATTAGTCATGCAATTAATATTTATTAATGGACTTAATTCAGTGGAGCATGTAGAGAAAAATGGTCAAAATGCTTTACAATGGCAATAAAAACATAAGATTCATCCCTCAGCACTGGTTCCTAACATCAACTGTCAGCCCAGTCGCCAGAAGAAAATGTTGGCATTGTATGTTACATGTCGAATACGTTTCATATCAGCCTTTCTAATGTAATGTAGTATGTGACCTGACTTTGTCATCGGGAAGTGGGGGGAAGGGTGGATGACATGTCAACTTGGCAAGACACCTGCCAAGCTGCAGATCACTGTTTAAGACCAACAAACAAAGCAACAAAGAAAAACAATTTGTTTTATGAGCCTTCACTGTCTTTTTCACTGTCTCTTTAGACACTGAAACTGTCTGTTTTATAGCAACCTGTCATTTTTTTACAACCCACTGTCTGGGCACCAAACAGGTGTATATAGTGACTTGAAGCTGTTTTTCCAGTATCTTTTTAGGCACCAAAATTGGGTGTTTTATAGCAACCTGTCAATGTTTTTCCAGTGCCCTTTTAGGCACCAAAATTGTCTGTTTTATAACAAACTGCCTCTGTTTTACAAGACACTTTTTAGGCACCAAACAGGTGTATTTAGTGACCTGATGCTGTTTTTCCCGGGCCTTTTTAGGCACCAAATTGGTTGTTTTATAGCAACCTGTCACTATTTTACAACCCACTGTTTAGGCACCAAACTGGTGTATTTAGTGACCTGATGCTGTTTTTCCAGTATCTTTTTAGGCACCAAAATTGGGTGTTTATAGCCACCTGAAGTTGTTTTTTCCAGCGCCTTTTTAGGCACCAAAGTTGGATGTTGTTTAGTGACCTGTCACTGTTTTTTCAGCATTTTTTTAGTCTCCAAAATTGGGTGTTTTATAACGAGCTGATGTTGTTCCAGAGTCTTTTTAGCCACCAAAATTATATGTTGTTTAGTGACCTGTCACTGTTTTTCCAGCAACTTTTTAAGCACCAGAAATGGGTATTTTTTTAGTGACCCTGAGCTGTATTTCCAGCATCTTTTTAGGCACCAAACTTGGGTGTTGCTGCTGCTTTTCAAGCATTTTTGAGCAACATAATTGATCTTTTTTGGCAACCCTTTGCTGTTTTTCAGCTATGATAGTGCCACAAACAGTGGGTATTTCAAGCCAAAACATTTTCCTAATTACACTCAAGTGGTTTTTGTGTCAAAGCCTAACCACACATTAGCTGAAGCATTGTTGAAAATAAAGTTGTATCCGTGGTTTGCAGAAACGTACAATGCCAACATTTTTCTCAGTGACTGGGCTGTACATTTACACTATAAACACATCATAGACAATAGGCATTTATTTCCAAATGGACAATAATATACAGTAATGAGTCATTTACATATCATCTGTTGTCAGAATTACAGTACCAATAAATCAAACATGTCAGAGCAGTAATAAGGATTTAGAACCAGCTAAGATCAATAAACATGTAAGTTCATGTTACATAAACACGTTTGTATCACAGTGATTCATTTTTTACTATCTTACAAATCACAAGAACAGAGCCAATTATTAAAAAATCAACAACAAAATTGTTAGTTTACCAAGATCTAAATAATATACATCTAGAGTCCTTGTGGGACTCCAAGAATTATACAATATTAATACATTTTTTTTGTCCTCTTTCTCCAACCTTGTGTGCATCTATGCACAAGGACAATATGGCAATCAGTGTGTATGACAAACACCAGGTCCACTGACGGTCTGCTTACTGACACTGGACCAGACATACTTATTTTCTCCTATTTCCAAGGTCAAGAATGAAACGTAAAGCTTGACAAAAGCGCTTGTTTCAGGGTACAGATGTCATCATCGATACAGATGTGGGGCCGATCTGTCATTGGTGGACGTGGGCCTCAGCTTAACTGTGGCAAATGGGTTGGTACCCCTTAAGTAAAAAAGGAAGGAAGGGAAATAGATGTTGTAGGAGGAGAAAAAGACAGACGGAGTGAAAAAAAAACAATATCAGAAAATAACATCTCTGAGCCTTACGGCGAAGGTTATAACGAGAGAAATGAGAACTGCGTTTCGAACTGTACAAGCATCATCTAGCAAACTGTTCACCTGAAGTGAGAGCGATAGTGGGGGTGATAGTCATGGTTTCCCAAATGGCCATAACTGAAATGGTTTCAGTACTAAACTGCACTTCAAACTCTAATGGAAGGAAAGCAATTCTGTGCCATTTAGATCACTGCCCTCATCTGTTGTTCTCTCATTTAATGGCTTCATGATATACTTCAAAAATATCATTAGTTTCTGCAGAAGACAACATGAGTGCCATTTAAACATTTTTACAACCTGAGAGAGAGAGACACAGGTTTATTCATCTTACCTCGGGAAGAGTTCTGGTTGTGATCCAGGTGGTTTTGATCTCTGTAGAAAAAAATTGAGAAAGGTACGGGTGAGTGAGGGCCAGTCCAAACTGAAAATGTGGACACATGCACTAATGGAGGCTTCAGCAGGCTCTGGCCCTCGACCCTCACCCTTCTGCTTTCAGATGGTCCTCCCACAAACTGCTCATTGATGTGCTGTACCAGGCAGTCACACACACTCCAGAGTGTTAACACACACTGCTTAATCATAGTTTACAATAAAGTAGAATGAGGGAGCAAGAACAATAGAGACCATGCAGAGGCATCAAGGAAAATGCATCAGTGTCATAATGAAAAAAAAAAAAAGGGGGTCACTTTGGGCTATTGTGAACTGAATATCTCATTATTGTCCCTTAAAGGGATCCTTCACCCCGAAAATGATCATTTGTTTATCAGTTACTCACCCCATGTTAAACAAAACATATCAAAGCATCCATGTACCAACTCACAAACCCTGTGCAGTATAATCCAAGTCTCATTTATCCAGTCATTTGCTCAGTACCTCCCAAATAGACAGCCGGGGACCTGAACCAAAAGTAAAAGTTATCTGTGCTCTCTTCAAAGCCAAACTCCATTGACAAAAACCGTAATTTTACCTTGTTGAACACAGGAGTCGCTGGTGTACCGCTACCTTGATTTGTTTGTTAGTTTGTGTTATTGTGTGACTTTGGTGTTTTAAAGGGTTAATTCAGATTCACAGAAGTCACACAATAACACAAACAAACTTCCAATCTTGACAGCGGTAGATTTAAGCCGATTTTTCACCCTGATTTTGCTTCACGGAGACTGTCGTAATCTTTTGAGTGTTCATACCTGGCGACGTGTGTTTCTGTCATCGGGAGTCTCGCCAACTGCGTTACGACCTGTGTGTGCACACCACAAGATTTCTCCACCGAGCCCTCGCCGACAGAGCCCCAGATAACGCGGTGACGTCACCAAACTTAGAGACGACACATCGTAAAGGCATGGATATTCTTTATTATCCTGGGTCCAAACACAACGCGCTCCCCGTGATCCTGTGGACGCCGCCATTGTTGTTGTTGCTTGCTGGCTTGTCAGTGTTGCCAGATCTTGGGAGAGAAACAAGCAACCAGGGCTATGGAAACAAGCCCAAAAGAAGCGACAGATATATATAGAGAAAGGTGACATTTAGCGAGCAAGCCCAAATAAGCAACTCCACTTTAGAAACAAGCCCAAAGTCGTGGCTAACAAGCGGACCTGGCAACCCTGCGGCTTGTCCTCCTCACATTTCTTCTGTCCTCCTGTGTGCTGACGTGGGATGTATCCCGCCTCTCATTGGCTGATGCTCTTTGTCAGTCGTGTCACACTTCTCCAGTTTTCTAGCATGCCAAATATCCAGTCCCAGTCACAGACGAGGGGGCGACTTGCTCGTAGGCTTTTCCACACATGAGGACTCGTCGTGGCAGACTATCTGCCGACTCACCTCCGACCCAAGGCGGCTCTCAAGATCCTCTGCGACGTCAAAATCACGGTGAAAATCATGTAATGTGAATTAGGACTAACAGGTTCTGTGCTCAGTGAGGTTTTTGTCAATGTGAGAGCATCGTTAAGTTTCACGTTCTCTTCAATTCCCATCAGAAAGGGCTGCCTGTTTAGGAGGTACTGAGCATATGACTGGATAAATGAGACTTGGATTATACTGCACGAGTTGTGTGAGCGTTTGCAAAAGGGTCTTTTGATACAGTTTTGCTGTTGTTAAATGTGGACCCCTATGACTTCAATTCATCAAGAATTTTCTCAGTTTTCGTTCACTGTCGAGGTATGCGAGAAAAGTAGAGTTGTCTTCACATATTCAAAATAAAATGTTGTGAGTAACTGATACACAAATGTTCATTTCAAGGGTGAAGTATTCCTTTACAGAAATGCCATTCAGACCACTGTGTGCCTGAGCAGCCTTGAAGAGAAAAGACACTGACAGTATTCTCACACTGCAGCACCTCAAAGGTTATGCACCAGACCTATTGAGTCACAAGGACTTGAAATAGGTCTTCAGTCTAGTAGTCTTAAGTTACAGCATGCCAAAGAAGGAGCACACACACACACACACACACACACACACACATATGCACTCAAACTCCTCGCCCATACACTATCAGCAGCTGGAGCTTCCTCCCTGCATCCACCAGAAAGACGGGTGTGGAGCCATGGAGAACAGCACCTTGCCGCAGTGCCCCTGCTGGACGGACTGGGAAACACCATCAAACGTTTACAAAGTACGTCTTATGAGAACTGTCCCATATCATCTCACCTTTACATACTGACATCAGGACACTGTAATGTATTGTAATATACCAACAGAATAGCTAAAAAGCAAACCCAATGTGGCACAGTAACACTTTTTTAATAAAGCTCCATTTTAAAGGAACTATAAGCTGTAACAAAATGGCTTTATTTAGAGTTAATGAATCGTTTGCTAATGCTTTATGGGTCAGTAAATAAGCCTAAACCATCTGACTATTTCTGGGACAAAATCCAAATTTATTAACAGCTTATTAACACTGCAACTGCCAACCGGTCTCACTCCCAACTCATCAAATACTGCAGGCACCCTTTAGCATCAGTATGAGACGCACTGGGCAGCAGCAGTTTTTGACGCTGTGGGTAACTACAGTAGTATAAAGAGTGAGAAAGTCTGCGTGGAGCAAGTGGAAGGGGAGGTGGGTGTGTCAGGCAATCTCCAGACTTCCCCCTGGGACCTGGGTTGCAGGGGCAGCAGGCCAAGCAAAGCACCCCAGACGTCCCTCTCCCCAGCAACACTTTCCAGCTCCTCCTGGGGGACCCCAAGACGTTCTCAGGCCAGATGAGATATGTAATCCCTCCAGTGTGTTCTGGGTCTGCCCCGGGGCCTCCCACCAGTGGGATGTCCAGAACACCTCTAACAGGAGGCACCCAGGAGGCATCCTGATCAGATGCCTGAACCATTTCAACTGACCCCTTTCAAGGCAAAGGAGCAGCGGCTCTACTCCAAGCTCCCTCCAGATGTCCGAACCTCTTACCCTATCTCTAAGGCTGAGCCCAGACACCCCACAGAGGAAACTCATTTTGGTGGCTTGTGTCCATGATCTCGTCCTTTTCGTCACTTCCCAGAGCTCATGACCATAGGTGAGAGTTGGGACGTAGATGGACCAGAAAATCAAAAGCTTCACCTTCTGGCTCAGCTCCCTCTTTACCATGATGGTCCGGCACAGCACCTGCATCACTGCAGAAGCCGCACCAAACCGCCAATCCATCTCACGCTCCATTTTAATCTCATTCGTGAACTGACAGATGAACTCCCTCGCTTGGGGTAGTAACACACTCCCAACCCAGAGGGGGCAGTCCATCAGTTTCAGGCAGAGAACCACGGCCTCAGATGTAGCGGCTGACTCTCATCTCCAACTCCAACTCTACTATTACACTAGCAACAAATGTATTGATTCAAGACAAGTTAAAAAACACATAATGCATGTGACAAGTATTAATTGACATGCTGTCCCTGAGCATCCAAAACTGACATAGGAGGGGTACCTAGCAGGCCACTGACCAAGCGTCAGTATTCGACGAGTTGTAAATGAGAATGTGAATAAGATTGATTTATTAGGAAGTGAAAAACCTATAGGCCCGTTTCCACTGAAGAAGTTCCTGGTACTATCTGCGGGGCAGGAACTACTACAGGAACGTCCTCTCGCTCGGCCCTCTCAACCATTGTGTCTCCACTGAGAGAGCGGAGTAGGAGGAAGGTTCCTGTAAAGTTACTGGGCTCTGGATGTGACGTGATCGTTGCGCGACCATTTTGACCAGGGCGACGTAGGGGCGTAGGGACACTGTTAGCTGTTAGCAGTGTCTGTAATAACTCACTAAACTCACAAAGTGGCCGGTGAAAAAAATATTTTTTCCAGCGGATGTCTTATGATTGAGCTAACTGGAGTAGTTTCATGTCGTATCCGACAATGGGAGGCTTTTAACAGATGACGTCCTGATGTTAGCTTTGCTGCTGCTGTAAGCTGTCCCTGTCAGCTGATGCTTTCTAGACATCGTGATTTCCCAAAACTGAATAAATACCACACATAGCAACACAAAACTGCTTTGCTAGCTTAATCATGTTGTAACTAAGATATCCGCCGGAAAAAATATTTTTTTCACGGGCCATTTAGTGAGTTTTTTTACATGGCAGTGGAAGCTATGAACGAGCTAACCCTCGTCTGCTGAGTTTTTAAAATGCCGGCTATTTTGTTGCTTTCTGTTGACGTCACATCCCGCCTTGAGTATATCCAATCAGCACCAAGTAATCCCCAAGCCCCAGCCAGGAGTTTTTCGGGGCCGTTCTGAGTACCTACCCCGAGGCAGGGACTTGTTTAGCCCCTGTGGTGGAGACACGCACCAACGGCCCCGGCCCCGTAAATTTACCCTGAAGTTCCTGTGGTGGAAACGGGCCTTATGTGTGTTTATGAACTGCTAACCAATGTTTAAAACAGTATCACTGCCAAATATAAAGGAAAGTAGTATTAGAAAGTAGTCCCCAAGATGTCCATTTGTAGAACATGTTTAACAAAAATTACTGATATTCTTTTGATAGAGAGAAAAAGAGAGAATTGATTGATTAATTGATAATCAGACAGACTGGCTGATAGCCATACCTTGTTTTCTGAATTAGACTCATAACTCCTATTGTTAGCAGTCGGTGCAACTGGTCTCATCTCGTACTGTTTATTTGAAGGTGGAGGCGGTGGAGGTGGAGGGGGCGGGGCTGCGCTGTGGCTGCTGCTCCCCGATTGGTTGAGCAGGCTGCTCATGCTGCTAATGCTGCTGTTGCTTCGATGAGAGGAGCCACTGAAATGACAAAAAGTTTGTTTTCTTTATAGAGTATCTGTTATTTTCACTTGACACCTGAGCTCTCCTCAGTCTTGAAATGCTCACTGTCCCTCACACTTAGAGAGGATTAGATTTAAACACAAAAAAATTGAGCTAAATCATGTTTTCTATCTCTTTTAAGCAGAGTTGATCTACATTCACATTTTAGGCATTTAGCTGTGACCTGTGTCCACAGTGACTGAGCAGAGTTTTAGTTTCAAACCTCTCACTGGTTTTCCTCACAGCAATGGGTCACCCAAATATCTTAAATAGTTCATGTTATTATTCCAGGCCTGAGC
Organism: Epinephelus lanceolatus; assembly: GCF_041903045.1. NCBI lineage: Eukaryota > Metazoa > Chordata > Actinopteri > Perciformes > Serranidae > Epinephelus > Epinephelus lanceolatus. The sequence continues at coordinate 37,254,968 of NC_135751.1, forward strand.
TTCGTGCTGACCCTCTTTTAAAAGTTTTGGGCTCATAAAACAATAAGGACAGCCTGAGGGAGCTGCACAATATATTCTGCACCAAACACTTGGACTACGTTCAAGGTTCAAACCACTTCCTGTGATAGCCAATAAACTCTACAAATCATATATAATCAATACATTCTCTGTAACGTGTTAGACTGAGGCTATTAAAGTAATAATACAACAGTGAATGATATGCTTAGTCACTTTGGTAATTTCCTAAAGTCTGCGCTAGTTGTCTGGCAGCTTCACAATGACAACAAGACTCTTACAGAGAGAAATTACAGAGAGTTCAGTTTGGTACGCTTTTTTTTGTTTCCACTGTGAAAAGTTGTGGATGGTACCAATGAACCGTTCCTTAGCGTCCCCATCTTTGGTCCCCCCTCTGTTGGGGTACCTAGCACACAGATCTGGTACTAAAAGGTGGAGCTGTGAACACTGCAGTCTGATTGGTCAGTAGAGGACGGTCACTCTGCTCAGGGCTGAGTTGTGTCTGGTTTTGAGGCTCATGTAACCACTGTTCATACTGTGGAGAGTTTTATTAGTGAACTGTAACTATAAAATGAAATTGCTGCCTCTCACAGCAGCTGGAGTCTGAGAAAAACGTGAATCCATCAGCACACCTTAAATTTCACTGTGACAACTTTGACCATCACTTTTTATTGTCTTTCTTGGATGACAGGGACTTTTAATAATAAGTGGATCTTCAAGCGTTTCAAAATATATATTAATTTCAACCGGATTATGTGAACTGCCGATATCCCAATCCTCATTGGAGGAAAAAAAAAAACGTCGTTCCTGTGGGCTCCAGCAACACTAAACCCCTGAGCTTGCCTGAGAAGGACTTAAATGCACAAAGCTGCTATTTTTTTTTTCTGCAGCCTGTTCTGTTTTGTTTTGAAAATGTGGGCGTGCAGCCTCGTTCTGTGGACGATAAACCAGGTGCAGACTGATAAAGGAGCAAATACAGTCAGTGCTGGACGGAGCAGTGAGTGTAGGGTGACCATATTTTGATTTCCAAAAAAAAGGACACTTGGCCCGGCCACAAGATAGCCTATTTAAATGACCTACTTAAATGATCAGTTTACTCAAAGATGCCTTATAATCTTAATATACTTAAAGTTTATATGTATGGATAGAAAATTCAGTTATATTACAAAATAATGTCTCTCAAAGACAGAAATTCAGATAGGCCCCAATAGATAGGGGACACATACACACACTAGAGTGTGGCGATCCGAGCCCAACGGGCCCCAACGGTAGGCCTACCCGACGGGTCGGCCAGGTTCGGTCAAAAATGTATAAATTGTATTCGGGCTCGGGTCGGATTCGGTCAGCTTTCAGTGAAAATGTAGTGTAAAAATAAATAAAATCCTATTGTCTGTCCTGTTTATTGCTTGGGGACTGTTATTTACGTGACACCCCCTGAACATAACACACACAGACACACATTGGCTGTTTGTTTCTCCTTCTCCCCTTGCTGGAAGCCTCGGACCTCCCGCCTCCCGCTCCCGTCTCAAACACGGAGGTCTCCGCACGCCCGGCCTGTAACCATAACAACTGTGTGACACAAACTCAGTGCTTTAGTAATTAAAGAATGTCGGGCTCGGTTCGGTTTCGGACATAACAAAACAGAATGACTGTCGGGTTCGGACAGAAATATGCGGCCCGTGCCGCACTCTAACACACACACACACACACACACACACAAGGAAAACTGGACATTATCATCAATTTATAAACACCCCCCCCAGACGCCCCAGACAGGACATGAAAAGTGGACATGTCCGGGCAACCGAGGACGTTTGGTCAGCCTAAGTGAGTGACATGAAATAGTACTGTTTAGGCACCATGTCTGAAGGGTTACTTCTGGTTCCAAAGGTACCATACTGAAAGTGTTTGGTGGAAACAGGGATTTAATGAGCTGTAGAGGTGCTAGAGGTGGATTTTGTTACCTTTAGACGGATCAGGGCTGTCTGTTTTATGCTTTATGCTAAGCTAAACAAACCAGCTGTTGACTGTAGCTCCACATTTACAGTATGGTGGATGCATCTTGCATTCAAATGCTGAAAACCTTGATTTTTCACCAGGACGTGAGTCAGTAAAATATGACAGTACATGTCTTTAATAGCCTGAACTTAGCATGTCATAATGTTATTTAACAGTCATACTTCCTGAATACATTTTATTGCATCTTTACCCAGCGCTGCTTGTCTTTGGAGGATCGTCCACTGCTTCCACAAAGTCGGCTGGAAACCATCCCTGACTGAAAACAGAGGAGGCAGAAATTAAAGATGACAGTTACTCTATGTCATGAAGCATGTTATGAAAAATTAGCAACAACAAAAACACACAGCTGAATGTGTGATATTATATTAAGCTTATGCTCATGTGTTTGTGTCCACTTCCTGTTTTATTTTGAAATGTGTTCTCATTGTGTTTGGTGCTTCTTTTACTTCCTGAGTTTCCCCCCTTTGGTTAATTACCTCATGTGTTTCACCTGTGTCTCCTTCCACTCACCTGTGTGTAGTTAGTAATCAGCCCTTGTGTATTTAAAGCCCAGTGTTTCCCTCATGCAGTTGCCAGATTGTCATTGTTGCCCTTGTGTTTTCTCAGCCTTTTTCCTTTGTTTTTGATTCCTTGGTTTTTGACTCTGCTTGGATTTATGGACTTTGTTTTTTGTGTGATTTCCCTGAATGGACTTCTCTGCCTTCGCTGACTGCCTTCATGTTTGACCCCTGACCTCGTAAGTAAAGATTTAGAATTGATAAACTGTTGTTGGTGCTTTGTGTTTTCCTCTGCAACTGAGTCCCAGTTTTGTACTAGATCATTACAGCATGGGGAAATATCGGTCAGTCTCTCGGCCAGTTGATATATCACTTTGGTCCAGACCAGTGGCTTACGGTAGTTACGATGGGCCCAGTGTACGCTATCGTGCACATAGCATCTCATCACACGATCAGAGACTTGACACTGGATAACATCAACATACATATTACCCAGCAATCATCAATGCATATCTGTATGTGACAAAAATACCAAAGAAAAATAATTGTAATTGTTGATTTATAGTTAGAGAATAACATGTAATTTTGTTTTTGATGCTATTGAATTTTACGAAAAAATATACATGATGGAAAAGGTATTTTCAAAGTGGCAATCACTCATTGTTGGAGGGCCCACTCTCTCCATGGGCCCCACGACCTCACAGGCCCCAGGGCAACCGCACTGCCTGCACTGTCTTTATTTACGCCCCTGGTCCAGGATCCTGTTCCTATGGATTGCCATGAACGTTTGTACAGAGGTTCATGTTCCTCAGAGGATGAACCCCTCTGACTTTAGTGATCTTCTAACTTTTCCTCAAGCAAATCCAATACTTAGATTTATTATTTGCTTAGCGCTAATTAGCAAATGTTAGCTAACTAAAACTAAAATGGTAAACATACAAAACATTACGCTAATCATCAACACGTAAGTATTGTCACAGTGATGTTAGCATTTAGCTCAAACCACTGTTGTGATCCAGGGCAGCCTCACAGAGCTGCTCACATGGCTGTAGATCAGTGATACTCAAGTTGAGGCCAAATCTTGCCCTCCATAGGGTGCTGGGCAGCCAACCACTTTCTGATTCATGTTAAAGGTTAACTGCATAACACTGGGAATTTTGTTTGTACATAGAATGTAAATCAGGGGCCACAGTGCATAAAAACATCAAAAATGAACTTGTTTATCAAAAAAAAAAAAGGCTAAGACCCCAATTTGCTCAAATCCTAGTAACACCCCTGCGTACACCTGACCTGTGTGAGGTCGCTGCAACTTGATTTGCTTCCTCGCAAAGATGAGTGAAGGCAGCAAATGTTGAAAGGTTGAAAACGTAAGTTGTTTTGAGTTTGCCTTGGACTCTTAGCCTTGTCTTATTTAATGTTTTATTTTGCTTCTCTGTTTGTTGTGTCAGCCTTTAATATGTTCTTCTCTTTTATTTTATTTCTGTTTATTTCCTCATGCTGTTTTATTTTATTTATTCATTACAAATTGTTGCTTCTATCTGTTTTTCTCAGTGGTTTATTTTTACTCAGGAAAAGGGGACCTGTGTCCAGAACATTAAACGTAAAAAGTGTTTGTCAGTAGAACCACTGAATGGTATCAGCATGAAGCAGAGAGTACAGCAGCTACTACATTTTGTATTTGAGCAACAGACACATTTACAATGGGTCATAACAGATAGCGAGACACACACTCACTGGGGAACATTACTCACCGTGAACTGCTATCAGCACGTCCGTACAGCCAGCCGTTCCTGGGCTGATGAACCAGCACAGTGATCATCTCTCCCCTGCTGAAAGCCAGCAGGGTGGGGTTGGAGCCACCAGGCTGGTGGGCCACCCGCGCTCTTGTGGATCTTCCTCCTGTAGAGCGAGAAATGCTTCCCTGGGGAGACGGCGCTGGAAAGATGACAAATAAAACACTTAAGTGCAGAGAAGACAGTTTGTTTGATGATAAACCAGCTCAGATTGCAGAGAATGATCTCTGGTGAAATGATTAATTAAAAAATATAAGCGGCTAGGATTTATTTCTTTAATTATGGCCCTGGAATTCATAACTCAGAGGGTTAGCTGACTGCTAAATATCTTACTCTATGCATAATTATTTTTGCTTGGGTGGCAGGGGAGGCAAGTCACTGAATTACACCAAAGAGGGTGGCATTGTTTTTCTGTCGAGTGCATGTGGGCCATCAAGCCTGCTGCGTGCCATGATTCAGAGGTGCAAGAGAGGAATGCAAGGATAAATCCTATTTAATATTCTGGAGATTGTTTATTGTCTGTTTTAGATACATCGTTACTTTATCTATTTTTACTCTAGATAAGCAAGCCAAGTAATTATGCAGACTTTCTGCACAGAAACGTACAAATGAGGAGGTGTGAAAGTGTGTGATGTGCAAAAATTATGAAGGGAGGGACAGAAATGGAGATAAAAGGCTTAAAGAGTGATAAAGCTGGTGGTGGAGTGAAGGCAAAATGAGGACTGATGTGCAGACAGAGGCATTATGGGCTGCAAATGATGAATATCACAGAAATACTTTTGGGGAAAACATAACATGACAATATGTGAAGCCAAGGCAGTAATTATAATATGTATGGGAGGGACACATCCCCCAATATTAAGATGGCCTTAGAATACCCCTCTGTATTCTGATAAAATATATGAAGAAAAGAAAAAGAACTAAAGAAAAATAGTATGCAATGACAGGCAGCCATGCACTGCTGTCCGAAATACTGTAATCATTAGTACATGTAATCAAAATCTTGAATGAATTTCACAAATTGCCATTATTATTATTTTTGTCAGGACCACTTTAGTCAAAGGAAATGTTTTTTTCCATTTGCAGTATTATATTTGGTGGTATGGCTCTGTTCTGGGGCCTCTCTGCCCTTCCATGTGCCTACATGGAAAGTCTAAGGCAGAGAGAGCACACCTTCCTGCCCTTCCATGTGCCTATGTGGAAAGCCTATGGTGGAAAGAGCACACCTCTCTGCCCTTCCATGCTTCACGTGGAAAGCCTATGGTGGAGATAGCACACCTCTCTGCCCTTCCATGCTTCACGTGGAAAGCCTATGGTGGAGATAGCACACCTCTCTGCCCTTCCATGCGCCTATGTGGAAAACCTAAGGTGGAGAGAGCACACCTCTCTGCCCTTCCACACACAACAAGGAAAGCCTGAGACAGAGAGAGCAAACTTCCCTGCCCTTTCATGTGCCTACATGGAAAGCCTATGGTAGGTAGAGCAGCAGCAAATACAAAACACTGATACTGATAAGGCACTGATAAGTCAGACACAAGATGATAAGGAGGAGCTGGGGTGGAGGTGGGTTGCAAAACAACTTTGAAAGGAAGCAGCAACAGTAGGCAGGCCAGAGCAGTTTAAATAGGGCGCCCTGAATGAGATTTGCCAATTGGTTGCATAGAAAGGAATCATGTGATCTATCAGCTGACTCCCTTCCATCAATCAGCTGCTCCATCAGTTGATCGGGCTGTTTTAGATCAGCTGACGTAGCTGGAGTGTGAGCTGAACGAACTTTGGTGCATTACTTTTCATAGGAAGACGTATGAACAGTGTGTGAGGACAGCCTGAAAATGCTCAGTTTGGCTGTCAACTTTCTAAAATTTCCCCAGGGGGCAAGTTCCCCCGAGATACCCTTCGAGGGTTGGGTTGCAGAACGTGTCGATTGATACCATTGTGCGTTGTACCATTGTATGGCATCAGTAAAGAACAGTGGCACATTTCAGGGTAAAAACAAAAAAGTAGCAAAGGACTTTTATTTTGACAAAATTAAAGACATTAATACAAAAACTGATTCAGAAAATGCACAAATTGGTGCAAAAAAAAAATCACCAGAATGCAAGAAATTAAGTATTTGATGCTCAAAATTTCCAGCTCCTCCTGAGGGACCCTGAGGTGTTCCCAGTCCAGATGAGATATGTAATCCCCCCAGCATTACTACTACCCTAGGGTCTCCTACCAGTGGGACGTGCCCAGAACACCTCTAACAGGAGGCACCCAGGGGGATCCTGACCAGATGCTGGGGAGAGGGACGTCTGGCCTGTTGCCCCAGTGACCCAGCCCCAGATAAGTGGATGAAAACAGATGGATGCTCGAAATTTGACTCCAAACCCCTTGTTCCATATGTGTCCCCCCCAAAGTAAAAACAAAACCTATGCCCTTGCAGTTAAGTAATACCTCAACTTAAAATGAATTCAAGGTTTTGGAATAAAGCTCTCACCTCTTGATGGTATGTTGCCAAGGGTCAGCTCCTCTCTGCTCTTCCTCATCTCCTCCTCCTTCATCCTCACCTGTGCAACCAACACATTACATGCACAGGTACAAACAACCAGAAAGTACTGCGACAAACTTCATAAGCCTCAGGTGTGTTTCATATACAGTATGTTTCAGTGTTTATAATGTGTGACTGCAGCAGACGCACAGCTGAAGTCTGAAGCAGCTCACAGGCTTCTCTCTGTTAAAGCAAAGGATAAATCCCACGTCCAACCAAAACAAACAGAATCCACATTAATCCTCCGATTGTTATTACAGTAGGACGTGGGATCTGTGGGGTTCGCTGGCACGTCACCTTCCAGTGAGGAACAGACTGAAACTGACAGGGTTTATCTCAGGGGCGTCTGTTGTTTACGTGAATGGTAATTTGCAGCCTGCATACAAAGAACCATATGGCTTCAGTTTGTGAATTATCCATTGTGTTTTAATCCCACTGTCTTGACACGTAGAGCCGTGCTGAGGACTCAGATGATATATAAGGTTCAGATGTGGAAAGGAAAATATGTACAGCGTTATCACAATCACTTATTGATTTCCTTTTTGCTAGAAAGTCTGTAATCTCCTTTCTTTTATTTCAGATGTGTCTTTAATCCTCCTTCTCAGCTTCCCTCTAACAGCATGCTGATGGTTTCAAATTAGATCAGGCTCCAACCAGCAGAGGGCACCATGGTAACAAAAATATCAACACAAGAATTCACTGTGTGTACCAGTGTTACCAATTTCATGGTGCAGACAACACCACATCACAATATGCACTCACATAATGTTTGTTTTATGAATTCAGACACTTTAAAACAAAGTTTTGACAGCTTCAAATGCTGTTATCGATCTCACAAGATATGAGACCAAACAGCTCCCCTCATTCCATTCCCCTCAGACAGATAATAACTCAGTCCAGCAGCATATTCTTGGAGTTTCCAAAGATTCAAATGCAACACGGCCCCGGCCCGGCTTGAATAATTCAGCAAACACGACTGATTTCTTTCAACTCACAGAGTTGTCTGCTGAAGTGGGTCGTCTGGCCTCGGGTCCTCTGGTGGCGTCCGCCTCCTCCGTCCAGGCTGCAGCTCTCTGCTGGAGAGAACCTCCTATCTGTTGCACACACACAGAAGTCAGACGTATTGATTATAAATATTCAGTTACTGGACTAACTCAGTAATCCTGCTCGGTGCAGCACCCCGACCTGGATTCTAGTTTCTGAGGACAGGTGTCTGATGGACATCAAAACCAAAGCTGATATTCCTGCACTTTCTCATGAATGGTGGGGCATTTTATATTTTAGTTTATGATCTCTGGACAAGTGGGCACTTCTTCTGCCTCACAGCAAGAAGGTTCCTGGTTCCTTCTGTGCAGAGTTTGCATGTTCTCCCTGTGTCAGCGTGGGTTTCCTCCAGGTGCTCCAGCTTACTCCCACAGTCCAAAGACATGCAGGTTAATTGGTGACTCTAAATTGTCCGTAGGTGTGAATGTGAGTGTGAATGGTTGTCTGTCTCTATGTGTCAGCCCTGTGACAGTCTGGTGACCTGTCCAGGGTGAACCCCGCCTCTCACCCAATGTCAGCTGGGATAGGCTCCAGTGGATACAGAAAATGAATGAACTTAATTATATTTTGTAATAATGTCATATCACAGGTACATTGTCAATATCCTGCTAAGACCCCGTGATTCATATTTGTCCTCCTCAAAAAGGGGGGAAGTGCAGTGAACACGTTTTATGGCAGAGAGGGAGATAAGTGATCAAATTTGTAGATATATTGTTTCAGTTTGAGTCATAACTATACTGTACTAAGATTTCAAAAGTCTATGTTCATTTTAAGCCTTTCAAAATATACACTTTAACACACGTGGGGGACAGTGGGACATCAGAAAGTCTGAGCAGGTTTAACACAATTTCAAGGGAGGGTTAAACAGAATTTCTGTCTTGTACACACACTAAGCATCACCAGTTTAAAGCATGCACAATACCTTTCATATTACATATCTTAGAAGAGAATTTAATCATATAATGTAAATGCCATGTACTGGAAAGTTTTGAGAAAGGACTGACCCCAACAAACAACATGGTGATATCTTTCCTACATCCCAATTACGATGTAAAAATAAAATAAGATAAAACTGGGAGGGGATATTGGATATCCTGTTGCCATGGAGATAGGTGTATGATCCAATTTATAAAGCTGTTATAGATTCCAAATCACAGTGTTGTCAATTAAAGATTCTATACGAAATTCTGCCGACAAGAAAAATGCTTTTTGGTTAGGGTATGGACGAGGACGACTATCAAAACATGGTTTGCATCAAGTTTGATTTAACCACGTGCCCTTAAACAATAATGCTTAATGAATTAAGAAGTCCTTTTATTGCCTTATGTCTATGTCAGTGGTTTATGATGTGTTATAGTGTAGTTGTGTAATTTGTATTGTATGAATAAATTAAAAAAATAAATTAAATTAAATTAAATGAATTAAATTAAATTAAATTAAATCAATTGAATTAAATTAAATTATTCAATTAAATTTAATACATTAAATTAAATTAAATCAATTGAATTAAATTAAATTATTCAATTAAATTTAATACATTAAATTAAATTAATTAAATTTAATACATTGAATTAAATTAAATTATTCAATTAAATTTAATACATTAAATTAAATGAATTAAATTTAATACATTAAATTAAATTAAATTAAATTAAATTAAATTAAATATTAGGTTTTTTGTGTGTCTGTGATTTTTTTTTTCTTTCAGTCCTTTTATTACCGTATGTCTATGTCAGTGGTTTATGATGTGTTATAGTGTAGTTGTGTAATTTGTATTGTATGAATAAATTAAAAAAATAAATTAAATTAAATTAAATGAATTAAATTAAATTAATTAAATTTAATACATTAAATTAAATTAAATCAATTGAATTAAATTAAATTATTCAATTAAATTTAATACATTAAATTAAATGAATTAAATTTAATACATTAAATTAAATGAATTAAATTTAATACATTAAATTAAATTAAATTAAATTAAATTAAATTAAATATTAGGTTTTTTGTGTGTCTGTGATTTTTTTTCTTTCAGTCCTTTTATTACCGTATGTCTATGTCAGTGGTTTATGATGTGTTATAGTGTAGTTGTGTAATTTGTATTATATGAATAAATTAAAATAAAAAAAATAATAAAATAAAATAAAATTAAATTAGATTAAATTAATTAAATTAAATTAGATTAAATTAATTAAATTAAATTAAATTAATTGAATTAATTTAAATTATTAAATTCAATTAAATCAAATCAAATCAAATCAAATCAAATCAAATTAAATTAAATTAAATATCCCCCCCAAAAATGTTTTCTTCAGGGTCTCAGGAGGATATGATCATATTTTACAAAGTAGTTTGTACTGCTTTTTCAAAGTAGCTTCAGTTCCCCCTCAGGCAGCTTTGCTGTAATTCAGCTTCTTCCAGTGTGAAATAATTGGTAGCTTACAAAGCCATGTTTTCAAAGCAGCTTCCTCGACAGCCTGATGTACAGCGAGGCACAGCAGAGTGGTTTGCACGCCTCTCTTCAGGTAGGAACAGATGTTATCAGGTCATATCTACTGGAATAAGCTTTGTGTTTGCTCCAGATGATTTATTAAAAAATCCTTGAGATAAGGCAAGTGGCAGTTAAGTATTAAATATCTTAGGTTGGTGTTTAGCCTATTAGATGTGTCAGGTCAGTCCCCAGAGCACTTTGTGAAAGCCTCATTATGAAAAACAGGGTTTACTGCATGAAAGGTGTTTAATTGGGGGGGTAGTGTGGTGTTGTAAAAAGTGAGCAGAGTCCAGAGTTCAAACTGTTGACTATTAGTGTGGTTTCAGTCCTGCTGGAGAAACTGAGGCTTTATGTGAAGCTGCTGTTCTGTGTTGACCCTCGTTATTATATAGGACTTTCCTCACGGGGACCGATAGCGTCTCACATAATCATTACACATTATTGTGAATTCTCTTTGCAGTTCCTCCCTGTCATCGTCCTCTTGACATCCATCGCAGTGAGCTGTAAGACAAACCTGACCCATTTGGCACCTGTAAGCCAAAACAAACCACAAAACAGTGAAATGCTTTTTGAAGCACCTTATTCATGAGGTGGGCGAAGGATTGTATCAGGCCGCAGTGTTTCTCAGACAGAAAGCGGTATCGTCTCTCCTCCTCCTTCAGAGCCTCGCAGTGGCTCTCCCTGAGGAACTGCATATACTCACTGCAATCCTGAGGAAACACATAATTACCAGTACATATAGATCTATACTGTGCAAGGACACACTCCAATACACTGGGGCTGAATTTTTGCTCCAACCTGATTGGCTCTTCTCCGCAGCTGTCTCTCCAGAGCCGCTGCCTGTGTGTGGACCTCCATCTCGTAGTGCTTCCTGCTGCCCTGCATGAGAGAGAGAATGAAATGAAAATGGAGACCCATTCATTTTAATGACTTAATGAGCGATATCAATGTGTTAATTTATCAGATAACTCACTCCAGAGCCACACATACTACCCCTCGGTTCATGAGTGTTCCCACGATACACCGCAGTTATTAATTCTATTTTTTATTCCAGGTAATGATTATGAGTCATTCTGTAAGAGTCCCCTTTGACCCTGCTGAAGCACCCCTCACTCACTGATATGTAATCTCTGTCCAGTCTAATGTTGTTATCCATCTCCTGAAGAACCTCTACACTGAACCAGCGGAACTGGAAAGACACAAAATCACATGAAACACTTGAGAAAATGGAGCGAGAAAGACAAGTTGTGACTGATTACTGCTGATGTAACTTACTACTCCCTCCAGCTCAGCGGTGAGTCTTCTTTGGTTCTCAGAGATCTGAATCAGGACATCACCTTAAAGACAATTACATCACGTTATATATTTAATATTTCAGTCATGTTGATAGGTTTTCAATGTAGTGAGTCCTCTAGATCCACAGGTGGTCATTTGAGTAGGCCCCCAGACCTACAAATTGTGTTGTTTGATGTTGTATGGTTACACTCATATACACTCACCAGCCATTTTATTAGGTACACCTGTTCAACTGCTGTTTAACGCATCACATGGCAGCAGCTCAATGCATTTAGGCATGTAGACATGGTGAAGACGAGCTGCTGAAGTTCAAACTGAGCATCAGAATGAGGAAGAAAGGTGATTGAAGTGACTTTGAACGTGGCATGGTTGTTGGTGCCAGACGGGATTTTCAGCACAACCGTCTCTAGGGTTTACAGAGGATGGTCCCAAAAAGAGAAAATATCCAGTGAGCCAAAATGCCTTGTTGATGCCAGAGGTCAGAGGAGAATGGCCAGACTGGTTCAAGATGATAGAAAGGCAACAGGAAGTCAAATAAGCACTGGTTCCAACCAAGGTGTGCAGAAGACCATCTCTGAAGCAACAACACCTTGTCCAACCTTGAAGCAGATGGGCTACAGCAGCAGAAGACCACACCAGGTGCCACTCCTGTCAGCTAACAACAGGAAACTGAGGCTACAATTCACACGGGTTTTCTCACCAAAACTGGACAATAGAAGATTGGAAAAACCACATTCAGATGGAAGCATGGATCCATCCTGCCTTGTATCAACGCTTCAGGCTGCTGCTGGTGGTGTAATGGTGTGGGGGAGATTTTCTTAGTACCAATTGAGCATGGTTTAAACACCACAGCCTACCTGAGTATTGTTGCTGAGCGTGTCCATCCCTTTATGACCACAGTGTACCCATCTTCTGATGGCTACTTCCAGCAGGATAACGCACCATGTCACAAAGCTCACATCATCTCAAACATGACAATGAGTTCACTGTACTCCAATGGCCTCCACAGTCACCAGATCTCAGTCCAATAGAGCACCTTTGGGATGTGCTGGAACGGGAGATTCTCATCATGGATGTGCAGCCGACAAATCTGCAGCACCTGTGTGATGTCATCATGTCAATATGGACCAAAATCTCTGAGGAATGTTTCCAGCACCTTGTTGAATCTGTGACATTAAAAATTAAGAAGGGGGTCCAACCTGGTACTAGCAAGGTGTACCTAATAAAGTGGCTGGTGTGTTCAAAATCTATCTAAAATTTAACAAATAAATTTCCAAATCCAAAAACGTATTATTTACAAAACCATAGACTGTAACTTATAGTCTAGTCTATGTACAAAATGATACAAATATCACATTTTGAATTTGCAACACTCCAGAGTGATAACATATTTTTTTAGTTTAGGAAACAACAGCAGGCAAACAGACGCTTAGTACCCGAATACAATGCCTACAGACCTGTGTGAGAGGCAAACTGGGCTTATAGGTATCTGTAGGCTGCAGCCATACAGTCTTGGCACCCTTTGGGCTCTGGGTGTGTCAGCCTCAGCCAATAACAGCGCGCACAGGTGAGCCCCGGACTTAATTAAGAGGTAGCGACACGCAGCACCACCTCTGGAAGAGGAAGCTGTGAAAATCGTGGACACAGCGCCAGAAAACGCAAATATAGTGACGTGAAATGCCAACAGAGCCACTGGCGAGCACTGACGGAGAGGAAGGGGATGAAGAGCGTCACGGAGTCGGTCCGTCTGCTGCACAGGTAAGAGTCAACACACCTGTGGTTAGTTTAGTTGTAACATTCCTTGTACAGTAGCAGTGTACATACAGGCAGTGTAGGGACAAAGCGGAAGTTTGAATGTTAAATGTTAAATGTTTACAATCAGTAACCGACAATTGCTGCATAGTAGCCTACTGCTTTTTGTGTAAGCTATGTTTACTTGATTCATCACTGTATTTCCTGTGGAGACTTAAAGGTCCAGTGTGTCAGACTTTGGTGCTACCTAGTGGTGAGGGTTGATGACTGCAACTGGCTGCTTTCAGACCTGGAGTTGTCTCCTTTGGTCTGAATCTATGGAGCTACATTAGGGTCAAATGTTTTGTACTTGAAAAAATAAAATTTGAAACTGAAAATTCATGTGTTGATCTTGAATTTTGAAAAATACAACAATGTATTCAAAATAAAAATAAGTGTATGAAATGTTTTTTCAGGTTAAATATAATTTTGATTCACTTTGGTAATTCTTTTGAATGAATAATTTATTTTCACTTTTCACTTCCATATGTATTTTAACATTTGAGGTCTTATTTTTTTCAGTTGCATGTTTTATCTTTTCACATTCAGATCTTATTTTTTACAGTTTCAAATCTGTTTTTTTCCACTTTCAGATCTTTTTTTTTTTCAGTTTCAAATCTGTTTTTTGAGTTTCAGACTTTTGACCCTGATGTGGCGTGGGGGGCGTGGCATCAACTGAGAGGGGTTGGAATCATGAGTGACAGTGTCTTCAGGGAACGTAGGAACTAAAAAAATTCTGTCTCAACACTTATATACAGCATATTCATGTGACTGGCACTGTAAAAATTGCCAGTGACAAACTTCCATTTAGAAATCTGTACTGAGTACTGAGCACCAATTGCGGTGTAAGAGCGATAAATTATGCCAGATTTTGCAGATCAGCAGCCACATTTTAAGTGCTGATATGTCCGATTTCCACATAGCACTGTGAACGCAGCGTACTGTCCACTTTGCAATGATGGCGTCCAGTCGGTCGGGTCAATCTGCTGGAGCCCATACATCCAGCACACAGGTGAGAAATGTTAAGTAAGCTTTGGGAAATCATAACAAATATTAAGGGGTCGTTCTTGTGACAACATACATTTTCGCAGCTCCATAGTCACGGCTGTTGATGCTTCCACATCCAGACGTGTCCCCTGGATGAAACCTTTGAGGTTGGGGAAAAGGAAACAATCCTAAAACACCTCCCTAACATTACTCACCTGGTGCCACAAAAATCACCTGGAGCCAGGTCAGGTGAGTGGGTAGGTGTTTTAGGATTGTTTCCTTTTCCCCAAGCTCAAAGGTTTCATCCAGGGGACACGTTTACTGGATGAGGAAGCATCAACAGGGCCGTGATGATGGAGTTGTGGACAATCACACTTTCCAGCTCTGACAAATTCGCCACTTAAAAGATGTCACAAAAAAAAGTATGTTGTCACAAAAACGACCCCTTAATGTTTGTTATGATTTCCCAAAGCTTAGTTAACATTTCTCACCTGTGTGCTGGATGTATGGGCTCCAGCAGATTGACCCGACCGACTGGACGCCATCATTGCAAGCGAAGTGGACAGTACGCTGCGTTCACAGTGCTATGTGGAAATCGGACATATCAGCACTTAAAATGTGGCTGTTGAACTGCAAAATGTGGCATAATTTATCGCTCTTATACCGCAATTGGTGCTCAGTACTGTCTAAAACAGATTTCTAAATGGAAGTTTGTCACTGGCATCAATTTTTACACTGCCAGTCACATGAATATGGTGTATGTAAGTGCTGAGTCAGAATTTTTTTAGTTCCTACGTTCCCTGAAGGCACTGTCACTCATGATTCCACAACCCTCTCAGTTGATGCCACGCCCCCCACGCCACATCAGGGTCAAAAGTCTGAAACTCAAAAAAAAGATCTGAAAGTGGAAAAAAACAGATTTGAAACTGTAAAAAATAAGATCTGAATCTGAAAAGATAAAACATGCAACTGAAAAAATAAGACCTCAAATGTTAAAATACATATGGAAGTGAAAAGTGAAAATAAATTATTCATTCAAAATAATTACCAAAGTGAATCAAAATTATATTTAACCTGAAAAAACGTTTCATACACTTATTTTTATTTTGAATACATTGTTGTATTTTTCAAAATTCAAGATCAACACATGAATTTTCAGTTTCAAATTTTATTTTTTCAAGTACAAAACATTTGACCCTAATGTAGCTCCATATGAATCAGGGACTCATGTTGTTCCAAAGTTGTATAATTGCCTAGAGTTGGTTCGTGTCCTCACGGCAGCATTTACAAGCGGACCAGATCAAATGCCTTGTGTGAGAAAGCTGCTCTTGATTGGTCAGAATTTCCATGTGGGAAAAATCCAGGAAGTAAAGCAAACGTTGAAGAAGAGTACACTTGCAAGATAAATGTGACACTTTCTAATGTCACAATGGAGGGACAACTACGCAGGTTGATTTTAGCGCTGCTCATCGTGGACTATATTGCTGTCATTGTTCATTTTAGTCAAACCATACAGTTTGAAAACGAGGCGCGGCTCCAACTAGAAAACAATGTTTTGATGCATTGGATGTGCTGAATGTGCATATTAAGGCAGTACAGGAGGAGGTGCACATTAATAATCCTCCAGGACTGTAACATGCTCATGTTTAACCCAAACAATGTGTCATGTGACTGCAGTTGGTTCAGATCCAGGTCGGAACACCTTCTCACCACAAACCAACCGCACCAGAGTTCGTTTGTAACCAGACTGAGACCACCTCTTCAAGAAGGTCTCGGTCCGGTTGTTTTGGTGCACACCTGAGTGTGATTGCTGTGTTCACACCTGCCCAAATGAACTGCACTGAGGGGGCAAATGAACTTGAGTTCGATTGAATCCAGCAGAAAAATCCCATTGGCTTTCTGACAGGGGAACCAGAGCGATGTGAACTTGCATGTCGTCCTACAGTAAAACGTCATCTCTGCAGCAAACTATAGGCCGACTGTAGAAATAAAAACTAATTATATGAAAGTTTCTTCGTTAATTTTGTCACATAATTTATTCATTTTAATGTTCCGTTGGCCTCCTTGATCAAATAGCAACACAGAGGAGGCGTATTTCATAGATTGATAAGGACTGATTGCAAAGTGCAAAGGTGTTTCACACAGGTGCGTCAGAGCTTTCATATTCATGTCATTCTGTTACCTGTGACTATTTGTTTTCCTGCAGTTAATCCCTTAGAGTTTTGGGTCCTCCTTAAGATCTGGGTTAATTGTTTTTTAAAAGGCTGTGAGAAATGTGTGAAACCAATGTTAGATTAACATTTACCAGGGGAGGCCATGGTGATGAAAGCCCTCATTAAAATCTGCCAAAAGACTAAATTCTTGGCAAGAGAATCAGAGTACTGGATGGATCAGTGCTGCAGATGTTAGCCAGAGCATTAGTTCAATGTCCTTTTTACTACGCTGGCACCTCCTGGTTTAACAGTACACCACAGAACATAAAAGTAAACTCCACACTGCCCAAAACAAGTCAGTCAGGGTTGTGTTAAAGCTAACTCCACGTAACCATCTTGATTCAGCACATTTTTTACAACCTAGTGTGCTTCCTGTCAATAAAAGAGTCGTTCATTTCCAGTGGTGTCTTTCCAACTACTTTAATCACTTCAGACGCAGCCCAACAGATTCTATTCTTTTTAGATTTAAAAGTTCAACAGGCAAAAAAACCCTTGTAGAAACTAATACAGTGTCGTCCATTTTATTTGTGCCTGTCAGTCTTGCAAAGACAGGCATCTCGCTCCCCCCCGAGAGGAACACAATGCAAATAAGCCCGCGGCTCTGTTATGTAATTTAATCCTCGACATGTAGACAGTAGATGTTTGTGATAACTGTCCTCAGGTGAAGCAGTGTGTGTAATTTATGATGAATCTATTTATGAAATATGTCAACACATTGGCAGAAGAAGACTCCTGCTGTGCTTAGAAGACGATGATGAAGATTAAGTGAATCCCAGTTTTATCAAGTTAGTCTAAAGGGATCGTACTTTTTTGCAGATTTGCAATCAATATTATTGAATTAGTTGCCAAATAGTGTTTTGATATTTCCACAATAGCCGCCAGTTAACCATTGGCTTGATTTCTGTCAAAAACATGAGAAGAAGGCAATGAGCCAAAAAATGTGCAAGAAATTGGTCAAAAGATAAAATTCAGAACAAAAAAAGTAAAGTTAAAAACAAAGAATTTACTTGGAAAAATGCTTAAAAATTACTTTAAAAAATCTGTAACATTATTTTAAAATGCATTAATAGTAATTATAAATATATTTTTTCCACATTTTTCCCTTTTGTTTTTTTTTTCTTAAATAATTTTCTAAATCTATTAATTTTTTGCAGTTTGTGGGACATTTCTTACCAACTTACTCATTGCCTTTTTTCTTATGTTTTCAAAAGAAGTCACACCAATTCGCTCAGGGCTCAGAGGTTTCAATATTTGCAAAAGGTGTCTGAGAGCAGCACAAGAAAAGTGATGTCTCCAGGTTTCAAAGGGTTAAAGAAGTATTTTATTGCTAAAAGATGACTTCTTGATAAAACTATGATGTCTATGCAGTAGAGATACACAAATAGTTTTGAAATTGGTGCTACATGACCAGAAAAAAAACAGAAAACGGATGCTTTTGCTCAAGATGGAGAAAACCTACAACTACCAGAATGCACTGCACTGCACCAGACCAGTATTGGTGCCTTCGTTTTGTACTCGGAGGTCAGAAATTCCCAGTTCCCAGTAGGAAGTTTAAACTGGAACGCACCCTGAGATCGGATTTCCAACTCGGAAACTCGCAGCAACCGCATCAACCCAAACTTACGAATTCAAGATGGCTGCCAGTCACATACATAGTGAGTAAACACTCTGCTAAAGTACTGCTTATAGTGTCCATGTTTTTTGCTGACTTGTCCACCGTTGTCAACTAGAATGCAAAAACTGTTGTCAACTCTGAGGTGACGTCATTCCCACTTCCAACCTCTGAGTACAAAACAAACACACACACAGAAATCTGTTTGAAACAATGGCGGCCGGCTGGTAACAAACAGTCTTGTATTACAGTTCAACAGTGAGCTAAAACATGTTTCTTAAAATATCTGAGGCAAGAAATGGACAACTCACTGGCAGAATCTTGGTTTATATTTGATCAGCGCTGCTTAGTTTTACTGCTTGAGCTCAGTTTTATTCCGTTTGTGTTTTTTATTTTGTACATGTTTTCACTGTGCAGGAAACTGTGGTGCAAATGTCTGGTTAACAAACCCTCAATATTACAGCTAAACACAACACTAAAATATGTTTATAAAAACATATTAGGCGAGACAAAGACAGGACAGCAACATAATCTTGATTTATATTTGGGGCGTTGATATGACTCTAAAATAATATCACCATATTTCAGAGTATTTTTGCGATAACGATATTCTTGAAGATATGACAAATCAGTTTAAAAAATTATTATGAAATCAGTGATCTAGTTTTACAGTTTGCTTCAAATATTCAATAAAATCTAAAGAAAAATGATCTAATTTCTTTAGTTTGTGAACAACAACAGTGACTCAGAGTGAGATTCAGGTTCTGTATACAATATTAATAGTTCAACAAATTACACATTTAAACAGCTCCCAAATACAAAAAAATGTCCCCTGAGATCTATATGTATAAATCACATCACATTGTAACCTGTGACAGGCTGTTATGATACCACAACTATCACACAGTCACATTTATGGAGGTTTCTGTCGAGCCGCATGTGTCACGTAGGTTTACATTACCAAAGGTTTATGACAAAATCACTTGACGACATCGACTCCAGTGTGCGCACGGTGAGAGAGGAGAGGGAGAGACACTGAATGAGTTCCCTCTGAGCGAAGAAGTCCAGGGCTGCTGCTCCACGGAGTCAGTAATAATTTCGCTTTCAGCCATGCTTAAGGTCGCCGTGGGTAACAGTATGACGTCAACATGTCAACAAGTCGAAATATTGTGAGTCTCATAATGTGAATTTTTGAATATGATATCAAAAATTATACCGGCATCATTGTGAACGAACCTCTAAGTACCTTTTGATGGCCAACTGCTGACTTCAAACTTTATTGATATTGTGCTCAGATGTACATGTATCAGATGTACAGATAATCAGCCTGGCCAATTATTGGGCCAATATTATGAATTTTTAGGGCTATCAGTATCTGTGATTTTTTTCCACCGATATACCAATATACAGTTTTGTTTTCCTTAGCTGCGCTGTTTTACCCCTGGCGTGCTTCTCACTGACTGCACGTACCACTCTAGGCTATTAAAAGTAAACTCAAGACCTACCTTTTTAGCCTGGCTTTTAACTGAGCTCTCCTTTATTTTATTTTATTTTATTTATTGTTTTTAATTTTATTTTTTAAATTTTGTATTTATGATTATTATATATTTATTCATTTATTTTCATTTATCTGTTTTTATTTAGCTGGCATATTCTTCAACTTCGTCACTGTTAGTTACTTAATTACTGTTAATTCTGTGTCAGCTATGATTTTTACAGCAGACATATATCGGTTGTAAATATCGGCTATTGGTTTCTCTGTTTCATAATAATCAGTATCGGCATTGGCTCTGAGAGAACCATATCGGTCGATCCCTGCTCAGACGTAGGCCTATACTTAGTGTGGGGCAGGAGAGGGACGTGATAAAAGCTTGAAACCATCTCCAAAGCTGTTTAAATCTCAGGTTTTAACATGTCGTAGCATCACATTCTGAAGAATATCTGTTGAGCTTTGTTTAGTCTGACTTGTCGCTGTCCCTGAAATGCATGCTGGGATCCATCCGCTCACTGAAGAAACTAACAGTAAGAGTAGACTTCTAATCCAGTGTGGACATTATCTTCAGCTCCAGCCACTAAACCTAACATGACTCCCCTTTAGAGTGGCTGGGTTAAGTGAGCAGAGCAGGGCCGGCTGCCTGTCATCGTCTATTATTCATGGTGCCTGCTGGCATCTGATACCTACTCTGCCAACACTTCTTGGCTGGAACTCACAGAAAAAACAGTCTCTGTGTTGCAATCTAACTTTGAACTGTTGTCATAAATCTAATAAGAGACTTCTGCCCTGTTTTTCCTTGGGTCTTTGAAAGCACTGACTGTTGTAGATACTGTACAATCCATAAATTCAATAACTTATCGCTGTATGTTTCCGGCACTTACACATCAAAGAGTGTGCTAATCACACACACACACACACACACACACACACACACACACACTACACATGCACTGGTGCTTAGTAATAGTGAAAGGAGTAACAAAGCACGGCCACAGGGTAAACTTTGGTCTCCATGGCACAGAGGAACACTGTTTGATTAGTTTAATAAATGGCCATAAACACATCAAAGACAAAGTGCTCACTTCCTGGATTGTAGCTACAGAAATACCCTCTTTGTGTTTCCACTCAGTGATCATTGGATTGCACATGCCATCTGCCCGTGAACGTGTGTTCACACCTACCTAAGGAGTGTGAGGAAATGGTGTGCAGAGCCTTCTCTCCAATCTGTGAAAGTGCACTGAAGTAGGCCTCACTCGTTACAGCCAGAGCTGAAACACACAAACACAACAGTCGTTGGAAATGCAAATTTAATTGGCAAAATTAATTTCCCTGGCACAGAACGACAAGAGAAGGTAAACAAAACCATTAATTACAATAAAGGAAATAATTTGATAATTCAAATTTGCATACACACAAATATCTCTGCAGTATTCAGAAACAGGGATGCACCTAATGATTTATTTCCTATTGATTAATCTAATAATGACTTTTTGATTAGTCGATTAATCTAATGACTAATTTACTGATTACACTTAATTTTATTTTTTGACTTTTATTTTATTACTCAATATAACAATTAATCTACAGAAAATTGTCACATTAATATTTAAATATTTTATTTAATAATTTTCTCTCAAATACAGTAACGATTATGACATATTTCAAATCAGTCTAATTTCCACATCACTGCTGTTTTGAAAACAATAAGAATAAAAAAAATAAAATACAGTAATGATAATGATAATAATAATAATAATAATAAAATAATTACAGACCGTTTTTCGTCTGATGCCTGATCAGAAACATTTATTGGACCTCAAATTCAAAAGAACTGCTGTGACACATGAATCAATCAAGAAGGAAGAAAATTCAAGAAAATTACTTAAACAATATACAGACTGTAACGACAGTCTGTAGTGTTCGTTTAAACCATTGTCTCACTTGTGCAGTGCTGTTAAAGTAACTGGAAATTTAAAAAGGCCCAATAACAGTCTTGATGATGCATTGCTTAATGTTATGTCAGCAGCTGTGCAGAATGACTCGGGTGAGGACAGAAAGTAAACAGGTGGTCTCTTGACAAATCGCTTCATGCAGCAGTTATACTGCTGTGATGCGGCATTCCCAATTTGTGGGCGACATTTTTCAGCTGCAGCTTGTCGTCCGGAGGAATTCATGCTTTCACAGGACGCAGATTACTTTATGCAAATCGACGAATCAATGAATCACCCCAGACCTTTTCAGAAATACGTCACTGTGATTTTATGCTGTTTATTAGCCTCAGTTTTCTTTATCAGCAATAACCCCAAAGTCCCTCTTCACTCTCTTTGCTATCACTGCGACCAATCAGTATCAGTTTTAGTGTGTGCTGTGTTTAGTATATTTTCACCACTTTACCCTGCTGTGAGACGGCGATATCCAGTGGGAGTCTGAAGCTGTTGTATCACTTTCTACAAAGCCGAACTACATGAAGAAAAGCAGTAATTTAACACTGCTGAACACAGACGGTGGTGCAGTGGTGCAGTGGTTAGCACTGTCACCTCACAGCAAGAGGGTGGGGGGCGGGGTTTCTTCCAGGTGCTCCAGCTTCCTCCCACAGTCCAAAGACATGCAGGTTAACTGGTGACTCTAAATTGCCCGTAGGTGTGAATGTGAGTGTGAATGGTTGTCTGTCTCTATAGCCCCTTTTACACTGCCAGATTTTCCGCGGTCATTTTGCCGGCAAGCTGCGAGCGTTTAGACACACAGAGCCGGATTGGCGAGTTGATCCGAGGTGCCCAATTTTCCGCCTCGTAGGGTAGACATATTGGCGGAACACTTTTTGGTTTAAAAAGAACGAGGTGCCCTTCCACAACAGGAGGGGCTGTTGATGACGATAGCAGGAATTAGCGAGCAGCTACTAGCAAGAGGGAAACACAAACCTGACAGACACTGTAAAGATGAGCAACTGGGGAGACAAGGAATTGTGCGCCCTCCTTGTCCTCACAAACGAAGAGGCCATTAACCGTCAGATGACGGGGACGGTGAAGAACGGGCCGACTTACGAGAGAATCGCCGAAGGACTGACCAGCCGCAGCTTCCCTCCCACGTCACTGTTGACGTCACACGCTGAGCTACACGTTTTGTTACTTGCTCACGCCCCCCATTGCCCCGAAAAAGGCGCATTCTGTATAAACAAAAGTAGGTAGGCGGCATTTTGCTGCACTCCCTGATTTTGTTTTTATACTGCCAATGCTGAAAAAAGACTGATTGAGCTTTCCTGCCCTGATAGTCTGGTGACCTGTCCAGGGTAAACCCCCCTTTTTGCCTAGCTTGGATAGGCTACAGCCCCCCCTGCGACCCCCAACAGGAAAGTAGTTACAAAAAATGAATGAATGAATGAACACAGCTGCTGGTCTATCTCTGCCTTGACTGGTTAGTTTGTTTGTGTTACAGTGTGTCTTTGGTATTCACATGGGTTTATTCAGATTCACCAAAGTCACAAAATGACAGAAGCAAACTAAGGCCCTAAGCTAACTGAGCAGGTATAGCTGTCTGCACCAGAGGAAAGCAGTGAAAATATTCTCAATATAGTGTACACTTAAAACTGCTATTGTTTTTCTTCAGACGGGAGTTTTCTTTAAAAACATTTTGCTGCCGCCTGTCCACAGTGGTTCATTTCTAGCTTCTGTAGCTGTATTCATTCCTGCCTCTCCAAACTGGGGGTGTGCCGCTGCCATCTACTGTACGTAATACACAGATTATAGATAAGTATGTCATACAACCCCACTTCAAAAAAATTCCCCCTTTTCCCCCTTTTTCTTAACCTCAGCCTTTCTCTCGTCACAGCTATCTGTGTAGAGCAGTATTTAGTCAAACAGGGTCAAATCTTCAGTCTGGTGTTGCCTCAGTAACTTGAGCACAGCGTTAGATCCCCGAGCAGAGGTGTTCTGATCTTTTAGACAGACGTGAGTGAGCGTTAGCTGGATTTTCAGCAGGTGAGACAGATGGGGCTACAACCAGCACTAACCATTCAAACACACACTCCCCGAGGCTGTGAGGCTAATGGATTCAGTAGTGAAAACCTTTGTGATAGTGCTGTGATAACAATGGATAGGCACAGTCTAAAGATTAGTTTTTGATTTCCAAGGCAGGGCTGCAGCTATTC
Source organism: Epinephelus lanceolatus (assembly GCF_041903045.1). Lineage (NCBI taxonomy): Eukaryota > Metazoa > Chordata > Actinopteri > Perciformes > Serranidae > Epinephelus > Epinephelus lanceolatus. Next base: position 37,278,895 of record NC_135751.1, read on the forward strand.
TAATCACTTAGTCTATAAAATGTAAAAAAAAAAAATTGTGAAAAACGTGCTCATTACAATTTCCCAGAGCCCAAAGCAACATCTTTGAATTGCTTAATTTGTCCAACCAACAGTCCAAAAGTCAAAGTCTCTTCAGTTGCCATCATAAATGACAAAAAAGAGCAGCAAATTCTCACATTTAAGAAGCTAGAACCAGCAAATGTTTGACATTTTTGCTTGCAAAACCACAAACAATTCTTGAATTATCAAAATAGTTGGCAGTTACTTTTCTTTTGACTGACTGATGCATCCGTTCTTGGCCTTGGCTTGAGTTCATTACTGCTCCCCCTTGAACACATGGAGAGGACTTAAGCCTCTGTGCAGGTGGCACAGGAGACCTAATAATCTTTATTTTATGTCTGCAGGGCTTTTGGCGCAGTGCTGCTGCTATGAATCAGTTGCTGATGATGTAGTGTTACTGCTCCTGCATATATTAAACAAACACCTTTAATGTAATATAACACGTAAAAGCATCATCATGCAAAACTGCTTCTGCAGTTGAATTTCATTTACATGTCAGCATTTCAAAGGCCTCTCTCATTGAATGCACTGCAGAGGGATTAGAGGTGATTATGATGTGGATAATTAAGACATAAAATATAGACGCAGTTAGTGTGCATTCAGATTCAAATTAAAAGTTTAATCCCGACGTCTTCTCTTCCTCATAGGATTTGTTTAACTGCTGGAGAGATGGCTATTTATTAAACCAGGATGTTTATGCAGTAGAAAGACACAAAATGTTTTAACTTTGTGTGACAGAACCAGTAAAAAAAGACACTTTTGCTCAAAAGGGAGAAAACCTACAACTATCAGAATGCACTGCGCCGCACCGGACCACCATCTGGTGGGAGATGCACATAACGCAAACACGTCTGTTTGAAACAATGGCAGCCGGCTGGCACAAAACAATCTTAAGCCCCTTTTACACTGCCAGATTTTCGGCAAATGTTGGGCCGTTTTGCCGGCAAGCTGCGAACGTTTAGACACGTTGATCCAAGGTGCCCAGTTTTCCGCCTCGTAGGGTAGTCATATTGGTGGAACCTTTTTGGTTTAAAAGCTGGTTGAAAATCAGCAAAGTGCCCTTTTAACCCTATGGGCCCTAGGCCTTTTAGGGTATTTTTACTGCCTTTACTTTTAAGCTCATATCACAGTCATTATAAAGGCTACATACACATGCTATATCTTGTTTTGTTTTTTCAGGACAATGTGGGCTATCCAGATTTGCCATCATTCCATGTCCTTCTATGTGCCTGTATTTTATATTAATTTTTATATCAATGAAAAAAACAAATCTGTGTGACTAAATTCTTACATTTTGACATGTATCTCAGCATAGCAAGTTGGAAAATGACATTCTGCCATATATGAAGAGGGGAGACTCTCTGGAACCTGGCAATATAAGAATCATGATGGTGGGACATTCTGTCACTTCACAGTTGTCCAAAACATGTGGTTTGTGCCAGGCGGACATGATTGCCAGGATTTTTTCATTATTGCAAGAAATTCCATTGACTCATTCACAAGTCAAAAATGTGTTTTATCTGAAAGAAACATGCAATATTTACATCTAAGATCATAGAAAAATAGTAATAATATCATTCCTCACTATATGAAGTGACTGATAACAAGATCTGTATAATGGATTGTAAAGAAATTCATCAGGTTTTTATTTTGTAGACAATTAATCTGGATTTACAGCATGATGGGATGACAGCACAATGATGTGTGTGGTATCATTGGAAAGCTCTGGTTCTGAGCTTCCATGTGATATGTGTGGCATTTCTGTGTGATGCTGCATTCGCGAGTAATCCATCCAAGAGTAATGTGTGTGCAGAGCTGTATGAAAGCTTTCCATGCATAATTTTAGTGTAACTTTATCATTTTTTTTCGACTACCGACAAGTGCTTGATGTCGGAAAGCTATGGTCCCGCTGTTTCACGTGATATGCGTGGCTTCTCCCTATGACGCACGGTTGCAGAGAAAAACCACGGAGAAGAAAAGGTGTGAATTTGGACGCACTATGTGTTGTTCAGGCGCATAGTGTTAAAGGAGCAGTGTCTAAGATTTAGGGGGATTTAGTGGCATCTAGTGGTGAGAATTGCAGATTGCAGCCAGCTGAAACTTCTCCAGGTTAGAGCTCCTTCAGTGTTCATTGTTAAGGTTTTGCTGGGAGCCAAATTATTCTCAGAGGTGTCTTCCTCTCCAAAACAAATGGATCCGATGATTTAAACTGGTAAAAACACTGAATTAATTCACATTAAGAAATCAGAGTTTTTTCAGTGCTGCTTGTTGCAGGGTTTGTCCATTCTAGGCTATTTAAAAACGTTGCGGTGCAACATGGTGATTCTCATGCTTGAGGACCTGCTCCCTACGTAGATATATGCACATACTTATTATATTATATTCCACTTCTGCCAATATATTACCCTAAATCCTTCACACTTGACCTTTTTAGGAAACATAGTCACATATAGACCATGGAAATAAATTCAAGGCGACATCCTGAATCCATCTCTGTACATGGAAATGAGACATTATGGCGCTTTGTTTGTCTAGTGACAATATAGTCATAACAGCCTCTGTAGGCCTTGGTTACAGGCCCATAATAAAGACAGTAACAGCACTGGGATATTCCCAAAGCATATGGACTTTGGAATTAGGTCTAGTGAAACTGACAGCTCCCATTGTCCATGTAAAGCCATTACAGTTTGTTTAGTTTATAGCAGTTGTAAAGGCAGGTGTATCTAAAAGTGAAATAAGTTCATCAACAGATTCTTTCTCTCAGTCTTACCCTGGAAGGCTTGGACGTAGCTGTTTCCCAGTAAAACCAGTTTCTGTAGGCTCGGGTTGAAGTCATCCATCAAGCTCTGTTTGGGACACACACACACACAAACACACACACACACACACACACATACATATATACACCACAGTTTCTGTTCAGTTTTGAAACTCAGAGAAACTTTAAGACCCACCTAAAGGAGAATCAATAAAATCCATCTTTAATGCAATCTGTATTTATGAGCACAAACTCTCTCTCCCAACACCGGAGCACAGACAAACCTAAGACTGGAGCAAAGGAAATACTCCTTGAATCAGAAACTAGCTTTGTGAATTCACATCATGTTTGCTCGGCAGAAATTACATTAAAAAATTAAACTGAGCTTCACTCCTCAGTAACCAAGAAATGTTTCTGTACTCTCCAGAAAATGTCCCAGTTTCCTGAAGAGTGTCTTTGGAGAAGAAATCACAACACGGTGCAGGACTGTCATGTGGGTATCTCTCACACCCGTCTGCCTCGCTGCCTAGGGTAAGTTTGTTGTCTAATTTGAGCCCACACAAAGTCTCTGTTACTCACCGAGTAAATCCCCAAGGTGGAGCGGTGCAGCTGATCACTATTCATCCCCGACATGTTCATTTCCAGAATAGTGTAACTGTCAGTGAAACCTCGAGAGGGTCTGCAGATCTTAAATCATCCAGGAAACGTAGCAGAGCCTCTGTGTGAGAAGAGTTAATCGTATTGAACTGGACGTGGAGTGGAGGAGAGGAGGCAGTGTGTTAGTGTGTTGGTAACTGACACCGCTGTGGCCTGAGAAAGACTGGAGTAAATAATTAAACATGCCTCAACCATAAAACACGCTGACACATGCTGTAAACCCTGACTGTCTGGGCATGTGTGTGTGTGTGTGTGTCTGAGTGAGTGTGTGTACGCCATATTGTATGTTTTATTCAAGACTATAGCAGAGATGTGTTTTCACCCTGTAATGCATAAAATCATTATATGTACGCCTGGAGAAATGGGTATGTTTTCCTTTTTAAATAATTTATTAAAACAGCTGGATGCTGTAGTTTTTTATTTATTTATTTTATTTGTTTCACACACATAAATACAAAATAAAAGGACATAAAAATAATAAATTAGAGTATAGTATGTCAAATGCAGTATGCCAAAAATACCAGGATGTTCTACTACATCCAGTTCGATGTTGCAGTATGGAAGCCAGCATGCTTTTCTGACCCACAATCCTCTGCACAGTGGACGAATCGTCACATCAACTGAGCTGCAAACAGATGACTGCTGATTGACAGCTGTCAGAAGTTGCAGTGACGGTTGACGGTGCATTCAAGTAACTGATGAGTTAGTTATAATCTGCACAGTTACAACTTTAAAGTTAAACTACACACATCACAAAGTAACAGCAGCAGAGCTCTGCGGGTCAATCTGCGTCTCTGGGGAACTTGGATAGTGGCGTTTGTTTATCTTCAAGGTAACGGATATAAAAGCAAGAGGGTCAAAGTTCAGGGTGTAACGTTATGAGACAGCAGTGTGTCCTGACTGTGTGCATACTGCATGCAACAGTACGCACTTTTTAAGAGCAGCTGCAGTACCTAATCCAAAAGGATTTGATTCAGATGCACCCGACGTCTCTTTCTGTACAACAAGACAGAGGAATCCAGTAAATAAACTTTCATTCCATTAAACAGCTTGTTAGGGACTATCTTCAGGTGCGGATTAATACACATTTGATGCACTTGTGAGTATCTACAGGAGCATGTAGGTGTCCTCCCTGAGAAGTTTTGAGTGTCAAACATGTAATTCTTTGCCTTGGTCCAGATCGTTGAATCCACAGTTGAATGACTCCTTTGGCATCGTGACAAAACGGCAAACAGTTTCTTGGTTCACGTAAAAAAAAAATCTCCAAAAAGCGCCAAGGAAGGACTTTTAGCCAGTCGGCATCACGGATGGAGCTAACACCAGTGTGTAGCTGTTGTCAAGTCGTGCGCTAGAACAGCAATGAGTTGCACTAAAAGTAAGACCAATGCTGCTGTCATTGGTGTTTGAAATCAGTATGTCTTGTCAATAATGCCCAACATTGCAGCTTGTGTTACTTCACTCCGGTACACTTTAAAAAACATGTAAAAACGGGTTTGTCGGCACGGCTTTGCATCAGTGTGGACATGAAATGACGCTAGATTCAGGTGGATATGTTGATCTCTACTGATTGGTTAGAGACAATCGAATCCACTTTCCCCACAGAAATTGATTGAGTGGACACAATGTCAGACTGGAGGTGGAATTGGTGATTTATTCGCCAAAATGCGAAATTGCCTATTATAAGACAGAATTATCAATCTCTGCCTTCTCTGCATCAAAAATCCACACCTGTGCCCATGTTCCTTGGTAACATATTTGTTTCTTTCCTGAGGAACAGCTCACCTAGTGCAAAATTGTTGCCCTGCTGTCAGTAGTTGATAAATTTTAGACAACAATGGAGGACTTTGGCTCAGAGGAATTATATGTGTCAGGCTTTGGATGCATCAAGTGGCAACCTGCAGGGCTAAAAAATGAAGCCAATGTGGAAGTGCCAAAAACTGCAGTTCTTTGAACGGCAACTTGCTGGCTCCAGAAGCAAGCCAATCCCCGCAGACCCCCATGTTGAAATGCCCAACTGTACAGCAGAAATGAATAATAAAAAACAGTTTTGGTCTCTGTAGCTAATTTCCCATTCATGACAACAGTATGAGGAGTGAATGTTTGTAAAACGCACCTGTTTATATTTTTATTTAGGCTTAAATTTACGCATAATTAAGGGCGGGGCACTTTGACCCTGTGTCTGCCAGTGATGTTTGACGGATCCATCCCTCCACAGCTCCAGCCCCTCGCCCAAATATGGTCACGTCTGGCTCGAAAAAGCCAAGATGGCAAATTAGAGGCATTAAACTAGTCCACAAACCAATGGGTGACATCACGGTAGCTATGTCCATTACTTTTAGAGTCTATAGTGAATCCGCTTTTACGTCTGGAACCTCCCGTGTACAACGGGCTTGAGACACACCCTTGTTGAGGTCTGGAGTTACTACTTCTTATCCTGAAGCCTCCTTAAGGAATCTGATCCCGTTTGATTCGGCAGTGGGAACCTCTTGCGACCGCATGCATTTGCTGACGTGGACCCCGGCAGGATTCGAATCCCGGACTTCCGCGTGGAACATGAGTGCTCTAACCACCACACTAGGGAGGCCCCAAAATGTATCCGTCACTTTTTTTCTCCCCTTTGAATCCGCTTTTACGTCTGGAGCCTCCAATCTACAACAGGCTTGAGACTTGCCCTTGTTGAGGTCTTGGCTCAAAATCCATGGAGGCCCTCCCCTTTTACAGTCTATAGTATGCTCAGATAATGGTAAAAGTGTTAGCGAAACACTTCATTGTTGGCTTTGTTGACGGAAGATGTAGAATATCACCAGCCTTATCCTTTAATATCAGCTCTTCACCTTACACCCAAAATGTTTCATCCATTGACGTAGTTTTGTTATGGAGACCTTTAGTGCCTGGAAATAACCTGCGCATGTAGCCATGGCCATACCACAAAGGAGTTCAAGCATCTTGGGGTCTTGTTCACAAGTGAGGGTAGAATGCGTGAGATGGATCGACAATTTGGTGCCGCTTCTGCAGTGATGCAGGAGCTGCGCCGGTTCGTTGTGGTGAAGAGGGAGCTGAGCCAGAAGGTGAAGCTTTTGATTTACTGATCCATCTATGTCCCAACCCTCACCTATGGTCATGAGCTCTGGGTAGTGACCGAAAGAATGAGGTCGCAGATACAAGCGGCTGAAATGAGTTTCCTCCGTGAGGTGTCTGGGCTCAGCCTTAGAGATAGTGTGAGGAGCTCAGACATTCGAAGGGAACTCAGAGTAGAGCTTAGTCAGTTGAGGTGGTTCGGGCATCTGATCAGGATCCTCCTGGGCGCCTCCTGTTAGAGGTGTTCCAGGCACATCCCACTGGTTGAGGCCCCGGGGCAGACCCAGAACACACTGGAGGGATTACATATCTCATCTGGCCTGGGAACGCCTCGGGGTCATCCAGGAAGAGCTGGAGAGCGTTGCTGAGGAGAGGGACGTCTGAGGTGCTTTGCTTGGTCTGCTGACCCCGCAACCCGGCCCTGGACAAGCGGATGAAAATGAAATGGAAGGTAGAGTGGTGTAGGTATGGATTCAGAGGAAAACAAAAGTGAAAATGTGTCTTTTCAGCACATGGAGATGGAAACCAAATCACTTAGAGCCAGATTCTAGTTACCGCTAAGCAGTCATACTGCCAACACTCCTCTATGGTGCAGAGGCATGGACCACTTATAGTAGGCATTTAAGAACCCTTGAGTCCTACCATCAGAGATGACTACGAAGATCCTGTGTGTGAGCTGAGAAGATAAGAGGACAAACACCAGCATCTTACAGGACGCAAATACAGACCGCATCACTACCACCATCACAATGCACCAACTCAGATGGACAGGCTTTTCCAAAACAAGTCCTCTACTCTGAACTCTCCACCGGTCAACGTGCACCTGGAGGCCAGAAGAAGCGCTACAAGGACAACATCAGAACCAATCAAAAAATTCAACATCAGCAGCTCACCTGGGAAGCTACTGCCAGTCAAAGATCTGCATGGAGAAACTGCCTGCATAAAGGTGCCACTTTCCATGAAGATCACCTCCAACAGGCTGCCAGAATCAAGCAGCAGCAAAGGAAGGAGAGGAAATCCACCAAGCAGGCCCCCACACATCCCACCGCCAGCACCCAACATCCATATCCACACTGCAAGAAAGTTTGTGGCTCCAGAATTGGCTTCTTAAGCCATCTGCAGACCCACAACAAGGACGCCCAGGGAGGACCATTATGGAGCTACATTAGGATCAAATGTTTTGTACTTGAAAAAATAACATTTGAAACTGAAAATTCATGTGTTGATCTTGAATTTTGAAAAATACAACAATGTATTCAAAATAAAAAATAAGTGTATGAAACGTTTTTTCAGGTTAAATATAATTTTGATTCACTTTGGTAATTATTTTGAATGAATAATTTATTTTCACTTTTTACTTCCATATATATTTTAACATTTGAGGTCTTTTTTTTCAGTTGCATATTTTATCTTTTCACATTCAGATCTTATTTTTTACAGTTTCAAATCTTATTTTTTACAGTTTCAAATCTGTTTTTTGAGTTTCAGACTTTTGACCCTGATGTGGCGTGGGGGGCGTGGCATCAACTGAGAGGGGTGTGGAATCATGAGTGACAGTGCCTTCAGGGAACGTAGGAACTAAAAAAATTCTGACTCAACACTTATATACACCATATTCATGTGACTGACAGTGTAAAAATTGATGTCAGTGACAAACTTCCATTTAGAAATCTGTTTTAGACAGTACTGAGCACCAATTGCGGTATAAGAGCGATAAATTATGCCACATTTTGCAGATCAACAGCCACATTTTAAGTGCTGATATGTCTGATTTCCACATAGCACTGTGAACGCAGCGTACTGTCCACTTTGCAATGATGGCGTCCAGTCGGTCGGGTCAATCTGCTGGAGCCCATACATCCAGCACACAGGTGAGAAATGTTAAGTAAGCTTAACATTAAGGGGTCGTTTTTGTGACAACATACATTTTTTTTTGTGATGTCTTTTAAGTGGCGAATTTGTCAGAGCTGGAAAGTGTGATTGTCCACAGCTCCATCATCACGGCCCTGTTGATGCTTCCTCATCCAGTAAACGCCCACGCCACATCAGGGTCAAAAGTCTGAAACTCAAAAAACAGATTTGAAACTGTAAAAAATAAGATCTGAATCTGAAAAGATAAAATATGCAACTGAAAAAAAAGACCTCAAATGTTAAAATATATATGGAAGTGAAAAGTGAAAATAAATTATTCATTCAAAAGAATTACCAAAGTGAATCAAAATTATATTTAACCTGAAAAAACGTTTCATACACTTATTTTTATTTTGAATACATTGTTGTATTTTTCAAAATTCAAGATCAACACATGAATTTTCAGTTTCAAATTTTATTTTTTCAAGTACAAAACATTTGATCCTAATGTAGCTCTATACATAGGACTATCATACTCAACTTGACTCATCGCTGATGATCGACAGTAACACTTTTTTTGCATCAAAAAATAATGAGACATATTTGAATTGTGATTGTAGGCTATGTAAATGAAACTGACTTGACACAAATTGTACTTATAAATTGAGCATATTTTGAATCCCCTGATCCCCTGATCCTTTAATACAGGGTTAGATACACATAATACATTTTTGATTGGTTAATGCAGAATTCAGCGGTCATATGTGCTTAAATCCTTTAATCCTTCTTTAATCACTTTAGATGTTAAAATCTGACTTGCATTGACTGTGCATGGCAAAACAGAAGCAGAGATGCCCCCGTATTTTTTAATGTAGCACAGAAATTTAATAGAATATGTTAACTGACTGTATCTTGACCATTGCTCATTTTCTGTTTCACAAAGGCCTCAGTGTATGAGCACTAAAACATGAGAAATATAAACATGTAATTCTTCCACCAGTTACCCTTCCAAAAGAAGACAAGAGGAGAGTTGCTCTCCGATATTTGATCCAAACCCCAGAGTGAAGAGAAAGTTATTGATTTCTTTTCTTACTCCAACCGTCACATTTTGGCGTTCGGCCCTGCTGCCAAGCCAAAACACACACGGTGTGAGCTGCACTCGGCCAGCAGCTCTGACGGATTTATTATTCTCAAAGCGCAGATTTGTTCTTAATGTGACATGTCAGAGTCAGTGAACTCCCCGTGAACCCCTGGAGGAGAGGTGCAGGTGTCACATGGACGGTGATGGATTCCCTTTTGTAAATGGATGTTGTGGGAAGAGTATTGTATTGTATCTGACACATGGTGGTTAGAGATTCTAGGCAGGAAGAAAGGCAGTACGCTGTGAAACCTTTGGTTCTTACTTGTTTATAGTTTAATAGATGATGGGCTCTGGCAGAGAGAGAGAGACTCATACACTAGATGGCACCATAAACTAACTGGACACATGACTTGAATTTTAAACAGCTTCATAACACACACTTATTTAATATCTTTCTTGTTCTCTCCTCTCTTCTTTTCTCTTCATAAAGTAACTCCAGGTCAATATTTCACCCACACTTCTTACACAAGATGCTGATGTACATGAATGATTTAGTGCAACATATTGAACATTGATTGAAAGATATCGAATATTATCTGATCATCAGTGGTAGAGGACATATTCAGATCAGTCACCAGAGTAAAAGTAGTAATACTACAATATAGTAACGACTACATTTCAGTAAAAGTCTTGAATTGGAAAGCTTACTTAAAGGATAACTTCGGTATTTTTCAACCTCGGCTCTATTTCCCCATGTGTATGTGTGCGTATGATTCATAGGTACAACTCGTACTAAAATTGGTTCAGTATTGAGGGAGGCGGATGCAGCCGGCAGCCGCGAAACAAGCTAAAACGGTAACGGGGGCAAATGCGTCCCGTATAAGTTTGCGCATTAAAAGTGCTTTTTTTCGCCACTGACCGGTTCAAATTGCCAGTGTTATCTCTGTAAATAGCATACTAAGTGTTTCGAACATTGTTTATATAACATTACCTCCACAGTGTCTGTAGCTCTCTCTACTCGTGGGACAGCCGTTTTCTTGAGGAAGAGGTGTTTCGGGATTGGATGTCTTCTCTTCTTCGGCTGGCAGTAGTCATCTTGGGAGAAATGAGCACCGCAGACCCGATGGTCTGCAAGGCGCAGTGTCTGGACAGGAGTGTTAGCATCCATTTGTAGCACAACTAGCCACAACTTCAGCATCTCGCCGTCCGACAAAGGCAGCCTATGAAAGCTGTACGGGGTGTTGCGCGACATCCTGTTCTTGCAATTCAGATAAGCACAAACACGAGCCATTGTTTTTTTAATCGATGCAGTAAAACTCTCAGCTCTACTCCGGGACAACCAGCGCCACTCTGAGCGGCACTCAGCATCACAGCCGGGAGGAGGTGAAGGGTCAGGGAAACGTTTAGTATGCTATCTACAGAGATAGCACTGGCGATCTGAACCGGTCAGTGGCGAAAAAAAGCACTTTTAATGTACAAACTTATACGGGACGCATTTGCCCCCGTTACCGTTTTAGCTCGTCTCATGGCTGCCGGCTGCATCCGCCTCCCTCAATACTGAATTTTAGAACGAATTGTACCTATGAATCATACGCACACATACACATGAGGAAATAGGGCCCAGGTTGAAAAATAAATAAGTTATCCTTTAAGTAAAAGTACATTAAAAGTAGCATTGTGTGTTACAGGTAAAACTGGCCTGACTCAGTTAAACACTGGTTTTCAGCAGGTTCCTGTTATGCAACGAAAACACACATTACAATACAGACGAAACACAGAAACAATCAACAGAGGCAAAACAACAAATCGTTGGCAGCTACAGAGACAATGCGGAGTAGTGGACTGAAGTGGAGTGCATAAAATGGGATATGGGATTTAAATCAGTGGTTGCAGGGATGTCCTTCCATCAGATAGTGTTTATGTACACGTTTGAAATGTGTAATAGAGGTTGTTGCTCTAATGTAGTGTGAGATCTCGTTCCAGATGTTAGTGTAAGAGCGACAAAATGATCTCTGACCATAATGTTTTTGGTGGTACAGGAATAAGTGCATGCGAAGCTGATCTAACGATGTCTTGTGTTGTGACTTGGAAATAAAGCAATAAGCGTAGGATTGAAGTTGTTGTTTAGGATCTGAAAATAGAATTTAATGGCGAGATTATTTGTGTCGTTTTGAAAAGCCAAGGTGTTAGAGTGTGAGTGCGGTGCAGTGACGAATCCAAAGAGGGAGGTTACCATGGGCTCTGTTGTATAGTCTTGCTCTGGGTTCAATGGTTGCCTTTGTGTTGAGGGACCATATGGGGAGACAGTAGGATATTGTCGAGAGAACGCGTAGGTATGTGTCTGAAACAGCAGGGGTGAGATATGGTCTGATCTTGTTATAGACGTTTCTGGTTGAGCTTCTGTGGTAGGTTCTGAATGTGTTGCTGATAAGCGAGATGTGAGCCAAGGAATACTCCAAGATATCTGTAGGTTTCTGTGATGGTTAATATTTGATTTGCAAAATGAATACGGCCAGGAGATGTTACTGATGCATTAATGTATAGGCAGCACAAGAAACAGCTGCTTTTAACTATTTAAATTACCATTAGATAAAATATGGGGGAGGCAGAGATCTGGAAAAGGCCAAAACAGGCAGCAGAATTTGATAATACACCCTCCTCTTGAAGCTCTTCCCTCTGTGACCAGATGACCGCGTTCATATACATGTGCGTCATACAGTAACCCAGTTTTATTCAATCTTATTTTACTGTACAGTTGCTCGAAGCTCATGCGCTCAGCCCCAACTTGCCTTGTTTACCAGATCACAAATGAGAGTTAGCTGCTAGCCACCCCACCGTCCCTCCACCTTGTTGCCCTCCACAGTGGACTGCTTCCCTGGGAGGAGAGCTGGCAGCAGCTCCCGAGTCTGACCTTCAGTCCACTGCTGTGTCGGCCATTGCAAATGCCCCTGCTGCGGCTGTCACATTGGGCTGGGGGCAGTGCCCGCTCTTACCTGTGTAACAGCAGCAACAGAAAGTTTGCTGATCCAGTAGGGAGTCAGGGCTGTTTGGTGTCCTTGAGCTGAAGACTTGTGCTTGTGCTGACTGGAGGTCTGTCTCAGGAGCTACTGCCTGCTCTCCTCCCAGCAAGGTGGTCTGTAGCCACGGGGAGCGAGGCGGAGAACACACTGGGAATCAAAGCTCTCGCTAAAGTTAGCTACATAAACATGAACTTGGTGCCAGAGTTGTGAGTCTGTAGCTCCAGTTAGCAGAAGAACATTTTCTCTTCGTCTCTGAAACACTTAGTCCATGTTGGCATGGGTTTATTTTCAGACTCTTTTTCAGATCCTCTTTTTGATAAGTCGGTCTTCCTGTCTTGGGTTGCTTTGCAGTGTAGGCAGTTGTTGCGAATGCTGGAGCAGCAACTTTCTCTGCAGGATGCTTCATTGTTGAATCTAGAGTTGTACCGATACCGATACCAGTATCGGAAATGCCTCCGATACTGCCTAAAATGCGGTATCGGCGAGTACAATCTGATACCACGTAATGCCTCACGTCATTACACATGCTACAGGCAAATGAAACGGAAACGGAGCAGAGTTTAAAAAGGATTCATATCAAATTATGGCATTCATTCTACTATTATGTATTTATTTCTTAATATTTTACATAGAGTTTTAGGAGTTGAGACATATCCCATCCATTTTTATTTTACACGCTGGTATCGGATCGGTACTCGGTAGCGGCACATACCGAAGGTTCAGGGATCGGAATCGGTATCGGGAAGGAAAAAGGTGGTATCAGTACATCTTTAGTTGAATCAGGCTTTCACCGAAGGGACGGGACTGTGTATCTGCATTCATAGAACAGCTTATAAGAACGTCCTCTGAAATGACCTGTGATTGGCCGAAGTGTCCCATCATGGGTTAAATTTCCTAAAGCCTGAACACAGAGTCAAGAGAAGGTGCAGAAGTCTAATTTTCTTTCAGTACACTTAATTTGCAATAGGTTCAAAGTTTATTATGGATTTTTTGCCCAGTGACACCAGAATGAAACTGCCTACCCCAGATTTAATTTATAACAGTTCATTGTATTTTACTAACTAATCACATTTTGTTTGTCAACTCTTCTTTCCTATCTGGAAAGTAACTGTCAGATAGGTCTGGCCCGGAAAATTATATCACAATATTTTTAGGCTATATCTATATATAGGCAAGTGTTAAAACAAATATAGAGTGGTAATTTGATAAATTAATATCACTTTACTGTGATGCAGCCTTTAAAATTAGGGATAAACACCATTTGTGCCATATCGTGATACCACGGTATCCAAAATCAAATTAGATATATAGTCTCATATCTCGGTGACGATATATTATCTTCATATTGCCCAGCCGTACTGTCAGATAAACACTAAGGAGGAGTAAAAAGTACAGTATTTCTGTCTGAATTAGCAGAGTGGAAGTGTAAATCAGCATGAAATTTAAAAAATGTAATACTCAAGTACAAAAAGTCATATTAAGTGCAGTGCATTAGTGCATTACTCAGTTACTTCCCACCACTGCAAACCATCTCTCTCTGGTGTATATATACTGTTCATTCTGCTGACTCAGTGGACCTTTAAACAGGTTATTATATTATAGTAACAACAATCAAGCAGCAGTTACTTCAGAGGATGCATAATATGCAACAGAAGGAGGAAAAACAACACCGCCGTACTAAACAATCATACTAAAAAGCTTGAGTATGAAAAATTGTTTTCACTGCCTCAATTCATTTTGTTTCCACAGCTCTGTATCCATTCTCAGTCACTCGCTTACAAAGGCGTCAACAGACAAAGAATGGATTCCCACTAACTGAGCAGCTCTGACCAAATCCTCAGTATAGATTACGGCTAAAATCCTGTGTATAAAGTGCATTACTGAAATGAAAAATTCCAAACAAAGAAAACTTTTAAAGCTCTATTATCACCGCAGCACACAACATAAAGGTCAAGGGTGACTCGGATGATAAATCGAGCTCAGGCTCGCCGGCCGCAGCATCTCACAGAGGCTTTTATAGACATAATACATCAGCAGTATATTTCGATCATTAACTGGGCAGCAGTGTCCAGAATGCTTCACCCCACCCTGGCCTTTTTAATGCACTCATACTCCCCTATATTATAGCTCCAGCTCAGTGGAGTGAAAATGTGCTGCAGCGTTGGAACATTTAGTTCGGAGAAGAAAACATGATTTTATACTTTAATCCTCAAATGCATTCATGCACAGAGCCGCTGTTTACGCCTTCATCATCCTAAAACTGAACTAAAAAACAAGCATGGCTGCAATCATCATTAGGTGCAATACAGTGACAAGCAGAAGAGGAAATGACTCCAATAATAACTCACACTACTGCTGCAGAACTATTTACAGCCCAAAATACCACTGGTGACATTTAGTGTATACGCTGAATACAAATGTGTGGAGCTCAGACATCATTCTCACTTATGTGTGAGTAGTGATTGTTTTGTATTTACTTTTCCAAAGCTCTCGTCCCCGTCTCTACAGGAGTACTTAACAATCTACTTTACTATTCCAGTGTTCCAGTGGAGACGGAGAGCCGGAGCTATTCTTACCGCAGACATGTCTCACGCTGTTTCCCTCACCCATCTTATATTAGAGCTTTCAGCACCTGCGACTTTGAGAGGTCTTAGCTTAAATCCCCCTTAATACTTGTGTGAGAATGCACATCACACACTGATGTTATACACACGGCTGAGGAGTTTTCTCACACCTGTCGTTGTGTGTGTGCGCGCATGTGTGTGTGTGCGTGTTTAATTGTCCCTCTGTCACTTGAGCTCTCTCATGCATGCTCATAAATATATTTCTTAATTATGTGTGTGTGTGTGCACAAGCATTACACCGAGATTAAAATGTATTTTTTACTGGCAAGCATTAATGAAACTTGCTAATAGCACCAGGTCTGTATCATGCTCTGCAACACACACACACACACACACACACACACGCGCATATAAACCCCCACTAGGGCTATCATTCTGTCATCTCTGCTGCTGTAGAGCTGTTCCATAGGGAGCCTTGAGGCTGACTTATGACCATCCACACATCGCATTACAGTAGGCCTGTAATGTGTTGCTGAGGAAGAAAATATTAAGCCAAAGGGAAGGAAAAACAATTTCCTGATGTAATACCGGATTGTTATGCATGCTGGATAGATCCAGTGTAGAACTGCATCTGCAGTGAAAGCTTGAGGAAATGAAAAGTCATTAAAAGAACAGTGTGTGGGGTTTAGTGGTATCTAGCGGTGAGGATTGTAGATTGCAACCAGCTGAAACATCTCCCAGTTGGAGCTCCTTCAGTCTTCATTGTTCAGGAGGTTTTAACCAGGAGCCAGATTATTCCCAGAGGTCTCTTTTTCTCCAAAACAAAAGGACCAGGTGATTGAAACCTGTAAAACACTGAATGAAGCAGTTTCATGTTACAAAGTTTTCCTACCCAGTTCTGCTTGTCGCTATCCCAACTAAGCTTTCTCCATGACCTTCCTCAAGAAAAGAAAGGTCTGGCTGGGCCGACTCTCACTTTAAGATTGGAGAAAAAAATGCCCCGGCTTTTTTTATTTCTTTCAACCAATCACAATCGTTCTGGGCGGTGCCAAAGCAACGGTGCACTTGCAAAAATATTGCCGGGGGGAAACAGGTTTTGGTGTAACACGCCCACAAAAATATCGCCTACAGGACGCGAACCATGGCAGAAAAATGGCTACATCCCCGCAAGATCAAACACTGCAAAAGTTAGTAAAGGACATTTGTCGACTATGGCAACTGGAGGTGGTAGGGCGGGACTTCAGTGGGTGGCTCGTTCCGCCCAATGAGAGGCTGATCTATGCAACAAACTTCCGCCCACTCAGACTACTGTGGACCTAAACGTTAAAATATAATGCACTAGATGCCCTTCTGCCTGTGGACGTTCTGGGACAACATCTCATTTGACGCCTGCATGCATTGTGTCTTTTCAAAATACAGTTAGATTTTCATTAGATATGTTCAGTTTTTGAACATTACATGCATTGGTCTTTCTCAAAATAAACTTCCTACTTAGGTAAAACACCTGTTTTTACATGTATGTGTTTAGGCAACAAAAGCATGGAGTCTGCGTGTTCTCCCCGTGTCAGCATGGGTTTCCTCCAGGTACTCCAGCTTCCTCCCACAGTCCAAAGACACGCAGGTTAATTGGTGACTGAATTGTCCGTAGGTGTGAATGTGAGTGTGAATGAACAAATGCACATGGCTACGTTTTGAAAAAATATCATAGCTTCTCTCAAAATGAGTATGGTTGTTACTGATGTCATGTAACATCACAGGACATAGGTTATGTGAAATATGTCACTACCATACCATGCCACACATACTAGCACACTACTTTCTTATTAACATAACATTGAATTTTGGTTTCACACAGGAAACAAACAGCAGGCTCCCGGGTGAAAGTCCAGACTTAGTTTGATCCCTCCACCTCCCCTCCCACCTGCCTTATATGGGCTTTTTTTTATGACTTTAGTTTATTGAGTTTCAAACTTTCAACAACACAAAACCACCTCAAAAGGGAAAAAAACCCCTCCCCGAACAACTGCAGGCGGAAAAAAAATACAAATGAAATAGGTAAGGACTGACTCATACCAATAGATAGATAAAACAATAAACTGAGGTAAACAGAAATAACGGTATTAACATGATACATAAGAAACTTGCCAGAGTCCAACCAAAGCACAGTTAAATGTCCCAAATCATGTCCATGTAATAGTGTCCATATAAATATTTCCTTCCTCTGGTTGCACCATCATCACATCCACCCTCTTGCACTCATTACAATCCCAACAAGACCTGTACACACTTCTGACAACATGCTTCTGTATGTTTAGTGTTTCAGATGAGATCTGTAACAAAGCTGTGGTATTTGACGAGCTAGGATTGACAACAGGCTGTATGTGCTCAACTTTTTTTTCTGATCTAGATGTTCAGGAGGTTTTAAGCCGGAGCTGAATTATTCACAGAGGTCTCTTCCTCTCCTAAAAAACGAGTCCAGTCTCACTCTGAAGTCGTCAAAATCCGGCACTTGGGCAGTGACTTGTGGCGTTGGAAACCATTAAAAAAGGCGTCCTTTGACGTCTGCATGATACATGGCCAGTTGCTGTTGTAGTTGAAGTGCGCCCAGCAGCATCAGGGGGAAATGTGGCGGGACAAGGACGATAGTTAAGACGGTGAAAGTCAGACTGTGGGTGGATGGGTCCAACAAACACTGACTTTCACCTGAGAGAGCGGTGTTCACGTTTCTTAAGATTCTAAAGCCAAACCCTGTTCTTTTTCCCGAGACCTATACTAATCAAATGTTTTTTGTTGCTGAAGGAAAAGAAACGTCAATTCACAGTACTGTAATGACATAGTGCTTTTATTTTGAAAGAGACTGTATGTAAACTGTAAATTTCAAGTGAGAACGGAAGCGTATTTTGAAAGAAGACAATGCATGTAACAGGCAGAACTTGACACGGTGTCCCAGAACGTCAACAACCAGCACACCCAGGGTACCTTGGATGTTGTGTGTGGACGTGGAAAGTCCATGACCAAACAAAGATATTAAGTTTAAGTTTATTTACTTTATTAATCCCCTGAGGGGAAATTCAGTGTTTTCACTCTTGCTTGTCAATTACACACAGGTCTGAAAGACACACAAGCACAAACAGGACCCCACGCTCCATATTTTGGTCCGGACGGGTACTCGAACAGGCGACCCTCCGGTTCCCAACCCAAGTCCCTATGGACTGAGCTACTGCTGCCCCATGTGACGAATGTGTTGAAAAAAAGTTTCACGTAAAAAACGTCAGTGTTTTTCGGATGCTCTTGTCGCAGAGGGCTGTTAACTACTTTCGCCAACGTGAAAATGCTCACCCTATCTAGAGCCAATGTTTTGTCCATTCCGGGCTACTGTAGAATCATGGCAGTGCAACATGGTGATCTCCATGAATGAGGACCTGCTCCCTATGTAGAAAATAAACGGCTCGTTTTAAGGTAACAAAAGCATGACGATTCTCATTTTCAGATGATTTTACACTGAGAAAACATACATATATTATATTCAATTTCTGCTAGTGTACTGCCTAAATTCTTCACACTGGACCTTAAAGACAAAAAAAAGAAATGACCCTCCACTTTGAGGCTGCATTCATAACTTTTAGCACATACTGCATCATCTGAATGACAAAATCTGATATAAAGTGTTTGATATTTCCATCACCAGTCCTCAGTGTTAAAAGAAATAGCCTAACTTACAGTTAAAACCCTGCTGGAAAAGTTAGCTCCAGGCTGCAGGAGCAAGACAGAATGTACAAAAAATGTGCTATCAGAGTGCACGGATCTCTCTCTCTCTCTCTCTCTCTCTCTCTCTCTCTCTCTCTCTCTCTCTCTCTCTCTCTCTGTGTGTGTGCTTCAGTATTAACAGGCTGGATTCTGCCTCAATACCGAGGACATGCGCGCTGAACAGGGGGAGGAGGTGTATCACAGTCTGTCTGCTTCTCATGTTTTCTCTTGACTCAATTATGGTGCGGAACTCTCATTTTCTAATCGCCTGTTCTTGTGGCACAGAGGAAAAGTGAGGATCTGTTTCTCTTTTTCCATCCATGACAGTATTTTGACACTTTTGTGTTTAGGAGCTTTTAGTTTCTCACAGAGTCCGTGTTTTATTTTTCTCCTTATTATTAGATTTTTCTAATAATCGATCGCCCCCGCCGCCACCCTGAAGTTCATTGTTATTATCTTGGCCGCCGGGATGGTGGCCTTCATCGGAGCGGTAATCTGCATCATCGCAGCCGTCCACACCGGATCCTCCAGGGCTGCCGCGGCACAACAACAACCAGCATCCGATAATCACTCGCTGTATCCGGACGCGGCGGCGCAGAGCCCCGCTTCCGCGGGCTCCGTGGCCCGGGTCGGATCTCTGGGCGCTCTCCATGGTTCTGAAACGCCCGACTCAGAAGCACCGACCTTCAACATCGGGCTCGGCGGGCTGGACGGGGTCACCGGACTCACCGGGCATGACCCAACGGTCAGTCGGCTCATCTGCACGCCGATCCCCGCAGGGGAGTGCAACCCGAAAAACTTTCAGCAACAAGCGGATGACCCGTCGCTGTACGCCGGGGAGGACTGGGGCTACCTCCGCACCACCGCGGAGGAGCTCCGGCAGACCGTCCTGCAGCAGAAGGACCAGATACTAACAGACCAGCGAACCATCCGGGAGCTGACGGGGAAACTATCCGAGTGTGAGAAGGGGCTGGACGGCAAGAGCAGCAGCAGCAGCGCGGACAGACGCGGGAGCGCCGCGGGGCTGTGGGGGGGCAAAAGCGCGGCTGTGGATGAGGCGCACCTGGAGCGGGTCATGGTGCGGGACAGCCCGGGTTCGACGCCCGACGGTGTCCACTTGCTCACCGTCAGGGCTGTGGACGAGCTGGAGCAGGCTATCACTCAGCTCAAAGACCGCATAGAGAAACTGGAGGTGAGTGGAGTGTGGAGAAGATCACATGAATCATAAATCATCTCCTGCATGCAGCTAACACAGCAGAATTAATCCCAGGGAGCAAAGTGTGTCCCAGGATGGGATTTAAAGGCATAAAAAACAATCTCCCTATTATAACATCCACCTAGACTGGTGTTTCATGGTCTTATATCAGCTTTGAATATTAACATGTACTATAACTCCAGCTCTGGCTACATGTAGCTGCAATAAGTGATGATCAGAGTTGATATCTGTGGCTATATTTGTCTCCTTTTCACTCTTAGAGTCCCCTTCTGGGCACGCATGAGTGGTTTATGAAAGCAAGGCTTTTAAATTTTGAATGAGAACAAGTGAGTTGTCCAAAAAGCTTTGTGTGTGATGTATGATAGTGGAAGCCAGATAAAGGAACAAAACCTCCACCTTTCTGTTGGCATAGGGCTGGGAGATAGGGAGAATATCAAATATCAATGTTTTTGACCAAATACCTGTATTAATATTGCAGCAATATTATATATTATATTATTATACGACTATTGGTGCTTTAACTAAATATTTACACTATGAGATTTTGAATTATAATGATCAATAATGTGGATATAATGATTAAATGAGCAAAGGCAAATAATAGAACAGACGATATCTCATAGTGCCCATCCCTCCTCACAGCATAATCACTTATCACATGATTCAATTTGAAATGATTTTAATTGCTGATAAGATCAGTATTTAGTGATTTTTTTTTTTATATAATTATAACTTGTCCTCTGCCGGTGCCTCTTAATGCCTTTAATAATACATGAATCGATTGCTTTGGCGAGCGCGCTAATCTACCACGCCAGGAAAACAGATTGAAAGTTAAAAGGAAGACAGAGATGTAAAGTGAGGCAGGGAAACAGAGGGGAGAGGAGAGAGGGGGAGGATGGAGAGGAGAAATGAGGATAAAGGGAATTGAGGGGGAGAGGAAAGGAGCAGCAGCAGGGGGAGGAAGAGGAGGAGGTGGAGGAGAGAGTATAGCAGAGTAACATGAAACGTGCTCTTGTCTGACCAGAATCCGATGATGTATAACCTCATTTTTGGCTAAAGAAACGCCATGCATAATTTATGAGTTGCCTATATTTGTAGAAAGCGCAGACTGAATGTGCCTCTGCAGTATAGTACTCCTCGCTCTGTGGTCGCGTCTGTACGGGCCGTTTTATTTGTAGATTACACACACTTTGTTTTCCATATCGCCTCTGCCACAGACGCAAACCAAGAATGGAGAAAGGCTGATCAATATTCACGTTTTACATCTTTCAGGAATAAGATCTGGTTTGATATCACAGATCTGCAGGGTGATGTGTAGTTAACTCTAAAACACAATACCGGAGCCAGTGTGTGTGTCTTTCACCATCCAAGTCACGTTTCTGTGTAGGAGGAGGTGCTTGGCCTACTTCACAGTGTGGTGTTTACATCAGATCCTGTGTGTGCTGGCGAAAACACCAGTGAGGTCAAATAGCTGACTTGCTATTCTATTTTTCCACCACCATTAGAATCCAGTCACATTAGCTTCACGTCCTGCTATCCAACATTTGGTCAGACCATGTGAGGCAACGTGACATGGCTGCAAATGTGAATGTGTAGTCACTGTAATGGGTTTCATTTCCAGCATACCTACACTTGATAGTGTCTGATTGCAGTTTGAGCAGTTAGGATTTTTTCTTCCTGCAACAGCAGTGACATTTCCATCATAACCAGAGGCTCAGTGGTACCAAGCGCTCTGTAATATCATGCTGATCCAGCTCCAGTCTGGAGATCCTTGTCACTGCGCTCTACCTGTGGTACAGGCTGAGTGTGAGGAGCAGTGTCTTCTGTCTTTGACTGATCAATGAAAAATTTTGCTTCTTTTGTTTTCATGCAGTTGTTTTACATCAGGCTGATTAATATGGAAGCATGGATGCGTGTATAGAGAATGTGAAGTTGACGTCACGCTGTGTTAAATTATTTTGGACATGCCATCTGCCTGTGCCTGCTACAGTGGTCAAACAAGGTATCAGGGCAAACTATCAAGATAAACAACCTAGATCCATATGATTTAAAATGATTAAACAGATCTTTTGTCTCTTTTGTCTGGATCTGATGAGAAGGTAACAAAGGAGGGGGCCATTTTGCGCTTCCTTCTCATCTCTAATGAGAGTTGCACACTGGCAGTACTCAATAACTAACTTATGTCGTTGCTGTTATTTGATAACTGCTAATAAGTAAAACACTCGTCTCATCCCTGGGGGTGTGGGAGCCGTACTGTGCAGAGTTTGCATGTTCTCCCCGTGTCAGCGTGGGTTTCCTCCAGGTGCTCCAGCTTCCTCCCACAGTCCAAAGACATGCAGGTTAATTGGTGACTCTAAATTGTCCATAGGTGTGAATGTGAGTGTGAATGGTTGTCTGTCTCTATGTGTCAGCCCTGTGATAGTCTGGTGACCTGTCCAGGGTGAACCCTGCCTCTCACCCAGTGTCTGCTGGGATAGGCTCCAGCCCCCCTGTGATTCCCAGCAGGATAAGTGGTTACAGAAAATGAATGAATGAATGAATGAATGAATAATGATAAGCAAGAAAATTTCAAGGGGAGGAGCTAGGAGAATGTCTGAATGCACAAATGGGCAAATGAAAAAAACACTGATGTCAATTCCTGCAGACCCCAATGCACTACCTCCAGTCACATATCCCAGACACTAGCCATGTTTCCATCAGCCTGTTTAGATGCACATCTAGAAGTATCGCATCGGAAAATTATGATGGAAACGCCAAAATTCGAATTAAAATCCCCTGATTCGCACAAACTAAAATACGCTTGCTTTAGCCGGGTTTTAGTTGATTCGAAAAAATGTTGATTCGCAAAACGGGGGATGGAAACAGTTATGTTTGAATTAAGTCTGACGTAGCGCACCTCTCTCCATGGTGATATCCACGCTCCGGGTCAGGAAGGCGGTAATGCATTTACAAGCTGGTTGCCTATGGGGTGCCGTTTGTAAAGTGTCTCATGCTGAAAATAACATCAACATTTTGCCACATTTAGCTTCAAACAATGTTTAAAAAAGTGTGAATTTTTTAACGTCACCTTTAACCACATTTACAGCAATATTTGTTAACTTAGAAATATATTAAATAGTTAAATCTAAATATTAAATGTGGCACCTAAATGTTAAATGTTAAATCTAAATATTAAATCTAAATCTAAATGTTAAATCTAAATCTAAATGTTAAATCTAAATATTAACTCTAAATCTAAATCTAAATGTTAAATCTAAATATTAAATCCAAATCTAAATATTAAATCTAAATCTAAATGCTAAATCTAAATGCTAAATATAAATATAAATCTAAATGTTAAATCTAAATCTAAATATTAAATCTAAATCTAAATATTAAATCTAAATCTAAATGCTAAATCTAAATCTAAATCTAAATCTAAATATTAAATCTAAATCTAAATGCTAAATATAAATATAAATATAAATGTTAAATCTAAATATTAGATCTAAATCTAAATGCTAAATCTAAATCTAAATGTTAAATGTTAAATCTAAATGTTCTGGGTGAAACTAAATATTTAGCTAATAGCAAATTCACACTGCCGGTCACCGGAAGTACCAAAATAAAAGCTTGAGATGGTCAGACTGTGTTTATAGAATCAAATAACGAATTAAAACCAACTTATCGGGGGAAATGAACACTTGAACATACATTAGTGTGATAATAACTACCTAAAATAACAAGAAACATGTTTGGAGAAATTTTATTTGACGTGTACTTTGAGTTGTTAGTGTCCCTACTGTGTAGTTCTGCCAACATTAGCTACTTTGAAAAAAAAAGAGAGAGAAATTGAGAAATTAAGAAATGACAGCTTCCCTGAAACAGAAATAACAATTAGCCTCCAGTGTTTTGTTGAGCACCTCAAGGACAGAGGAAAGTTGTATGTTGTAAAGCCCTCTGAGGCAAATTCTGATTTTTGATATTTGGCTTTCTAAATAAGACTGAATTGAACTAAAATCAGACCAGTGTCAACAAGATTACAACCTATCACACCAGGTGTTTGTATAGTAAGCCATGCTAGCTGCTCTGTCAGGCTGTACTTAGTGTAGGAAGGTGGTGCTAAGCTAAATGCTAACATTATCATCCAAACATGCTCATGATAAAAATGCTAACATGCTAATGTTTAGCAGGGATACGGTTCATGAAGTTCTCCATTTTAGTGTAGCGTGTTAGCATGCTAACTGAGATAAAGGTGCTGATACACCAAACCGACATCAAAGAAGTAGCGGCGACTAAAGCCAACTGTTGCGTCGTCTACGTCGCCTCACGTCGCCCTGTGTCAGTTGCATTTGAACACACTACACGGACTACATCCGACGGCCAAGTAGCACATACGTTCTGCGCCTGCGTGAGAGAGAGTGGAGTGGAGTGAGAGAGTGGTACATCCTGTCAGCCGAGGGGTTTCCTATCTGTGCAGCCGAGCACCGCAGCACCTCCATGGACTATTACATCCAGACGGTCCCGGTGTTTCCTCCGCAGGCTCCACTTCATTCAGCTGCCCGATAAACCCGCTGCTTCTTCCCACTTTAACCTGAATAACAAACCAGGGCTCGGTGCTCCGGTTGGATCCAAACGGAGAGCTGGGGCTAGCTCAGAGACTAGCGGAGGCTAACTGGCTGTGCTTCCCTCCGGTCATGCTGCGGCTAACGCTCTGCTAGCCGCTCCCAGCTAGCTCCGGTTTGTTATTCAGGTTAAAGTGGGAGGGAAGAAACAAAACCTAAACAGCCAATCAGAGTATTCTCTTTCACTGGCTAGCTCCGCCGCTGATTCAACATGCTCAATCAGCCGAAAAGCTGCTGACGCCGACGTCAAAGGGCCGGCGGTGCGGGACACCCCGCAAAAACTAGGCTGACAGACGCTCACTGACGGCCCGACTTTGGTCGACCGGTGTGTCAGGGCCTTAACTTAGAACTGAGGCTGATGGGAATGCCGGTAGTTTTAGAAGGTATTTGGTAATAAAATATTGGACAAATCAAAAGTTGAGGGATCATCAAAGTTACTGTAGTTCATCCTGCGGGGAACAAAAATGTGTGTACCAAATGTCTTGGCAATCAGTCCAATGACTGTTTAACAGTCCGGTCTGACCCGCAAATGTTGACTCTGATGGTGGCACTAGAGGAAAAGTCAGAGCAGTCATTGTTTGGGTAGCGTGAATATTTGTGCAGTTTCATAGCAAACCATCTAATAGTCTTTGTGATATTTCCACTGGGATCAAAGTGGTGAACCAACCAACCGACAGACTGACACTGTGTGGCTGATACAAATACAAGAGGCACACAGATGTAAGACACAATCAACTTGCCAAGTTAGTGTGAGTTATATGTAGGTAATCAGCGCTGTATGTGATGCCTTAAAACTATAATGATGCCTGCACCCTAATTATGTAAATCTACATTTATTTTGTATTGCAATTTTGATTCTTTTCTGTAGAAATGTTTGACATCTGCACATGTAAATACCTGCCTGGGAGCGTAACTCCAGGCTCGCTAACAGAACTGTCAAATATGTTTGAGAGTCGATCACAAAGACTCAGGAAAGCAAATGCATCATAGTGTGCAGTCCATAGCAAGGTGATTTTGGGGTTCAGATTTAAAAGACTATTGAAGATAATGGCATAATACAACTTCCAGGCAGGAAAACCTGACAATACTGACAATTTTGTTGTTGATTTTACCACATTATGTATTCATTCTCGAGATAAAAGGGTTTCTAACAATGAGACAGAGTGACAAGTCTTCTGGAAAACATGTTAAAAAGAATAAACTGAGGATTACATTGGAAATTCCATCAATCATGTATCGTTTTTGGGACAAAAATCAATACAGATGCTCTTTCAAAATCTTTTTTAACCATGCGTGTGTAGCCTAGTTATCATTGTAGAAGCATTTTCCCTCCCTTATCTGTATCATCTCATACAGAGGTGAACACTGTGCACACATATGGCTTTCATGTATTGTTCTGTACCGTCTGTGTACATGTTCTCTGTATTAATTCCCTCGTGGTGTCTGTGTGTTTCCACTGCACACTGTCAAACAACATGCTCGCTGGATACACTGGACCACGCAGGTTTTCAGAATCTTGCAGCGTCTGTGTTTCCCACATTCCCTCCCCTGGTGGTTTGGGTGTTTATTTCAGTGAGCCATTATGCAGCGGAGCCGAGCAATTTGGTGTTGACTGAAATAGTTGATTCTCTTGGCAGCCTTCTCTGACTTGCAATTATTTAGTGAGCTGTACTTAATTGAAAAGAAATCCCCGCAGACACGAGATGCCTGAGTTTAAAGAAGATCTGTTCATACCCCAAAATTCCATGTGTGACACTCGGATACAGACGGTTTTGTCATCTTCTCTGTGAAATTCCTTGTCGCAGCGAGCTTTAAAGTGCACGCGCTGCTTTAGTCATGCCAGAGACTGTAGAGCGATGTGAAAACATCAACAAATAAAACACAGAATACATCAGAAAAGTCAAAGCAGTGTTGTAAATGCATGATAAATTTATGGGGGAGCTAAACCTGGGTAAGCTTTGAGATACAATACAAAGGTAAAAACATCAAGTTTAAAGGAGTAGTGCAACATTTTTTAAATATGCTTATTCACTTTTTTAGCAGAGACATCGATGGGAAGATACTAAGCAGCTCAAGCTGACTTCCGCTTAGCTTAGCTTAGCATAAAGACAGGAAACAAGGGGAAACAGCTAGCCTGGCTGTGTCCGAAGGTAACAGAATCCACCTACCAGCACCTCTAAAGTTCACTAATCGGCACGTTTCATCTTATTTGGGAAATCCAGAACACAAACCAACAAACAAGACACAATTGTATACACAACAATTCATGGATTTTATCAGAGGGAATGTTGAGAAGTACGACATTGCCTTGGAGAGTTAAACTTCTAAAACTGGGCTCAGTCTACTGGAGAAAAGAATAGAAAGCCTTTATTGTCATTGTACAAAGAATATACAGTGAGATTAGGAGTGCTACATCTGATCAGGTGCCAACACGTCAATGAAACAAACAAGTAAAAAAAAATACATATAAAAATACAACATAATCAGTCATAAAATCGGAAATTAATATTAAAACAAAAATGTAGGCTGTATCAAGCTGTGCTTATTAAATGGAGTATTGCACTAAGACGGAGTGGATTGCAGTATTTTATTTAAAAAAAAAACATTAAAAAATATAAATATGTTTTGATTCATCAGCCTGATGGCCCATGGGTAAAAAACTGTTTTTTGAGTCTATTTGTGCATAAAATCAAAAGCCATCCAACTGTCAACATGTTTTGCCTGATCGTAAGCTAGATGCACTAACGCACATACAAACAATAAGCACCACAGAGAGCCAAGAGCCACTGTGACTTTACACACCGCCGCCATCTTATGGAAGATTTATTCCTGATTCACTCTCCTGACAGAGTTGGAGTTGACCGGTCTGGAACCTTGGTCGGTACCAGTGTTCGGCCCAGTTTATCTTGTAATGTGAGAAATTTACAGATCAAGTCTGAAATCTCCATAACTCCTCGCAAGCTCATCCAGGCTGCCACAATAATTTGAAACATGTTTGATATTTAAGATTTGAAATCTTAGATGATTATGGTTATGACAGTGTCAGTATGGAGCATAGACAATATGTATGCTCTACATTGTCCCACTGTACAAAAATGAAGCCAAAATAGACTGGATACAGCCACTGCCATCTTGCAGTGGTGATGTCATTTGGAGCCAGAGTCTATTAGGGATGTCCCCATCCAGCTTTTTCACTTCCGATCCGATACCGATATTACAGCCTTGAGTTTTGGCCGATACCGATACCAATCCGATCCAAGCGCGTATTATACATATTCACTTATTTTGTTGTCTGTCATGTTAGAAAAGGTTTGATCAAGCAATAATACTCTAACAAGAACAACTATTTAATTGGGTTAGTTAGAATGATCCACAACAGTTGGTATGAGAAACTGACCTGTTTATTGTTAACAGGGTTAAATAAACAAACTTTAAATTTGAACATTAACATTAAATAAAAAATATAGCTGGTTTCCTTTGGCTGCTTTGGCCACTTAATAAACAGAAAATAGATCAACACAAGAAATCTTTAAAATGTCTAACAATGAAATTAAAATAGCAGCAAGACTCCACACACTTGTGTTTTGCTCCCCTAATAAATAAAAAAAGATTAACACCACAAGACATTGTTGGCATTTAACAAACAATGCAGCCTTTCCTTTTCAGTTATTTTAGTAGTGTTTTTGTAGACCATCCATGGCTCCAATTTCACTAATTGTGCCCAAAACAGTGCCATCAGTGCTCTTTACTTAAACAGTAAGAGTGTAAACCAAATAAAAATATCACTCTCAAAAAACCAGAGCAGAAAACAAATAGTTAACTAAATTGACCGCTACTCCTCCTACCCTCTGTGTGTGTCTGCCGTCTGCATGCTGGCCTGGTGGATTGATAGTAAGAGCTGGAGCGGATCACTGGAATGGACTGCTTGACTCGCGGAGCGCTGGGCTGGCCGGAGAACCTGGAGCGGATTCCGTGAAAAACTCGGATCGGAGTTCTTGGATCTGCATTTTTCCATGCAGTCTGATCCGATGCCTGTTTTTTGCTAGTATCGGCGGCTGACATCCCTAGAGTCTATGCACTAGCGTTCCCTGCGGTCTGTCTTGAGTTCCCGCCCATACACACATTTGACCAGTCGTGAGCAGCACCACCGATCCCGAGCACATCAGTTGGCACTCACCTGTCAGACATGATGTCACATCCCCATTTCATCGCATCAAATAACTTATTATAACCAAACTTTGCAAAACAAAATAACATTTGAACATTTTACCTAAAATGACAGAAACCCTGTTGGCATGTGTTTATCTTTTAGTTTGGCTCATGTCCCATCCACTAACATGGAGGGGGCGGGGCTTATGAGCTATACTGCAGCCAGCCACAAGGGGGCGATCTGGATGTTTTGGCTTCACTTTTGGGGAGCTGTCATGTCGTCCATCTTTATTATACACTCGTTACGTTAGCTAGCATAATACTGTTGACAGATATTAAAACTGAGAGTTAGAATTTCACCTCCTGTTTTATGCTGAAGAGGAGATGACCTGGGCTAACTACACCTCTCAAATAGTTTTCTCATCCAGACCCGTCTAGCCTTCTGCTTTTGTTTTCCTCGATACAATGCATTGTTAATATGACAGCGAGTTGTAGCACTAAGTCAGTGTCTGTTTTGCTGACATCTGCTCCCCCATGAGATCATGTGAGGTGGTGCATTCATGCTCCCTCTGGCATAATAATCTTAATAATATCCTGTAGTGTGCGATACATTCAAGCGCCAACCTCCAGAGCTGAAAAATGAAGCCAACGCGGAAGTGCCAAGAACTGCAGTTCCTTCAACGTCCACTTGAGGCTGGCTCCAAAAGTGTTTCCAGCCTGATACAAAAAACGGTCCGCCCTCTATAGCTAATTTCATAACGTTCGTGACAACTGTACAGGGGATGACTTTTTACATAACTGACTCATTAACATTTTATAAAAGCTTAAAGTTATGCATAATTAAGGGCAGGGCTGCTTGAGTGACAGGCCGCAGTCTGAGTCATATCCACCCCTCGCTCATCCACAGCTCTGTCCTCTCATCTGAATATGGTCAAGATGACGGCTGCCAGACTCGTGGCTTCATATCGGCAGTCCACAAACCATTGTGCGACGTCCATTATTTTATACGGTCTATGGATGCACCATTATTTTCAGATCTTGTAGTGTATGCATGTTTGAGATTAAAGAGAATCTGTAAAGTGTCTCCTTCTCCTGCGTGATGCAACCTGATTTCAAATTTGTTAGGATTTTAAAACTCCTGCAGTTGGGGTTCCGGCTTTAAAGGACGAAACATTAACCACAGCTTAGTGAAACCTTATTAAATCAGCCCCTAGTTGTGTCCCCAGACGTGATGTGATGTCTCAGCAAACTCAATTATTAATTGGGTGTAATAACTTTCCCTGCATAGGCATGCAGCTGACATACTGTTGAGAATCCCTGCTGTGGTAGTAAATACACCATATGACCACAACTGTAAATGTGTTTTATCGTCACAGCAAGTGCAGAGAGCTCTTTACAATATTTGACTGTCAAACCCACACTGTGAACTAGTTTCCATCCACTGTCTCCCTCCTCTGCAGTCAGACATTGGCCCGTTTCCTCACAACCAGACGGACAGCGGCACGTCAGGAGCGCCAGAGGAAGGCGGGATGTCTGGCGGCCCAAACAGGTTGGCCGATCCCGGGCACAGAGCTGGTGCTGACAGGCCCTGGAGGATGGAAGACTTGGAGGGGGAGCTGGAGAAGAAAGTAGAGCTGCTGGAGAAAGAGAGAAAAGCCCTGAGGCTAGAGACAGAGAAGCACAGGCAAGACATCGACCGCGGCATCAATAAACTCCACCACCGAATCTCAGGACTGGAGGCAGGTAGGTATCAACAGAGAGGAGGAGAAGAGAGAGTGTGTTTATTTGCATGTGTAAATGAAAATCTAATAAAGAAGTATACAAAATAAAGAGCGGAACGATATGTGACAGAGATGAATCACTTTCATGATGGCTCAAGTCAGTAATGATGAGAAATAATGTGGCATAAAAGTTACCTCAGATGTTTCATTTTTGTTTTATTCCTAATCAGATCATGCCATGGGGTTTCTTTATGATGAATAAATTATGCTTAACTTCTGTTAAAGAAAAAAAGATCAGAAAGACTATGAAATTCATGCCCTGCTTTAAAAATCTGATCAGATGTTTTGATGTGAAGAAAGTGCAGATACAGTATGTGGAAAAAAAAAAGCAGGAAATCTATTTGATCCTCTTGCCAGATAGATGACTTAATTGCATTCCCTATCACTTCTTTAGCGTCCTTATTCATGCTCTGCGTCTGCTGTCCCAGGTGTCTCAGGGCATTCTTTCCCAGAGGGCTACAGGCTGTCCTTCCCAACTCGGACGAACTACATGTACGCTGTTGTGAAACACGCCATCCCAGCGTTGAGAGCCTTCACCATCTGCCTGTGGCTGCGGCCGGCAGAGGGAGGAATCGGGACGCCTCTGTCGTACGCTGTTCCCGAGCAACCCAATGAAGTGGTGCTGCTGCAAGGTCTGCATACCCCCGCTGAGCTGCTCATCAATGACAAGGTACTGCATCAGTCAACAGCCTGAGATTTCTACTGTGTGTGTGAACTGACCTGAACACTGCTGCTGTGTTATTGATTTTATGTCATGGTGTGTGGGTCATGTTTCAAACTATTTATTGATCAGAATCTTAACATGTTTTATTGAGTAGTCACAAAGCTTTCACAGTCTATAGACAGTCCACGTGTGTATATACACATCAGCCACTTTATTAGGTACACCTTGCTAGTACCAGGTTGGACCCCCTTCTTAATTCTTGGTGGCATAGATTCAACAAGGTGCTGGAAACATTCCTCAGAGATTTTGGTCCATTATGACTGTGGAGGCCATTGGAGTACAGTGAACTCATTGTCATGTTTGAGATGATGTGAGCTTTGTGACATGGTGCGTTATCCTGCTGGAAGTAGCCATCAGAAGATGGGTGCACTGTGGTCATAAAGGGATGGACACGCTCAGCAACAATACTCAGGTAGGCTGTGGTGTTTAAACCATGCTCAGTTGGTACTAAGAAAATCTCCCCCACACCATTACACCACCAGCAGCAGCCTGAAGCGTTGATACAAGGCAGGATGGATCCATGCTTCCATCTGAATGTGGTTTTTCCAATCTTCTATTGTCCAGTTTTGGTGAGAAAACCCGTGTGAATTGTAGCCTCAGTTTCCTGTTGTTAGCTGACAGGAGTGGCACCTGGTGTGGTCTTCTGCTGCTGTAGCCCATCTGCTTCAAGGTTGGACAAGGTGTTGTTGCTTCAGAGATGGTCTTCTGCACACCTTGGTTGGAACCAGTGCTTATTTGACTTCCTGTTGCCTTTCTATCATCTTGAACCAGTCTGGCCATTCTCCTCTGACCTCTGGCATCAACAAGGCATTTTGGCTCACTGGATATTTTCTCTTTTTGGGACCATCCTCTGTAAACTCTAGAGATGGTTGTGCTGAAAATCCCGTGTGGCACCAACAACCATGCCACGTTCAAAGTCACTTCAATCACCTTTCTTCCTCATTCTGAAGCTCAGTTTGAACTTCAGCAGCTCGTCTTCACCATGTCTACATGACTAAATGCACTGAGCTGCTGCCATGTTAATGGTGACTGATTAGCTATTTGCGTTAACGAGCAGTTGAACAGGTGCACCTAATAAAGTGTCTGGTGAGTGTATATGGATACTTTTTATATGGTCATACGCTTATACAGTTGCAATCAAAATTATTCAACCCCCATTGCATATTAGGCCTAAATATACAATTTCTCAGCTGTTTGCAATAAACAAATTACACAAGAACTGTTTAAGTAGTTCAATGAAACTAATATTACAAGGGTTTTGATCCAAATTCAACACAAAATGATTACTCAGAATTATTCAACCCCTTCATGACGAGCATCTTCAGTACTTAGTAGAGCACCCTTTTGCTGTTATGACCTGCTGCAAACGTGATGCATAGCCAGACACCAGCTTCAGACAGCGTTCCTGAGGAATCTCAGCCCATTCCTCATGGGCAATGGCCTCCAGTTCAATAATAATCTTGGGTTTTCGTTTTGCAGCCGCCTTCTTCAAATCCCACCAGAGATTTTCTATGGGGTTCAAGTCAGGCGACTGTGACGGCCACTCTAGAATCTTCCATTTCTTCTTCTGAAACCAAGCCTTGGTGGACTTTGAGGTATGCTTTGGATCATTATCCTGTTGGAAGGTCCAATGACGCCCAAGCTTCAGCTTCCTCACAGACGGCACGACGTTTTTACCTAAGATTTCCTGATACTTGACTGAATCCATCATGCCCTCCACACGCTGCAGGTTTCCAGTGCCAGAGGCAGCAAAGCAGCCCCAGAGCATCACTGAGCCACCGCCGTGCTTCATTGTAGGCAGGGTGTTCTTTTCAGCATATGCTTCATTCTTCTTCCTCCAGGCATACCGCTGTTCTATAGGCCCGAAAAGTTCCAGTTTTGTTTCATCGCTCCACAGAATAGAATTCCAAAACTTCTGTGGCTTATTTATATGGTTTTGAGCATAATGGAGCCGACTTTTCTTGTGCTTTGGGTCAGTAGTGGTGTACGTCTTGGAGTCCCGGCATGGAGCCCTTCAGTGTTTAGTATGCGCCTTATTGTACAAACTGAAACCTCAGTGCCTGCCGCCACCATGTCTTGCCGCAGGTGTTTTGCAGTCACTCGAGGGTTTTTGACCACTTGCCTCCTCAGGAATCTGCTGGCAGCTGCAGACAGTTTCCTCTTTCTGCCACGTCCAGGTAGTGTAGCCACTGTTCCTTTAACTTTGAACTATGCTTCCAACTGTATCTCTAGGAACATTCAGAGCTTTTGCTATCGTTTTGTATCCTTTTCCTTATTTGTGCAAGGCAATGATTTCTTCTCTGAACTTTCTGGACAATTCTTTTGACTTAGCCATATTTCTAACATGCAATCAAACGTCACTCTCAACAAAACCCTAGCCAGTCCAGGTATTTATGTGTTCTATCTCAAGCACACCTGAACTAATGAAGCCCTTGATTAGTTGCATCAGGTGTGCTTGAGACAGGGGGTTGAATAATTTTGAGACTGCAGTAGTGATTAAAAGTAGAATTTTGTGTTGAATTTGGATAAAAACCATGGTAATATTAGTTTTATTAAACTATTTCAACTGCTCTTGTCTACTTTGTTTATTGCAAACAGCTGAAAAATTGTACATTTTGCCAATAAGCCTAATATGCAATGGGGGTTGAATAATTTTGATTGCAACTGTATTTGAAAATGCCATTATTACAGAATACTGACTCTACATTTGTAGTAGTACATTCTGTATAGTTACTTTAGGAAACTGATAAACTTGTATCTCACATACAGAGGACTTACTTTTGTTGCTAACTTTCCCTTAATAGAAATAATGGTGGACAGATAGTGTGTGAGAGACGTGACGGCAATCGATGTGAATATCTTTGTTCTTTAGTCATTTATCATCACCACAGTTTCACTCCTGCTCTCTACAAGGCTCGCCCACTTTTTGAAGTGTTACCAGTTGTATCTCTTGGCTTGATTAGAATTTTAATGTGTATTATAAAAGAAGTATTGCAGTGTATTAGCATACAAATAAGTAGAAGACATCATGTGAAAGAGCCAATTTAGCAGACAAGCTAAATAGCCTCATTCATGTGTTTAAATTGCAAAGTAATGTACCACCTTGACAGCGCTGCAGGGTGGTGGAGTGCAGTGCAGTGGCTTCAGGTATAATTCAATGAAGTCATTATGGTAATAGATGCCTGAAGGAAAAGTTCTGTGTCCTTGGAGGTAGCAGGATGTCTTTGGGACTGAGGGAACACTTTATAACAGCCAAGTGAAGAGACAAGGGAGAAATAAGATGTCAGAGTGCTGTACATGGTCTAGGAATGTCTTCGTCATCTGAGCTGTCCTTTTGCTGTCCCATTCCTAGGTGGCACAGTTGCCTCTGAACCTCTCCAGAGGCAGCTGGCAGCACATCTGTGTGAGCTGGAGCCAGAAGGGAGGCGCCTGGCAGGCCTACCAGGGGGGAAAGCTGAGGGGCGAGGGTCACGCGCTGGCAGCCGGACATCACATCAGACCTGGAGGAGCGCTCATACTGGGGCAGGAGCAGGTGAGTGCATGAATGAGAGGGTGAAACACTGAATGAATTAGGTTTTCACTGATTAGAGGCGAGTAAGACTTACTTCAAAAGAAATCTAATTTGGTATGCCCTTCAGACTGCTGACTACAGAGCTGCAAGCAAATAAGAGTTTACAACCCGCTGCAGCTGAGGGTCTATTCACTTCCCGACTTCTCTGTGAGTTGTAAATAAAAGTAGTAAATAAAAGCCTGAAACACTCTGAGAGCCTTGGTGAAAGTAAGACACGGTAAATCTACAAATTCAATTGAGGTTGGAGTGTGCTGCCAGCCAGCGTGTTGAAGTGGTGTGCTGTGTAGCAGTGTTTGTGGACAAGGTGTGTGTGTGTGTGCATAATGGTCATGAGCAGCAAGGTTAACAGCCTCGGGGACCCTCATTCAAAACCAAAAGAACCAAGAATGGAGCCTTTGTTCATGAATCCTGCATTCATACTGGTCACTTTATATCACATCATCTTCCCACAAGCGAGTCCACCGTCTCGCCCGCAGCAGCAAAGCAGTGGAAGCTGAGCCTGTGTGGAAGCAGAAGTGTTTCTCTCCTCAACCACTTCCCTCTTCTCTCTCTCTCTCCAGGATTCCCTTGGTGGAGGCTTTGACTCATCCCAGGCTCTGGTCGGAGAGTTGTCCCAGGTGGGTCTCTGGGACCGGGTCCTGTCTTCCAACCAGGTTGCCAGCTTGGCCCGCTGCGGCAAAGTAACCCAAGGCAGCGTGGCCCCCTGGACCGAGAACGGAGTTGAGGTTCACGGCGGAGCAACCAAGGACCCGGGGGAGCCTTGTAGTAAACACAACAGGAGTTCTCAATGACCGATGGGGGAAGGGGAAGTGAAGATAAGACGGGCGAAGGCAGGGGTGAAGTTGTAGCCTTTTCAAGAAGTAGGATTTGTGCCAGGATTTTTAAACAACTCTACATGGACTGACAAGTATGTAAAAAATGAAAAATTATGGTTAATATCTATATGACTTATGTCGAGGCTTTGCAGTTACTTCACACTTCTGATGCCATCATGGAGGGCCATGGAAAATGTACAATACAAGTAAAAACTATGTAAAGTGTAATAAAGTAAGCTCCTCTGCGCTTTGTTAGCAAACTAGCTAGCAGCCTAATTAGTGAAAGCAACTAATGTGAATACTAGCAAACAGCTGAACCTTCTGCGAGTTACTAATGAGTGAGTAAATGTAAAAGCACAGACGACACAACACAGTGAGGGTTAGCTTAGCAAAACTAGTATGATTAGCTCGCTAACAAATTATCATTATCTAACCTGGAAAATATGCTTATTAGCTTGATGAGAAGAACAATATCACTCTCATGTTTGCAAATTATGTCAGAGCAGCCAGCTAATTTAGCTTAGCATGAAGACTTTAAATGAGGAAACCGCTAGCGTGGCTCTGTTCAAAGTGACAAAATCCATCGACCAACATTTCTAAAGTCCACTAATTAACATAGAGTGTCTTGTTTGTTTAACACAGTGGTTCCTAACTGGTGGGTCTTGGGTCGTGGGTCCGCTCTGAAGTTTGTAAAAAATACACTTTATTTTCAAATCCAATGCTTTTCTGGCACAGAGCTTTTATTTTGAAGTGTCATTTACTGCTGTCCAGAGTAAATAACCAATAGCTACCTAACAGAGACAGCAAACTAGCTCAACGGCCAGGCCAAATTCTAGTATAATGCTGAATTAAACAGGGTGGACCTTGAAGTAATGACTGAGGACAAATCTGGACCCAGTGGCCAGACCAGTTGGGAAGCACTGGTTTAATGTATACAAAAACCAAAGTGTAGAAACGTTTAGTCATTTGTGCCGTTGAACGATGACAATATTCTTAAGCCCCTTTTACACTGCCAGATTTTCGGCGAATGTTGGGCCGTTTTGCTGGCAAGCTGCGGGCGTTTAGACACCGATGGTGATCCGAGGTGCCCAATTTTCCACCTCGTAGGGTAGACATGTTGGTGGAACCTTTTTGGTTTGAAAAGAACAAGGTGGCCTTCCGCCACGGGAGGGACTGTTGAAGACTTGTGGGAGGAGCTGTTGATGACGCAGCATGTGCGACCCACTGGCGGTGGATAAACAGGAAACAGCTGATAGCAGGAATTAGCGAGCAGCTAGTAGCAAGAGGGAAACACAAACCTGACAGACACTGTAAAGATGAGCAACTGGGGAGACAAGGAATTGTGCGCCCTCCTTGTCCTCGCAAACGAAGAGGCCATTAACCGTCAGATGACGGGGACGGTGAAGGACGGGCCGCGGCTTCCCTCCCACGTCACTGTTTACGTCACACGCTGAGCTACACGTTTTGTTACTTGCTCACGCCCCCCATTGCCCCGAAAAAGGCGCATTCTGTATAAACAAAAGTAGGTAGGCGGCATTTTACTGCACTCCCCGATTTTGTTTTTATACTGCCAATGCTGAAAAAACATTGATTGAGCTTTCCTGCAAATTTGCACAATTCCTATCTAAAAAGGGCTTTTGCTAAATGCAGAGCATCAGGCACCGTCTATACATACACAGAGATTTCTGAAAAGAGTTTTTGTTCCCCCTCGGTTTTAAAACTTGTTCCACCATCTGCTGGTTCAACTGGGTTTCTGGCAGACTTTAAATTGTGTCCTGGTGGACTAAATAACACCGAGCGCTGCAGATGGCTTCATTCGTCCATAAAGGGTTGTAGCAATACAAAGTTAAAATATAAAGTATTCATTACACAAAATAATCTTAACAAAACATGAGTAAACCAGTGAGTATTGAGGATAAAACTGGTGGTTGGTATCACGTCTGGCGTATGCTCATCACACAGGGGGCATGCACAAATTCAGGAGAGGATGTCATTGTTTCCCAAATGCTCCATTTTACACGTCCGCACAGATACAAAGTAACCAGAGTTTTGAAAAATCTGCACCTAAGAGGGTATTTTTAAAATTCTGTTTGCGTGTGGACAGGTGGCTGAAATGCAAAAGGAAAATATCTGCTTACAAAAATATCTTAATACTTGTAGACATTTGGACAAAGTTATGCTAGCTGTTGCCAGTCTTTATGCTAAGCTAAGCTAGCCAGCTGCTACTAGTAGCTTCATACTTGGTGTACATACATGTGAGTGATATCAATCTTCTTATCAACCTCTCAACAAGGACGCCAACAAGTGTACGTCCCAACTTTTCCTTGATCAGATCAGTTGAGATGTCATTTAACAGCTAAAACTGTGCAAATGGCCGCTGACTATTTATTCTGTTGAGGCCGCCGCGCTGGAGAAATACAATAAGTTGTTCTGCTGAAGCTGAAGAGCTGCTGACCTCCACTATGGCTGCCAGAAGTTGTGTAAAGCCAGCTGAAATCCCTCCATGAGTGCAGCAGGGTCGGAGTGGAGTTAATTAAGGGCTGCGACAGCTTTAGAGTTGGGAGTCAAGGTAAGGTGATGAAAAGTGTGGAAGAAAGTGGGGGGAATGTTAAGTAGATGGCAGCGAGTGGTAGATGATGAAAGAGAAAGGAAAGAGGGAGGACGGGGGAAAATAGATAGATTGGACACTTCTAAGGAGCGATGCTTCATTGTTTTCACCTCTGCATGATGTATTCATATACCTGTAATGTCTTGCCACTGCACTGTGCAGCTCACAAGTTTCATAAAAGAGGACAGTGCCTCCTGCGCCCGAGGCTGGCGGGAGGCTGTGTCTGTGTTTGTCTTTTAAGGCCTGACGGTCTCTGAAGTTACTCAACAAATCCAAAACAAGTCTTACTCCCTAAGGAAATCACCACCACAAGCCGAATGTTACTCTTTTTGGGGGCATTTTACACTTTTCTGACAAGCCTTTGCCCCATTTATGTCATCCAGTGCAAATTTAGAAAATCAAGGTCAAAGCATGTGAGCTCTGATCGAGGAAATCTGTCTCAGATGGCCAGTTTTGGCTTCATCTTGTAGCACACTTTAGGCTTGTTTGAGATGAGCCAGCCCGACGCAGACCTGGTTGCACTGCATGATGGTTAGTCATTTTGTCAGACTTGCTCTGGAGACTCAACCAGCGTGAGACATGGAAATCCATTGGGACAAAAATGGATACAGTTTTGAGAGCGAGCCGCCGCAGTTTGTCTCCACGAGCTGCAGAAGCACAATACTTGAAGGGAAACAACTTGCCAGCAGATTGAGCTGAGCGCTAATTGGGAGTTTTACCCCATGCTGTTGATTTCCAACTGGCTCCAAAAAAAGCTTTAGCTCACCACTCACAATTAAAAGACGACACTTCCACTGTAAGTTTTCATTATTACCTACGTTGAGGAGGTTATGTTTTTGGTTTGGTTTGTTTGATGTCAGCAAGTTTACAGAAAAACTACTGGCCTGATTTTAATGGAACTTGGTGGAAGCACGGGCCAAGGAAGAGCTCATTAAACTTTGGAGCAGACCAGAGTCACGAGCGGATACACTTTCAGTAACATTGCAAGATAATGCATCTGGCCTTGGTTGAGGTCTGCGCTCTCCAAGTGCCCCTCTGGTTCCACAGTGCTTTTCTGCATGACCTTAAAGGTTCAGTGTGTAGGATTTAGTTGTATAATAGCAGTGAAGTTGCAGATTGCAACCAACTGAAGCTCCTCCCGTGAAGGAGAACTATGGTGGCCGACACATAAACAGGGACGGCCCTATCAAGAGTGTTTGATTTGTCTGTTCTGGGCTACTGTAGAAACAACATGGCAGACTGCAAGGGAGAGGACCTGCTCCAAATGTGGGTCTAAATGGCTCATTTTAAGGTAACAAAAAACACAATTATTACTTTCAGGTGATTTAACACTAAAGATGACATAGTCCTGACCGCATTTCCCCCGTTTTAGCCTCACTCCACTGGCTGCCCATACACTTTAGGATTCATTTTAAAATTCTTTTATTTGCTTTTAAATCCCTAAATGGTCTTGCCCCGTCCTACCTCTCTGAGCTGCAGCATATGTATTCACCTACCCTCTCTCTCAGGTCAGCTGATCAGCTGCTCCTGAGTGTGCCAAAAACTAAGCGCAAGCTCAGAGGGGACCATGCTTTCACTGTGGCAGCTCCTAAAATGTGGAACGATCTGCCTCTGCACATGAGACAGGCGTCTTCTCTGTCTATTTTTAAATCTCTTCTTAAAACCCATCTCTTCTCCCTGGCCTTTGACACCCTGTAAGACGTTGGTTTTATTTTGTTTTATTGTTTGTTTTATTTTATTTTATTGTTTGTTTTTATTGTATAGCTGTTATTTTTTACAAATGTTTTATGTCTCTTAATTTATTTTATTTTCATTTTATGCCTTGTACGAGCTGTTTTGTCTTTTATTTATTGTTTTTTATTTATTCTTCTGTACAGCACTTTGGTACTCTGTGGTTGTTTTAAAGTGCTTTACAAATAAAGTTGGATTGGATTGGCATAAAATATATCATTTGTGCTAATATATCCCTAGATCTTACACCCTGGACCTTTAAGCAGTAACAAACATATTTAATTAGTACATTCCTGACATTAAAAAGTTGTTGATTCTCAAATCGAAACAGGTCAAAACCAACATCTAAAATCTTTTGGAAAAGTAATAAACTGTTCTGCCTTTACATGCAGTGTCAAACTGCCTTGTGTTGATTTGTTTGAAAATGAAGACACTAGAGTCTCATTAATTTTTAGTGTTTTGCCATTGTTGCCATTATTGCTGCTGCTCTATCACTTTTATTTATTTACTGTATCTCTGCGCCTCTGTCTTGTTTGTTTTCTGTATCTGTATTTAAAGGTCCAGTGTGTAGGGTTTAGGGGGATGTGTTGCATAAATGGAATATAATAAATATAATATACTAAGTATTTTTTCTTCAATGTGTATTTACCTGGATTTAAGATTCGTTTTATTTTTGTTACCTTAGAATGAGCTGTTTATACCTGCAAAGGAAGCGGGTCCTCGTCGAAGGAGATCACCATGTTGCAACACCTTTTTGCAGTATCCCATGACAGACAAACCAAACACTGGCTCCAGTGTCATGTTTTTGCATTTTCATGTCGGCCACCATCATTAGCAGCCCCTCAGTGACGAGTCAAACAGCTTCAGAAAAACAGATTTTTAACGTGAAATCACCCGATCGGTTTGTTTTGGAGAGAAAAAGACTTCTGCGGATAATTTGGCTCCTGGTAAAAACCTCCTGAACATCTGGATATTATGTTATCAGAGAAAAAAGATGAGCAATGATTAGCATGTGGTGGGCGAGCCACCCATCTCTGACAGGCAAAACAGTGAAGGAAGAGCACTGATTTATTAAAGGAAAGTGTTTTTACCAGTTTAGCCACCTGGTCTGTTTGTTTTGGAGAAGAGACCTCTGCGGATAATTCGGCTCCTGATAAAAACATCCTGAACTAAAGATACTGAGGGAAACCTAACCAGAACTTTCAGCTGGCTGCAACCCCCAATCTTTGTCACTGGATGTCACTAAATCCCACAAAATTTTCCACACTGTTCCTTTAAGCAGCTTCGAAATTATTTTTAAAAAAGCTAAAATTGATCTATAAAGTGAAGCAATCAGTCAGGAAGCAGTGGCTTAAATTTATATTAACACTACCACAGATGGGGTGCATCATGTCCATCTCCATACAATAATTGTGGGATTTCTATTGCATCCACTTCAGTTTGCCTTTGCAAGTCAAATCAAACCAACACTCCAGGGACGCTCTGCGTACCTCCACCTGCTGCAATCAGCTACTCTTGTTTTCAAGGCTCATCTCAAACAATCCTTTTATCTTCTTTAAATTCATGGTCTTGAGTGCAGCCTTCAAACATGCACAACATATGTTATTTTCAAATTTACATACTGCACTCGTAGTCACTTCAGCATTCGTATGTATCGACTGTTTCCTCTTTGCAATTTTATACATGATGCAACCACTCAATAATGTGGTTTGAGAAATGAACAACCTCCAACTGTTCCAACCTTCCTACATTCCATGCATGAGTTGTACTGTTTGTTGGTTTCATGCCTCGGTGCGTCTTAATGATTATTCTCCACTGTTGTGTGAGACGTGATGTTAAATACAGATTGTCCATTTCACTGTCTCTAATTTCTAAAAACACTGGCTCTCCCCATCATACAAGTAATCCTTAGTGGAAAGTGCCTGTCGGGGTGTTTGTGCCCATGTAAACAAATCATCTAATTTATTATCCAGATGGAAAACTCACACTGCGAGATATTTTTGAACTAATTGAGCATCAGTGTGTTTCTGTGAATTCCCCGGAGGATTTTTAAGATTTGAGAGGTTTGAGAAAAGATTTGAAAAGACAGGATTTCTGTGCAGTGCCACCAAACTGATGCTGAATCAGGTCAAAACCATCTTGCTGTGCCTAATAGTGTCTTTGATGATGCCTCTCAGTCTGCAGTGTTATTAATAATATTATGCCTGGTGTCTGTTCAGCTCGTGTCGGGGTTTTTTTTGAGCTTTTTGATAGTGATGTGGCATTATTCTGTTGGAAATGAAAGCTTTTTAACTTTATTGGCGATGTTTTCTTACATGACATTCAGATTTTTTTCACAGTATGCATTGGTATCTGTCTATTTTCATGTTGTTGTTTGTATAAATACTGTATGTCCATGTCCTGTATGGTGTTGTATTGTTCTGCATAATGTGCCGTGTACAAACCTCAAATCTTTATTAAAGTCCTAATTTTCAGATGTAAAGGATGTGATTCTTTTTTTTCCTCTAAAGTAGCTTCAGAAAAAGCGCAGTGAATGAAGGTGAGATTCTTTTATTCAAGGACACACACACGCATGCAGACACACACATTCAGTCACACACACTTGTAATTCAAGTGCAGCCGTAACAAAACCTGCTGCGAGAGCAAAACCTCCCACACTAAGAGTGTTCTCCAGACTCCACAAGAAAACGACTTATTTCTTCAATGACAGAGACGAAGTATACGTCTTTCTTTCATTCTCCTCCCGAGCAAATTAAAGGGGAGAGTTCAAGGAGAAAAAGCCTGGAGCCTTCTCCCTCGGGTGCAGCAGGTGTAGATGTGAGTTAAGAGTAAATTGAGGATTTGGACGAGTCAGTGAGTCATTTGTTGTGTCTCAGCTACTCATCTAGTTGTGAAGGGAAAGAAACTGGTGGTATTTCAGTAGCAGGTGTTATTTAGAGGAATTCACACTCAATGAAAGTCTTTAATGGACACCACAACACAGTACGATGAAAACACATAAAGCACACTGTAGATGAAACAGCCAATAGTGTCATGTAATAGTTGGGATGCTCTCCAGATTTTTAAAAAATCAGCTGACTAAACATATTTATGCCCGGTTCAACCCACTACTGTTATTCAAATATTGGAAGTTGGTTCATCAAGATAAGCAGTAGGTGGCGCTTATTCTCCAGTCAGGTGTCACTGCAGGAGAAAAGAGTAAAACAAGATTACATAATTAAAAAAGCGCCAGCCAACCCCCAAACGAAGAAAAAAAATAACAGATAGTAATGTAGAGCACACTGGAGAATGGAAATAGAGAGTTTTGAATAACTAATATTACAGCTCTGTGCTCTTAGAGGGGTTCTGGTAACAGCACTGTGTGCATATATAAGTGTGTTAAAAGCCTCCAGCAATGACAAAGAAAGCTTGCAGTGACCTATGTCAGTGGTTCCCAACTGGTCCAGCCAAAGGGTCCAGATTTCTCCTCAGTCATTAGTTCAAAGTCCACACAGTTTAATAGATTCAACGTCACTCTTGCATTTGACCATGTCATCGAGCTTGTTTGCTGTCTCTGTCAAGTGGCTGTCCATTAGTCACTCACTCTACAGCATGGCATAAAATAATAAAAGCTCTGTGCCGGAAATTCACTGCGATTGAACAAAAAGTGTGTTTCACATAAACCTGATGCATTTTCGAGTCACTTGCGTTCCATTCTGAATGGACCCACGACACACTTTTGGACCGCAACCCACCAGTTTGGAGCCACTGACCAATGCAATGGTGATACAAAAACTTTTCCACCTTCTCTACTCGTGAGATTTTTTTCTTTTTGCTGTTTCCACTCTGTTTTTTTCTGTTTTTCGTGGTAATTTTTTTCTGTTTTTCAGAGTAATTTTTTTATTTTTCTGTTTTTCGTGGTATTTTTTTTCTGTTTTTCAGAGTAGTTTTTTTATTTTTCTGTTTTTCGTGGTAATTTTTTTTTCTGTTTTTCGGAGTAATTTTTTTATTTTTCTGTTTTTTGTGGTAATTTTTTTCTCTTTTTCATGGTATTTTTTTCTGTTTTTCGTGGTAATTTTGTTTTGTTTTTCATGGTAATTTTTTTATTTTTCTGTTTTTCTGTTTTTCATGGTAATTTTTTTTCTGTTTTTGTGGGTTTTTTCCTGTTTTTCAGAGTAATTTATTTTATTTTTCTGTTTTTCGTGGTAATTTTTTTTCTGTTTTTCATTTTTTTATTTTTCTGTTTTTCGTGGTAATTTTGTTTCTGTTTTTCATGGAAGCAAACATGACCAGCTTGTTTAGTTTAATCCAGTTTCACTTTGTTTTGGGTTTGAGACACTGGGAGATACTCTTGTCTTTAAGTCATATAGATGGTGTTATCATTAGTTTGTCGACTTTACGCAGGCACTTTAAGACTTTGCTGATAAAATGTAGTAAGTTATACAGGAGCAGAGGAGGAAGTTAGGTT
The DNA here is from genome assembly GCF_041903045.1 of Epinephelus lanceolatus. Lineage (NCBI taxonomy): Eukaryota > Metazoa > Chordata > Actinopteri > Perciformes > Serranidae > Epinephelus > Epinephelus lanceolatus. The sequence goes on from NC_135751.1 coordinate 37,323,357, forward strand.
ATGTGGTATAAAGATTAAATCCCTGTAGGGCTGGCGGGAGCGGTGGTGGATGGGTCAAACAAGAACAGGACTTTCACCCAGGAAATCAGAGCTCAACGTTTTTATATAACACTGTAGGGTAGTACACGTAGCTTATTTCATATTTTTCCCATATTGAATCCACGACACACCAAGCCGACAGTTGGTCAATGCAGGACTGTCGGAGAACATCTGTTGCCCTCATCTGTGCAGTGTGTCCCACACTGTTGCTCCATCTGCTTTTTTTTTTGGCGGATTTAGCATACTGAATCAGCGACAGCAGAGCCCATCAGTCAATAAAATCACTCTGATTGGCAATTCAGCTCAGCGCACAACAAGAGAAACAGAAGTGAGTAAAGTAAACAGAGCGTTGAAGTCAAGAGGGAATGAGACCAAAACAAACTCGTCACATGAGGTAAGATTATTTTTCTTTTGCCACTGAGGTCTTTAACATAACAGTTTAATGATGGTTTGTGTTTTTGTTCCCCAGCACACTGTGAATATGCTCTGTTCTTTCAACATTTGATTGTGTTGTAATATGCTAAGTGGCTAACTAGCGTCATGACAGGCTTCCAGTTTCCCCTTTTTGAATGCCGATTACAGACTACTGCTATCTGCTGGTATGGAGACTTATGTCCTGTCACATAGACGCAGAACGTTCGTGCTGGTTGGGCTTCGGCTGTAGTCTTTGCGGTGTGTTCAAGAGCAACATTTTGGCTGGGACACTGGCAATATGAGGTGACGCAACAGTAGGCTTCCTTTGCCGCTTGTTCTATGAAGTCGGCTCTTGGATCTGGGTCTTTAGTGACAAAACTATTTATTTAAACCAAAAACCATGATGTTTTGTCATCCTGTTGAGAAAGCATTGGAACAAAACTGTCTTTAGCAGCAGTGAACATAGGGTTAAAGGCTCAGCAGCTCATTACATATGGCAGTTATTTCATTGTGAGTATTTCTGAGGCTTTTGTAGTCTTTTAATATGCTTTTGAGGTTAGCTCATGTACTGAACACCTCTAGTGGGTGTATTTCTTAACTTTGGACAGAGCCAGGCTAGATGTCTAATCTTTATGCTAAGCTAAGCTAACTGGCTACCATAGCTGAAGCCTTATATTCAAAGTATAAGATAGAAGAGCGGTATCAATCTTCTTATGTAAGTCATAGCAAGAAATTTCTGAGTATTTCTCAAACTGTTGGAAGAGTTCCTTTAAAATTACATTTTCAATTTTCAATTAATGTCTTACATGAATTCCAATATGATGAAAAAGTCTATTACTTGGGATTGCATTACATGTGTTTATCTTATTGTATCTCCCTGCGTGCCATTACTGTGTAATATCCATGTCTCCATTTTGTGTATATTAAAGTAGACACATTCAATTCTCACTCTGCCTCCATTCTCCCCACCTCTCTGTCATCCTCTGTTCTCACCCTCCTCCTCCCATCTTCTCACTCCCCCTCTCCTCCTCTCAGTGACATTTCCACAAAGATCCCCCGTCCTCCTCCGCTCCTTGTCTACTGTCGCCTGCTCTTTACTCAGTCCCTGCATTCCTTATGTCCCAATTCTTCAGCCAAGACACCCTCAACTCGTCTCCTGACAAAGAAAGAGACACAGTTACATCACAAGGCTCTCACTTTTCAAGGCTGCTGTCATGAAACTGTCATTTTTTTTACAGATATGATGGGAAAATGTGGGGGAAAATGAAATACAAAATACAAAATACCATTTATCTTGCTACATCGCCTCAAGACAAAAGTCATGCAACATCATTTTTTTATTCTGATTTTCTCTTGGGCCTCTGTACATACGCACAATAGTGATGATTTGACAAGCCTTTAAGGGGATAGTTCAGACTGAGGTGAGGTTTTGCAATAACAACCAGATGAGCAGTGGAGTAGTAACATTTCAGGTTTATTAAAACGTGATGTACTTTAGCCGTGCAGCCAGCAGCTGAGAGGATAGAGTAGGCGTATCACAGTGGGCACTGTCAACCTGCCATACATGCCACTCTCTCAGTTAACCCAGTAAATTTCCACTGACCCTGCCTCTCCACCACACCTACCTGCCAGCCTATCACCTGTCCACACACGTCCCACTCCTGCCGGTCCACCACACCCACCTCATCAAGCCAACTGCTCTCACCTGTGGATCGTACCTCCTGCCAGTATAAAGACTCCTGCTTCACAGACTCTTTGCCAGATTGTTCTTTGTCATTTATGCAAGACTTTCCAGCATCTGTTCCCAGACTGAATCCTTGTTGCCCACCCGGCCTGCTCCTGACTCTCCAGTTTCATCTGTTCCCTGGTAAACCACTCAGCCTTCTGTCCCTGACCAAGAGTTCTGCTTCCATGTTCCTGGTTTCTGTTTGCAGTAAGTGCAGATAAGTGGCTTCATTAAACACTATTCGAAACTTTACTTCTTGTCTGTGGTGCTGCATCTGGGTAGTATTACAGGGCCATAATCGCCGATATCAATACAATAGCCTACTTTTTATCATTAAAAGCGGTGAATGTTATTTATAGTGTGTCATCATTTATGAGGTGAATAATCAGTTTGCTTAAGTAACAGCAAATGATGACCCATTACAGTTTGAAAACGTAACATTAACAAATGCTGAAGCTCTAATTTGACTAAAATATTAATTTCACTAGACTGGAGGTCTAGTGAAAGTCTGGAGGTCTGGATACTGAGGCTTCTTCCTCCTCAGTTTTCAATAAGCCATCACTAGTGTCGGATTAAAGTAGTTGGCCTCGAACATGCTTTGTGCATTGGGCGCCTGCAGACAGCTACGCAGACACGCACGCAGTTTTATTCATAGTACAACTGACTTATGGCTAAGCCCCACCCTCAAACGCAATGAGCCAATCACAGTGAGTATAGCCATTCCCATACACTCGGACATTCTCTGCCTGGACGTCCATTGAAATGCATTACAGAGAGTCAGTTTTGTTCGGTTTTATGAGCTTTTTCTGAGATTTGAAGTTTAAAAATGGTCAAACGGTGTGCATGGGGTACATGCAACTCTGACACAAGGTATCCTGAGAGGCTGGGCGACCAGGTGTATTTTTTACACTTTAAACCACATCTCAATCGAGAAAAGTGTCTCCTTTGGATAAAGTTGTGTGGTAACGTTAGACCACAACATCAACTCAACGTGAATAAGATTAACAATGATGTCTACATCTGTTCTAAGGTAAGTCAACATTGTGTTTGAGGCAACATATTGTCACTTTGCTGGAAAGAAATATAAAGTTATCTTTAACATCTCTAGCTAACGTTAGCTAAAGTTAGCCTAACGTTAGCTTCTAGCTACGTTGTTCATCATGTCACCTTGTTTGCTGGGAGTTCATTAGCCTATTTTGTTCTAGTTTTGTACTTTGGTGATCGTACATCATTGTTAGCTGTTGTCCAAAGGGCTCTAGTTAAGCTAACGTTAACTTCTGGAGCTTAGCTTCATTAACTTATCTGTAATGGCAGAGATAACAAAGGTTGGCAAACGTTCTGCTGAATGATTCAGTGTAAATACTGTAGCACCAAACTAACGGAGAGACACTCTTGGTAAAGATGGTAAAAAGGCCGTTATCCTTTTCTCATATTCTGAGCCAAAAACCTTAACTTCAGTGGCACTTTAACTTGTTGTCTTTGATGGTGACGGCAACCAGATGCGGTTCACAAGCGTACACTGTGACCTGTAAATTTTGGCTTGTAATTTAAGCTTTTCATCGACCTTCTCAACAATAAAATGATGAATATATACCTCCAATGTGTAGTTTAGGCCCTTTTGGTTACTTCTCAATGACATCTGATCGTTATGTCCCCAAAAATCATCAACTGCCTCCTGTGAAATGCCGTGTACTGTGACACCTGCCATAGCGCCGGTCACTGAATGTTGATAGTTTGTCCGAGTGAGTGGAGGGGGCGTGGCTTAGCCATAGGTCAACTGGGAGTCAGGCATCAGCTCCCAGCATTAAACAGAGGGGCTGGAAGGTGAGCTTACGTCCTCCTTCCGATTGCATTGGGTGAAAGTGAAACTAAGAAGAAGCTGCTGGGTCTGGAGTATGTTGTTTGAGTGCAGACAACACAAAAGCAGTGAAGCAGTAAAGATTAAATGCATTAGATGTGTTCATGACAACAGAGTGTTGCTTGCACAGACAGTTCCACCCTTGAAATACAAAAAGATGAACATGAAAGAGAGAAACTAATCCCTGTTTTGAGGGTAGATATTTTGGTATCAATCTGCCCACTCCTACAGGAGAGAGACACCACAGGGGTGAACAACATGTAGAGCCAGCATACTGTAACTTGGTTAAGAATTTATTTCAACCAAACCAAAGCTTGTAATTGTTGGCATAAAGAATTTGGTGTAAACAACATGAAAGCATGGATCCATCCTGCCTTGTATCAACGCTTCAGGCTGCTGCTGCTGGTGTAATGGTGTGGGGGAGATTGTCTTAGTACCAACTGAGCATGGTTTAAACACCACAGCCTACCTGAGTATTGTTGCTGACCGTGTCCATCCCTTTATGACCACAGTGTACCCATCTTCTGATGGCTACTTCCAGCAGGATAACGCACCATGTCACAAAGCTCACATCATCTCAAACTGGATTCTTGAACATGACAATAAGTTTGCTGCAGGTAATACACTCACTATGGATAAGCACCTCGTACAACACCACTTCAAAAAATCCGAACTACCCCTTAAGTGACTGATAATGATAAGGCAGCAAATATGACAGCAGCAGGTACAGATACTGTGCAGCATTATCTGCAATCCCTAATTAGTGTGAGTCAATCTGTTCCAGTGGATCAGACCCGACTGAGCGCCGTTTGTTCACGCAATCCTCGCTTTGACTAATGGACTTACAACTTAAATCCATCACGGACTCTCCTGCTCGTGCCAGGGAGTCACACTCAGCTGGCTGGTGTCACACAACTTAGACCTTAACCAAGACAAAGTCCTGTTAACCTCGTTACAGTGTGGGTGCAGCCTGCTGTGTGTGAGAAACTGCTTACTGTGACTGTTAGAGCAGAACATTAACCCCTGCGATGCTGACGGTACACATCTTACTGTTGTGTTTTTATAGGTTGAAATATGCAACGAAAAGGAAACGGAACTATCAAGATTTTTTGTGCATCATTTTATATGCTATCTAATGTACATACATGTTGTGATGGATCTAGCAGTGAGTGTGTGAAGGCTGAAGAGGTTCAAACATGCTGCTTTAATCTAAAGAGCATTCAGGCATCACACCCGCACAGCATCTTACAGTTTGACGGACATATCTGAACCATGTTATGCAATATGCAACAGGCTTAGAGGCTTTTTTTTGTTTTCGCTACATGTCTCACACCTGCTACGGTGCTGTAGCTTTAACAAAACTGCCTGTCACAGTCAGTTTCTAACTGCTTTTGGCAGCCTGTCGGGTGTTAATTTCTTTCTCTGCGCTCAACATTTCTCAGAGGCAGCAAACGGCACGGAGACGTAGGAGGAGACACAAATTCAATGTGTGATTCTTACACATCAAATCAAGTCTCTTCTCCGTTTAGGCTGTTCTGTTTTTGCACCTCAGACAAAGGTATCGCACTGAGGAACTGGTGTCTTTGTTTTTTCTCACTCACAGTGGCAGTCTGCAGCCTTGTGTGTGAGGACAATAATGCACAGGACGATCAGAGATGGACGCACTGTACCAGCTGCAGCAGGGATTTAACCTGTGACCTTCAAGGTTCTATATAACCTCTTTGACCATCAGGCTGACCACCTTCGACACATATCATCCACAGCCAGAGGATGATATTCCCTGTTGGATTACCAATCCCTATCTAATCCATAGCGTTCTATCTCGGAATGGACAGATTGTAATCCCATGTAATCCATGAAATGGATGGACCAACAAACTCTGAGGCCATCATACAGTACAAACTACAGGGATTCATGCTAGAAGATGGAATAGTCCATTAGTCCGCAGTTTATTATGTCACCACATGTGCTGCTCTGGTTTTGTTTAGCCTCTTTGATGTGTCATTTCAGACAGCATGCAGGTGTTCCAGAAGTAAAAGAAGCGTGACAGGTGTGACGTGCAACACAGCAGTGGCGTCCCTGTGATATTAAACATACACATCAAGCAGCACTTTCTAAACAATAACAGTGGCATAACATGGCAATAACAAACATTTACCATCCCTGTTACATGGCAGTTGATCTCATCTTCTGCATGGAGGGTAAAGAGTTCCTGTTCCTTATTGTTTTCCCAATTTTCGGTTGCTGTTTTTCTCCTTTGAGTTAGCTGCTAACTGCTGCTAGCTGCTTTTTAAATCTCCTGGCAGTGGATCAAACACATAATATGTTAGCAAAACTTCACACCTTCACACCCATCCTGCTGGCTGTCCTTTGTACACAGTCGATTCGGTGCTGTTGCTATCTCCGCTCCTGGCCTACAGGTGAGATTGTACCTTTTATACAAATTAGCGAGGCAGAAAAATGCTGTGACATTTCCACGGTGGCATGGTGGTAGCAAGAGGGTTCCTGGTTTGAACCCAGGGTGGGGGAGCCCTTCTGTGCGAAGTTTGCATGTTCTCCCAGTGTCAGCGTGGGTTTCCTCCAGGTGCTCCAGCTTCCTCCCACAGTCCAAAGACATGCAAGTTAATTCGTGACTCTAAATTGTCCGTAGGTGTGAATGTGAGCACGAATGGTTGTCTGTAGCCCCTTTTTACACTGCCAGATTTTCCGCGAATGTTGGGCCGTTTTGCCAGCAAGCTGCGAGCGTTTAGACACACAGAGCTGGATTGGCGAGTAGATCCAAGGTGCCCAGTTTTCCGCCTCGTAGGGTAGACATATTGGTGGAACCCTTTTAGTTTAAACAGACCGAGGTGCCCTTCCGCAACAGGAGGGGCTGTTGATGACTTGTGGAAGGAGCTGTTGATGACGCCGCACGTGCAAGCCACTGGCAGTGGATAAACAGGAAACAGCTGATAGCAGGAATTAGCGAGCAGCTAGTAGCAAGAGGGAAACACAAACCTGACAGACACTGTAAAGATGAGCAACTGGGGAGACAAGGAATTGTGCGCCCTCCTTGTCCTCGCAAACGAAGAGGCCATTAACCATCAGATGACGGGGACGGTGAAGGACGGGCCGACTTACAAGAGAATCCCCGAAGGACTGACCAGCCGCGGCTTCCCTCCCACGTCACTGTTTACGTCACACGCTGAGCTACACGTTTTGTTACTTGCACACGCCCCCCATTGCCCCGAAAAAGGCACATTCTGTATAAACAAAAGTAGGCAGGCGGCATTTTGCTGCACTCCCCGATTTTGTTTTTATACTGCCAATGCTGAAAAAAGACTGATTGGGCTTTCCTGCAAATTTGCCCAACTCCTGTTTAAAAAGGGCTTGTCTCTATGCGTCAGCCCTGTGATAGTCTGGCAACCTGTCCAGGGTGTACCCTGCCTCTCGACTAATGTCAGCTGGTCAGCTGTTATGGAAAATGAATGAATACATATCATATCAATGTTTCTGAAGTGACATAGTATTTGAGTTGACTCTGGAAGAGGACGGGGTGGGTGTTCTTGTGACACCTGGGCAAAATGCCTGACAAAGAAACTGCTGCATTTCCTGTCTGATAGTGCCACGAAAAGCGATTGTGTTTTTACCGTGTCAGTGCTTCATTTCTGCCAGGCACTGTGCCACTAAAAGCAGGTATTTTAAGTCAAAACAGTATCCTTTAACAACCACAACCAAGTGGTTTTTGTGCTTAAACATAACCACAGCATTGTTGAAATGTGAAGTTTCAATGTATCCACTACATAATAACATACAAATGTAACATATCCGTGGTTTGCCAACGTTTTTCCGGTGATTGGATTGTCACACATGCACTACACTTAGAAACATTTCTGATCCTTCACATTTCAGAAATGAACTGCATGTGTGAAAGAGCCTTTTTGACTGTCAAAGTGTGTTCAGGCTTCCGTCACAGTGAATTAGAAATGTTGGGTCTTCCCTTTTTATTTAAGGACATGTTCCTGATTCAAGGCTGAATAAATGACACTCATTGGGTTTTAAAACCTCAAGCAGATATTCAGCTGCCTCTGCCTCTCCAGGAAGTGTCTGATGATCACAAAATGCAGTGCTGCCCTGCAGGGATTTTAAAGCCCTTGTAAATATTGATTGAACAGTCCCATTGGAAATTAAGTGACATATTTTTGCTTCACAGTGTATTTAATCTTTAAAAAGTGCTTTTACAGTGGAGACTAAAACTGCAAAGCTCCTGTATGTACACCTGTACATCACTTTAGCAAGGTGAGAAGTTAAACCACTGGAGGTCAGCAGAAATAAGATTTTCAGGAGGAGTTATGTTACTCTTTAAAGTTGTGATCCCCATAATTTTCACCATTGTTGATTTGCTGACACTAGTGGTTAGTGGCGGTAACAAGTGTGAAAATCAGCGCTGAATTACAAGCATTATTTCCTGTCATTTTCCTTGCATGTAGTAATTTGAATCCTGCACAGCCATGGCGGACTCTGCCACTATGGCGGAATTTAAATTTCTCCATTGAATCGATGCCGTACCTATGGCATGGGCCCTGTGTCGACGTAGAGCCTACGCCATAATCTGTCTTAGCCTGACATGCACCTCCCCAGAAATGTAACCACATGTTGCAGTGATTCAGACCTCCTCTTTATTTCTGTAAGCTGAAACTTTTTCCCTCAGTGGAAACAAAACTTTTATTTACTTTAATTTCACAGATAAGAAACAATAAATTGTGAAGACAATAAAGCCTCCACAAAAATAGTATTTTAAGTCTTGTGTGTGATTTATCCTGGCTTCATATGAGCAGAGGAAATCTCCGCTAGCCGCTAGGCTAATTTATACAATGTGAAATGCCATAGGCTTGTGCTAATAACGTTAGCATGTTGTATTTGCTTGGAAAATGTGTTTAGTATAAGACAGTTGTTTTGTCAGTGAACTTTGTGAGTTGTAATGGAGCAAAATATTGTAACGTTAACTTTGTTAAATGTTGCTGTTGTCCCTGTTTTTATTTGAGAAGAGGAAAAGTCTGCTAGCTGCTAGGCTAATTTATACAGTGTAAAATGCCATAGGCTTGTGCTAATAACGTTGGCATGTTATATTTGTTTGGAAAACGTGTTTAGTATAAGACAGTTGTTTTGTCAGTGAACCCTGTGAGTTGTAATGGAGCAGAATATTGTAATGTTACCTTTGTTAAATGTTGCTGTTGTCCCTGGCTTCATATGAGTAGTAGAAAAGTCCGCTAGCCACTAGGTTTATTTATACAATGTAAAATGCCATAGGCTTGTGCTAATAAAGTTAGCATGTTGTATTTGTGGGGAAAAGACGAGTGTTTGTGAATGCTGCGAGTTAAAGGGTCCGTCCTAATACTCTAACTTCCCCTACAAATTGGCCCTAGCCCTTTTGTGTGTTCCCGCGCGTTCTGATCTTGAAGGGCCGTGCGATACACACTTACGAACCCATCTCAACTGAGGGGGAGATTGAACTTCCCAGGATGCATTGCGAAACTATCCAGCCAGGCGAGTTTTCCAGGAAGATGGCAGCCTGCACGAGAAAGCCATCGCACAATTTAAGTACTATTTTTGCAAATAAGCATGCAAAAATTCCAAAATATGTCGGAATGTTGTGTTTCTGCATATGCATTGTTATCTGTAAGCGTTGAGTTAGAATATGGATGCTTGAAAATCGCTAATTCACGATGTGGCCGACATGAATATCCACAGAGTTGTAAGAAGCCTACGCTGACGATACACGTGACGTAGGTGTACACGTCTGTTACGCTAATTTGCAGGAAGTGGCGTCCCTCAACACTACCCCGTCATCGTTAAGGGGAAGCTATCTGGCGAGTGCCCTTGAAACCAAGGGGTAAGGTTAAGGGAAGAGAAGTAGGATTGACCCATAGTGAAGCCACACCACCACACAAGTATAAATGCTCACAGCAGTGTAGACCACGTGCGTAGGATCTGCCGCACAAGTATAAATCATGTATAAGAATGAAAACCACTACATAGAGAAGTAGGTGCAGTCAGTCAATACTTGAATGTTTATTATTGAAAAGATGTCGACCATAAATATGATCAAAACCTGTGTTTGATTCATGAAAATCTGACGGGTTTCAACTTTAATATTTGGGTTATTAGTTTTCACACCAAACAGACGCATCCTGACATTTAGCGGTCATCATGATAACCACTCTATTTCAGAATCCTTAAATCCACCCACTCATCACTTTCCCTTTTGAACCAGAGTAGGTAATCCACCTACTCAGCCTCCACATGGCGGTGTACCAGAATCGTTACTCTTCATACACACACACACAAACACACACCGGCCAAAATCCCCACAGAGGCGTCCATCTGGACAGGAACACGCTTTGCTCTTCCCCCGTCTTTGTCACCTACTTTGCATCTCATATCCTTCCCTCCCTCCCTCGCTCATCCTCTCTGGTATAATGCAATATTCTTTCAAGTACAGGTAGGTGTCCTTGTATAACTCCATGGGTAAAACATGGCTGTGATGCTGCCAAAGTCAGCGCTTTTGCTTCCCCTGAGGCCACTTATGTTAAAAATGTATACGCTCATGCTGCTGTAGAATTTTACGCCAAATGGCTTATTTGTAAGCCGCCATTGGTTTGTTTCATCTCCCATCCATTTAATCAGAAAATCTCCCAGGTTCTTGTTACTCTGTGTTGTGCAGCTGTGTGTTTCCTGTCGGGTTTGATGCCATTTGTTGGTAAAAATAATCCAGCGGTCTTGACTCACTTGAGGTTGTGTAAGCCGTGTTATCTCAGACAGAATTTTTGTGGACTTTGGGAAAAGCTTTGTCTCACATTTTGCCACAGTCCATGGTTTCACTGGTTATTTTGTCAGTTCTCTGTTGCTGAGAGAAAATCTCAAACATGCAGATTTCACCCACATATATGTTGCTGGGCATTAATGAATCATATAGTGTGTCCATGAGTTATTCGTCAAGCTTTTGGTGTTGATATGTTGCATGAATAAATAATCTTACACCATGAATTTTCATTTTGCTGTTAATGTTATTTTGTCATTAAAACTGATGACTACAGCATTAACATACACATGCTTTGCACCACTGTAAACCTACACAACATAACATACAAGGAAAATAATTAATGAAAGCAATATCTCGGTGCTATACACATGCTCCATATTGTTATTTGTTAATAAATGTATGATACTTGTTCTGTTTTGTTTTGTTTATCTTACATATCATTTTAAAAAGACACTTCCATGGTTGCAACACCAATGCACACGTACGATTAAAGCAGTATTTCACTGCTGGAAAGTCAGTCATTTCATAAATCTGGGCTGTATGTGGAGTAGAAGGACACAAATAGTTTTGAAATTAGTGCTTTATGGCCAGAGAAAACAGAGGAAAAGGGCTGTGGCACTCACCTTGGCTCAAGAGGGAGAAAACCTACAACTACCAGAATGCAATGCGCCACACAGGACCAATAAAAGCTCCCACTGGTGGGTGAGCTTGGCAGTTTTTCCACAGGAAACAGTGGCAACCAGCTGGAAACACTTGCTGTGTCTCAAATCGTGTACTTCTGTACTTAATATTTTGAGTGTATAAGTGCGTGAAAAAATGCAGTGCACTATGAGTACCCGGATGGTGCAAAATGGTCAAGAAGTTGAGTGTGGAACTATGGACACTTCTCGCCCTCAATGGTCCGTGGACCGTGAATGTCGCTGCATTGTACAAATACATGTGTTTTTTGCACTAAGCACCACTATACTGTTGTCAGGTATAAGCCAGCTGTATGTTTATTGGATTAATTTAGCCGTCTGTAATGATTTGGTACCACGAACGATAACACAAATGCTAATGCTAGTTTGCTAACTAGCTAATTTGCGGTCGTCATTTCCGGTGAGTGCACAATGGCCGTGTTTGGTTTGACAACACTACCCTATCGAAATTTGCATACTACGCCAATAGGTACATAGTGCAAATAGTATACTACATAGAAGTGTGCTAACGGAAGTATGTGATTTGAGACACACCTAAACACTCTCCAACTACTGTCAAACGATTAGCTCAAATATGTTTCTGAAAATATTTTAAGCAAGAAAAAGGCAACGCAGAAACAGAATCTTGGTTCATATTTGATCAAAACTGCTTTGTTTTACCTTTTGATCTCAGTGTTTGCAGCCGCCATTATCACATTACAAATAAACTATAACAGTAGGAAAGGACATGATGTTAATGACAGCGTTAAAATTTTGCATTGGTGTCAGTTCTATTAAAGTCAATGGGGTGGGCACAACATCCATTATAGGCACTATAACTCATCATGTCTTTGTTGTTGTTTCATCTTTGACTGGAAAATGATTCCACAAAATCAAAATGCACACATTATGTGATGCTTGCGAATGTTTTTCATCTAAATATGCATGTTCATCTTAATTTGTTAGTGGTCTCCAAAGAGATCACGGCTCTGTCCGTCATTATGGAAGAAGAATGGAATCACCATGTCCTCATTTATGACCTGTCATTTTAACAGGCAGAATCATCAGCTTGTTAATTAGCTATACTGGGTGATGTATATTTCCTCAGATAGCTACCGGGCAGACCACTGACTACTTCTTCACTGCTATGTTTATACTGTGTAACAGCAGCAACAGAAAGTTTGATTATTCATCTCATGTTAACTTTCAGTTTGGGGTTTAACAGGCTAATTTGAGTCTGGTTGTTCAATAAATGAATTTATAACTGCACTTGTTTTCCAATGCTGACCAATTTACATTCCTATTCGTTAGTTTTTTGCGAGTACTTGAGTATTCTATAATAATTTAATGTGAGTAAACGAATATGGAAGTTACTTAAAATGCCCATCCCTAGCCTCTATACAGCTGGGCCTTACTGATAGTTATTGTCTGATCTGATTATAATTGCTGTCTGGTCGGTGATAACAGGTCAGACCTGCTCGGTTTGGTCATGTCTTGGAGCAAACAGGGGCGTAAGTTAACTTGTATGCAGCTAGACAGAGTCATGATCTGTTTGGAGACCAATAACAAGGAAAACAAACAGACATTTAGATGATTAATGTCAGTAAACACTGTAAGAATTTTTCAGACAAAGGTGAAAAAACAGAGATATGATGGGTTACAGTGTGATTATCCATGCCTGCCCTACTGACTCCAACAGAACTGCCACTAAAGTCTGGCTTTAATACAAAATTTAAACGCTGTCACTGACGTCATGTAATTTCTTTCTTTCCTCAGTTTTCTCAGTTTTTTTGTATTCTGTTATTGTATGCCAAAAAGTATGGCTTCCACTTGTATGCCTCACAGTTTGCCATTCAATACTTAAAAAACTACAACTCCCAGGAGGTGGAGCTTCTACCACCAGGGTTGTGCACAGGTGCGTTGCATACTGCCAGTGATTAGACTTTTACCTGCTTGTGTCATGTGTGCTCTGATGACGGTCACTGCATAGATGTAAGTGTGCGGAAATCTTTGCTACCAGTTTGGACTCACTGATGGTTCCAGCACTTTGCCAAGACCAAACTGGGTGGAGCGGTGGCTGTTCTGCATCATCTAGTTTCCTTGATAAAAATTTGCAAGTAAAATCTGTCGTTCAAGAAAACAGCTCGAGAGCCAGCGAGGAAATCCAAGATGGGGGTTAAGCAGGGAGATCTGGGTGCTGGTAAGTTAAAGAATGTTTAACACAGTTCATTTACACATACTGCACACATTTTCATGATGCAAAGCTGATTGAAAATCGGCAAACTAAAAAAGAACACAAGTCTCATTTATTTCCATTTTGGTCCTTGTTGTGGTTTGTTTTTAATAATTTGATTGCAACAAATGCAAAAAGACTTCAGAATTTATGTAAAATGTAAAGATATGTAGATATTATTTATTGAAGTTTACATTACATCTATAGGTATAGAGGCAGCCTTATTCTACATACACCTACAGCTCCACCTTTAGGCTTGCACGGCTCAAAACATTAGTCCCAAAGTGTTTTATATGTTTAATCAGCAGGTAACATGATCACCTAATTTCCACACTAATCTCCTCCTGACATTTTCCTCCAAATCTCCCTCGTTCACTTTCTCTCTGTGTCTAATTGCATCCCAACCTCTTTGTCTCTCACTTCTCCCAGTTCCGTCATGCTGGTGTGAGGAGATGCATAATAATTCTTGAAGCACGTGACTCAGTTCAGTGGGGGGACGGTTTGGCTGGTGTGTGCGTGCCTATTTAAGTGTGTACAAGCGCAGCGTGCTTGGCTCTCGGCCGTGCCTGTCTGTGACAATCCACTTTATGCCTTCATTCATTATATAAAACGCATCCCGAAAGATTCACTGCGCATTGTGCTTTTTAAATGTTCACTTAAGCTCATCTGAGTTCTTGTGCGTGACTTTGTCTTTGGATTCTGAACTGAATTGTCCCAGGAGTTGTGTGTGCTGAGTATTTTGGTTTCACTTTGACATTTTTATGATGATAATAGTTCTCTTCTGGCAATTTTTTGGGAGCTAATACATTTTGTAAATCCATTAATCTTTGCATCAACATCCAAGCTTTCTTTCATTGTTCGTCATTAGAGACGTGGATTGAATACTTAACAAGCCTATTGAGCACAGGCTTAGGGGCCCAGACTGTAAGAGCCCCCCTGACCTTCACCTGCATCATTATTTGAAGAGATACTGACATGAAAGAGACTTAAAGACACACAAGTTGGCTCACAAAGACTATAAACAGAAGCAAAACAGCTACAAAGAGAGACAGAGACTACAAAAAGGGGAAAAACAATAACATAGGGACACAAAATTACCCCAAAAAGATGGAAGGCAACTACAGAGACTCAAAATGACCACAAAAGACACAAAACAACTACAAAGAGATGCTAAACAGCTGCAAGGAGACACACAAAGAGTACAGAAAAAGGCAAAACAATCACAAAGTGACAAAAAATGACTACCAAGAGACAAAAAGCTTCAAAACAGCCACAAAGAGACACAAAGAGACTCCAAAAGACTATGAAAAGCGATAAAACATCACAAAGTGACACATAATGACATAGAGACTCACGAAGACAAAAAAAGAAGCAAATCATTCAAAAAATGATCACAAAGCAACTAAAAGAGATACAAAGCAGCAGCAAAGAGACACAATGAGACTTACAAAGTCTAGGAAAAGGGGCAAAACCACCACACAGGGACACACGATGACTACAAGGAGATGAAAAATAATTCCATAGAGACTCAAAATGACCAATAGGAGACACAAACAACTAGAAAAAGACACAAATTGACACCAAGAGATGCAAAACAGCTGCAAAGACACACAAGAGACACAGATTATGAAAAGAGCCAAAATAATCAAAGGGAGACCTAATGACTACTGCACAGAGACGAAAAGCAACTACAAAGAGACACAAAGTGGAAAAAAAGACATACAAAACAGCTGCAAGCAGACACAGAGACCTTTAAAGACTACAAAAGGGGCAAAACAATCACAAATGGTCACATAATGACCACAAAGAGATGAAAAATTACCAAAAAGAGACACAAAATAACTACAAAGACATACAACATAGATGCAAAGAGACTCAAAATGACACGAAGAGATGCAAAACAACTGCAAACAGACACTCACGGACTATGAAAGGAGGACACAGGGGACACAAAATGACTACAAAGACATAAAAAACACAACAATAAAGAGACTTTAAATGACCACAAAGCGACTTAAAGAGATACAAAAAAAGCCACAAAGAGACACAGAGATCTAAAAATTCTACAAAAAGATACAGAACAGCTGCAAAGATACACGAGAGACATAAAATAACCATAAATAGAAGCAAAACAGCTACAAAGAGACTCACAGAGACTACAAAAAGGGGCAAAACAATGCCATGGGGTCACAAAATGACGACAAGGAGATGCAAAACAGCTTCAAAGAGACACAATGAGACTCACAAAGACTACAAATAGAGCCACATCAATCACAAAGAGACACAGAACAATTACAATGAGATACAAACAACCGCAAAGAGACACAAAGAGACTCCAAGAAGGCAAAACAGTCACAAAGGGACACATAATGACAACAAAGACACAAAAAGAAACTACAAAGAGACTCAAAGTGGCCACAAAGAGGCACAAAGTGACTAAAAAGAGATACAAAACAGCTGCAACGAGACACAGAGACCTAAAAAGACTACAAAAAAGGGCAAAACAATCATAAAGGAATATAAAATGACTACAAAGAAACACAAAATGACTACAAAGAGATGCAAAACGGCTTCAAAGAGACGCAATGAGACTCACAAGGACTACAAATAGAGACAGATCAATCAAAAAGAGACACAAAATGACTACAATGAGATACAAACAGCCACAAAGAGACACAAAGGGACTAAAAAGAGATACAAAACAACTGCAAAGAGACGCAATGAGACTACAAAAAGAGGCAAAACAATTACATGGGGTCACAAAATGACTACAAAGAGAAGCAAAACGACTTCAAAGAGACGCAATGAGACTCACAAGAACTACAAATAGAGACAAATCAGTCAAAAAGAGACACAAAATGACTACAATGAGATACAAACAGCCACAAAGAGACACAAAGGGACTAAAAAGAGATACAAAACAACTGCAAAGAGATGCAATGAGACTCACAAAGACTACAAATAGAGGCAAATCAATCAAAAAGAGGCACAAAATGACAATAAATAGATACAGAACAGCTGCAAAGAGACACAAAGAGACTCCAAAAGACTATGAAAAGTAGCAAAACAATTACAAAGGAACACAAATTGAATACAAAGAGACACAAAATGACTACAATGAGATACAGAACAGCTGCAAAGAGAGACAGAGACCTAAAAAGACTACAAAAAGGGGCAAAACAATCATAAAGGAATACAAAATGTCTACAAAGAGATACAGAACAGCTGCAAACAGACACAAAGAGACTCTAAAAGACCATGAAAAGTAGCAAAACAATTACAAAGGAACACAAAATGACAACAAAGAGACTCCGTACCACAGAGAAATGCATAAAGACTGCACGTAGCTGCAAAACAACAAACAACAAAAAGAAACTAAATCACTATAAAGATCGTGTGTTTTGCTCCTGTGTAGGAGAGGTGGTGGGGCCCTCTTCATGTCTGTGCCCAGGGTCCTGATGTCTTATAATCCACCCATGATAACAGACATCATTTCCCTGGCTCTGCATGCTGCATACGCCACAAAAAAGGAAAAGAATTAAATAATAAAAGTGTGGTGTGAAGACAAATGACAAAAGTGAGAAGATGAGAGGAATGTGGGAATGATGAAAGGTGAGAAACGCAGACAGACGACGCCACAGTCGGAAGGGCCCAATTTAAAACATACAGAGGATAAGGTGGAACAAAAAGGAAACTGGTAACAGCAAACCAAACGTGTTTGTAGTCCACCTGTCTTTGTAAGTGCAACATCATTAGGATATAAGAAATGAGCATGTGTGCAGTAGACTGCTATCAACCTGTTCGCCGTGATCAGAGGAGAGCACGGAGCAGCTAACGAGCAGCGGAGTCTGTTTTATTACCTTAACTAAAATATAAATGTGTCGTGCGCTCAGGAGCCCTCCAATCTTCCTGCTGCATTTCAAGGTGCATGTGTGTGTCTGAATAAGCCTGTTTAAAAATGCATCCGTCTCCGTGTTTTGTCCTCCAACTATTTTCTGTGCGAGCACACACACTCGTGTCCTCTGAGGACTTTCCATGCCATCTGCTGGAAATCAATTTTCTGCTGGGGTGGAAAGATATACACAAACACGGGTGTGCACGCAGGAGCGCGCACACGCAGGCAATTTGCAGTCTTGGATTTTTGCTGACAACCTGATCTGGAGAAAATTAAAAATGACTCTCTCTCTCTCTCTCTCTCTCTCTCTCTCTCTCTCCCCGTGTGTCTTCGCAGCTCTCTCCTCCTCAGTATTTAAAAATTGCAGTCCAGAAAGAAAGAAAAAAACCAACAACCCACGTCTTCAGTCTGGCTCTGTGAGTAATGGATCCTCCAAAGTCCCCACGCAATCACTAAATAAAACTCATCAATTAAGAATCACGAGCGTGTATTAGCAACACGACACCGGTGCAGCTCTCTGACTCACTCTTACTACATGTCTGCATTTTTTCACTTCACACTCTCCACTTTATTTTTGTGAACTCTGCTTGAAGCTGTCATCAAATTTCTCGACACTATTCAAAGTGAGGTGAGGAATCAATCACGGCAGCTGCTGGGTGAAGTCAAAGCCAACTCATATAACTGTGTCATGCTGCTGTAAGCTGCCCATCTCAAAGTTGTCCATATTGCTTCATCAGCGACCACCTGAGGTTCTGTTTGAAAGCTGCGCCGACCTCTGACCTCTCCCATAGCTCTGTCGATACAATCTAACCACCACCTATAGAGCTCTGCTGAGGAACAAGCCCCCAGGACCGGCGCTGACCAGCTCACATGCTCAATATGTCCGTTCTGACATTAAGTGACATTTGAGGCAGAACACAATAGAAGGAAACAGAAGAAGCACTTGAAACAAGTGTAATGGAACTAATCTAATACTGCAGGTCCAGTCAAGCATGACAGAGTTAGCATGTTAGCTGAGACACAGGGGCACACTGGCAACATTAAAAGCACCTGCAATGATAGGTCCTGATTGCGTAACCTGGTGCAGCAGGAAAATCTGTTTCTGTAGTGTTGGGTGGAGTTAGGAACTGAACTCCCAATTGCAGCTAAAATATTTTTTTTTATATTAAGGGCTTATTAAGTGCTTCATAAAAACGAAGCATTTTAAATCAGGACGCAACAATAAACATGGCAGGCAGAAATGTCAAAGTACCAGGAAAAACTAAAAACACACTTCAAGACAACCCCCGTGGGGACGCCACATGGCAAGGCCGACATAACCGTCTTTAAAAGGCTTTCGTGCGCTCATTATTTAAGCCAGTGAGAAGGTGGTGGTATCTTGTGAAACTAGCCAAAGATATTTGTACCACCCATGTCGTCGAAATCCAGTGCTTGGGCAGTGACTTCCGGTGTCAGACACCAGCAAAAAAAGCCATCCTTTCACGTCTGCATGATCTGCAGCCAGTCACCGTCATAGTTTAACAGGGTCCATGTCATTGGTCCGACAGCCCATTGGTCCGACATCCCATTAGTCCGACTGTCCGCGGTGCTGAATGGCTCCCGGCGGGCGTATTTCTGCCTTGATGGTGCGCCGCGACCGGCTCTGGGTCAGCTGGGAAAGGCTTGAGGCAGAGCAGGCTCACGGCTTATGTGTTTGCCACTTTCGTTTTCATTTTAACCCACACCATGATCTTTTCCTGACCCTAACCAAGTGGTTTTTGTGCCTAAACCTAACCAGACCTTAACCACAGGGCATCATGATGATTTCGGAACGGACTTCGGAACAATGGGTTTAATATGGTCGGACCAATGGGCTGTCGGACCAATGGGCAGTTCCCGTTTAACAGCACCCAGTGGCGTTGGGGGGAAATGTGGCGGGAAACGAAGGAAAGTTAAGGTGGCAAAAGTCCAAGTAGGGCGGAAGGAAGCAGTGTTGGATGGGTCCAAAAACCACTTTAAGCCAAAGGTGTAATTAGGATGCCTGTCACTACTTTTTATGATATTTTCTGTGTAACTTTGTGACGTTAAGCTCAACCACAGTTTTTAAAAACTGAGTGGATTAGTTAATGTGCAACACAAGAAAAGTTTTTCAATATTTTTTTTTCTCTGAAGCATTTTAATCTTTCATATTGCCGCCAGCTGGCAAACAAGTTTTTTTTCTGCCGTGAGTGAAGTTTTATTTTGAGAGAAAGACTCTGATATTAAAACACCAGTGATTTCAATTCAGTTTATTCATCGTGGGGAGTGAGCTACTACACAGCATGTGAAAACACTTGATGTCGTCAGGGTTACCAAGAAGCTTGTGTTACAGACTCCGGGTCCAGAGACTGAAAGAAAAAATAATCCCAACTGTTTGGCAGCCACAGTTTTTTCCCAAGGAGGCTGAAATTTGGCATGGAGGTCAAGTGTGTGTGTGTGAAAGTGTGTGTTTGTGTCCATGCCAGTTGGCCAAAGGGGATGCATTGGCAGTGGCCTATAACAAAAAGGCGCACAATGTATTGACCAAACTTTATAGAAAGACACTGACTCCATTTTTTTACCACGTCCACTTTTATAACTTATGAACCGGTTGTCAGAAGGAGGCAGAGTTGGACTAGTGTCAAGTGTGTGGCTGTGCGTGTGTGTGGATGTATGAATGCATGGAAGCATGCCCATACGTGGTTGTGGCCATTGTGAATTCTCACTTGTTTAGAGTATTACTAGGTGCTAAGAGTCAGGATATCTCTGCCTCTGCTGCCTCAGTTAAGATCATTCTTTCTTTTATCTGTTTCCCACAAGACCCATTTTAAAGAGTGCAGAACGAACTCTCTGGACTCCCCCATACCCCATATAGAAAAACAAACTCTAACAGTGAAGAAACAATTTGTCGACTCTCAAACGGCTGGGCTGTGATGAGGCCACATTATGGAACTCCCACCTTTGAGCCATGTTGTACCCATGTTGTGACAAACGGGGGCTCATCCAGGATCAAACTAACCTTGTTGGTAAGATAAAGTTGAGGCTTTGTAGTAATCTGGTCTTGTTTGGTTTGTGCTGCGACCTCTTGTGATAATGGGAAATTGTTAACTTGTATGGAGGCATTTGGGGGTTTGGTCAAAATTGCAGACTCTCTGTACTTGTTAAAATGTAAATTTGGGGAGCATCATGCATTAGTTTTGTTTTTCTTATGGGGGACAGCAATATAGTCCTTTTGTTTTTGGTCCAAACCCGAGTCTATGGTCCTAACTTTGTAAGTTTTAGTCCATTGTGCATTCTGACTTCAAGTGTATGTTTGGTTACTGAAGCTTTCTCCTGTTGGGTTGGTAACAATCTCGAATAGTGCTGCATCTTGATCTTTTATAAATGTGAAAGTGGTTGGAGCTTTGCTCAAGACCACATTTATGGCTTTCTGGGGGTAACTGCATAGCAGGGGCTTTCTGGACTCACTGGTGGTCCAGCAAGGAGGCAGGTTGGGGTGGTGGATGGGTCACAAAACACAGGACTTTCCCCTGCAGACCGCTGTTTGGAACCATGTGAGCTTTGAGTGAACTTTGATTCATTTTAGGGTGTGTCCTCATCATGTTTCTTTTCCCTAAACCTAACCACAGAAACTGCTCATGCCTAATTATGTCTATTGTGTTTTGTGTGTTCTTGTCTATTTTATTTTGGAGCTTGTCAAAGACGAATTTCTGTTGTGACAGACAAGAAAGGTTTATCTTATCTTATCTTATCCTAACTTTACATAAAGAACATAATGTCATATGTGGGGCGCTAATTTGTAGGATATTATATGAACCATTGTGTGTGCATTTTGTGACAGTGGTCCCCAACTTGTGGGTCGCAGTCCAAAAGTGGGTCACGGATCCATTCTGAAAGAACTGCAAGTGACTCACGAACATGTCAAGTTTGTAAAAAAAAACCCCACTTAATTATAGAGTACAGTGAATTTCCGTTACAGACTTTTTATTTTGAAGTGCCATTTCCTGCTGTGGAGCGAGTGACTAATGGACAGCTACTTCAAGGAGATGGCAAACTAGCTCAGGGACATGGCCAAACGTATGTATGATGCTGAATATAATAAACTGTGTGGACCTTGAATTAATGACTGAGGAGAAATCTGGACCCCGTGGCTGGACCAGTGGGGAACCACTGTCCTAGGATATTATATGAACTGTTGCATGAGGATACCTTGCATTGCAAAATGTGCCAATATGAGTGACCATCAGGGGGCCCTTTCCCCAAAATATTTTGGGAGGACAGATATTTGCCTGGTTTGCCTTTTTATGATAGCCTGGAAATCCAGACCCAAATCTAGAAAGATTTAGGGTCTGGCCATGGGTAATGCAAATGGCCCAACTCAAGGGGCGGCACCAAGCATGCATTTGAAAATATCACTGCACGCAATTGGATAACACTACGACCAATCAGAACAATACACAGGGTGACATATCCAGAGCTTAGCTACCAGCGGAGCTAACTGGTAGATTAGACTCTTGCTGTATCCGGTCGGCAAAACAGCAAAAACGTCCTTCTTGCAAAGGAAAGATTCAAGCGCCGTCTTCTGTTCCTCTTTTAGAGAAAAAGCCAAGTCTAACTCGTTCATTGTAGCGGCCAAAGCTGTTTCAAACAACTGGTGTTCATCCGTAGCCATCTTGCAGTGTTTACTGACTGATTCCGGACTTCGTCGTCGCAGCGCTGTCGCCATCTGTTTAGCTCGCCTCTGGCCCGCCTATATCAGATACACTAATGTGATTGGTGCAGCTTGGCTCCAACGGCATGGGTAATGAGCATCATTACTGATTGCCAGAGTGACTCGCTGAGCAAATTCAAATTGTGCTCTCGCGAGAACTCTGGATTTCCAGGGTATTTTTATGATGGTGCACCCCTGTAAATTTGCTCAAAGTATGCTCATAGAATGGTTTGTGTGATATCCTACAAAACTATATGCACAACAGTTCATATGATATCCTACAAATTAGCGCCCCAGGAATGATGTTACGTCCTTAACGTATAGTTACGTAATTAACGTAAAAATATGGAGGTTAGGTTTAGGCAAATTAAGTGACCGTTGTTAGGTTTAGGAAAAGAAACATGGTGAGTACGTACCTTAAAATGACTCCAAGTTTACTCAAAGGTCACAGGACTCCAAACACTTGACTCCTGGTAAAAGTCCTGGGGGACAGTCCAGGTTATTGTTACCCCAAGAACGCTTAGGAGTGGTGTCTTGTTTACTCCCATCAGTGCATTGATTATGTGACTGCAGCCTTTCAAAATACGCAGCATATGTATGGATTTGGGTGCATTACTTTGTAGGAAAACATACAAACAGTTTGCAACAACAGCCTGATTCCCTTTATTTGTGTGGAGCTCTGTGCTAAACAATCCATCTCTGGCTTCTCACCCATGAGCCGACCAAGACCCAACATAAAAAAGATTTAACACATACGGTTATGTAAAGATCTGTATCTGCATCAGCTCAGTGTATCTATATACTGATCAGTCTTACAGTTGGCTGCAGCCACAGTATACATCAGACCCCACACACTATAATAGATCAACAAGTTATTTCAGCACAGCAGCTAGCTGCAGTAGCTTGTTTGCCATGTCATATAACCATCACAGCTCGGTAAAATGCTTAACATCCACTTTGCAGAAGCATTGCAATAAGTCGCAACACTAATATGTTCATACCAGGGAAATATTGATATGAATTATATATTTGTGTAGAGCGCTGCTGATCTCTCATTACACAGACTCAACTGTCCCACATTACTGTACGTGACATCTGGAGTCACACACTGTACATACAGTTACATGTACACAAGTTCAAACTGGTGTTTTCACACATCCCATCAGTAATATATGAACAGTCTTTACATAATTCATGTCTTCGTTATATGTCTCAGCCTAAAGGCATGCTGGGGTTGTGCTCTCTTTCATTCCTCCTTTCTATCTTAATTTTTTGCCTCTCGTCTTTCCCACACTTCCTCCGACAGTGACATGCACACACATATATAACACCAGATCTACACACTTTGCGACAGCTGATGACAGATTGTCCCACGTGTAGAGATGCAGGATTAGATTATCGCACAAGCTGTCACCTTGAAATGGACGACAAGAGAGAGGGATGCACAAGAGGTTATGAGAGATGGATGCAGTGAAGAAATGTAGACGATGAGGCCGATTAGAATCACCCTGCTGGGAATACACGAAGGCTGCAGAGGCTTCATATGATTTTCTACTTGTGTATGTGTTTTGTGAGTTATGCCGTGTGTGTGTGTGTTCACAGAGAAGTAAGTGTGTCTCCCTATATAAACTGTGAGCACATTGTTGCTCTAGTTGGTATTCCACAGGAGTCTTTCTTCGTGGTCTCGCCCTCCTCCAACATCTATCTCACCTCTCCTCCCCTCCATCCATCTCTCCTCCTCCTGCTTTTCTCTTGGTTCCCTCTCTTCCTGATTGCGTTTGTTGCTCTTTGTCTTTATTTATCGCTCACCTGTTTTGCTCCATCACTTTTGTCTCTGCCTCTCATTCTCCTGCTTTCGTCTCCCACTCCTTTCAATCCCGCCCTCCCTTTCCCCAGATGAAATATTCATGCCCATCCATACTGGGAGTGTAGCAGCAGCAGCAGCAGCCGGAGCCACAGGAGTCAATGCTTTCAAAGACTTCAGGCCTCTGAGAGGGAGAGAGGGGGAGAGAGGTTGTGGGGGAGGAAAGGGAGGGAGTAGGCGGAAAACGAGCGAGGAAGTGAAGGCAGAGGAGAGCAGGTGAGAGAAAGGAATAGAAAGATAAGCTGTGACAGAGTGAGAAAGGAAGAGAAGGAGTAGGAGGATGAGTGAAAAGACCAAGCAGCCCCTCCATCACATCAAACACCAGGCAACACATGATGAAACACTGCTTTTCCATCGCGCGCACACACACACGTGCACGCGCACACACACACCTGCAGACACATACTGTAGGTTAAACACAAAGAGAGAGAAAACCACAGAGAGATACAGTGCCTGCGGCACTTCAAACATCAACCGACACATGATTAAACACTTCGTTCTCTTTGTATTCCACGCTCGCTGGCACCAAAAAAATACCCTCTCGCACCCCTTGGGTCCTCATAAGGCCATTTAAGCAGTTTTTACACCAAGGAACAAACACACACAAACTCGCGGAGACATTTTATACACATTGAGAAAAGCAGCCACACACTCTGTCTCTCTAAACACACGATCAGGCCTCCAAGGCTTTCATCAGTCACCCCTCCACATGATCCAATAGGCCCTCTGCTGCTCGTTCGTCCTCTAATGTGCCAGATGTGATCTTAAATTCACTTTGTCTTATTATCCTGAGTTTGCACAACAGACTCGCCGTCCGCCTGCCTGCTGGATAAAGCACACACACGCTCCAATTAGGTGCCAAAATTCTGGGTTGTTTCCAAGCAACCTACATTAAGCTGCGACTGCTGTGAGGGAATCGGGGCTTCAAAGCTTTTGAAGGATGTTTTCGCGGTTTGAATGTGAGTTTTATGTGCGTGTGCGTGAAAGGGAGAAAGGCAATAAAGATGGGACAGAGGCTGGAGAAAAATTGAAAGCAACACAAATTTAAAATATGTTATTGTGTTTGATTTTCCCCGACATCCTGGAATAAGATCACAGCACTGGTGGAGCAGATGTAGAGGTTGTGTCTTCATTGAGTTTTCCTTGTGTTGTTAAGCAGCTGACCCAGAGGTGACCTCAGATCTTCCTCTGGAGGAAGAGAAATGTGATAAGACTGCAGTTCATGAGGTATCACATCACATAACACAGCACTACAGTTCATCATTCTGCATGTCTTGCACCGATGCACTGGTGTATGTGAGCTCTCATTATGCCCACTGTGACAGTGTGTCCTCTGCTCAGACAGCAGTTGTCAGAATTTCAGCCCACTTACTCAAGGCCTCTTAAATGCTCTCTGTTAGCACCGTTCACCATCAATAAAAGCTGATGTCTTCCTTCCAATAGAATAACCATCCCATCACAGCCCTGCTCAGCAGTGTGTGAGATTTAGGGAGACTTAAGCCTTCCACTTCTGAAACGGAAGTTTTTCGGGCTCCAGTTTC
This sequence comes from Epinephelus lanceolatus, assembly GCF_041903045.1. Lineage (NCBI taxonomy): Eukaryota > Metazoa > Chordata > Actinopteri > Perciformes > Serranidae > Epinephelus > Epinephelus lanceolatus. The sequence continues at coordinate 37,349,114 of NC_135751.1, forward strand.
CAAAAAAAATTTGTCCACGAGTGGTGTGATAAAAAAAAAAAAGATATCCACACAAAACTGCAACACCCGCTACCAAGTGATGTAATACACATGCCAGAGCAGTAGGTGGCGACGTAACTTCTAATGGAAAGGCCATTTTAAGCAATCAGAAGTCAGAGTCAATACTGGAATACGGAAGTGCGGAAAATAAAAACAACCCAATCCACAAAAATAGTGCAAAATAACCTTACCTTTCTTTCTTTTTAACCAACAGTGGCGATGCCGATATTCAAGCTCTCTTTATTGAGCAGTACCGTGAAACACACTCACAAATAAAGTTAGCACCAGCATGTTTGTTTGGTCTGCCATTTCACTAGCTATTTACCATCGCTCTGACCTCAAACAGTGGAGACAGGTAATAAAATACTGCGGTTATCCTATCTACACGCAACTGCTAGCACTGGAGTCTTCCAAAAACTTCACCCTGGACTCCGGTTTCAAAGAAACGCGGTTTCAGGGGCGGTTGTATGTGGCCAAACAGCCAAATTACATAGAATAATACACGGTTTCAGAAGTACACGGGTCTGTGTGGACTAGGCCTTAGTGGTGAGGATTGCAGATTGAACCAGCTGAAACTTCTCCCAATTAGAATTCCTTCACTGTTTATTGTTCAGGAGGTTTTTCCCAGGAGCCGAATTTTCCAAAGAGGTCTCTCCCTCTCCAGAACAAACCGGGTGATTAAAACTGGTATTAACAGTGAATAAAGCAGTTTAACGTTACACTTTTTTTTTTCTACGCTGTTAGGCATGACTCAGACAGGCTGCTCATCCAGCACCTGCTAATCTGTGCTCACCTTTTTTCTCGAATAATTTGAGCTCCATACGTTCAGGAGGTTTTTACCAGGAGCTGAATTATCTGCAGAGGTCTCTTCCTCTCCAAAACAAACACACCCGGTGACTTAAACCATCAAAAAACTAAGAAAAGGCAGTTCAAAAAATCTGTCTGTTGTGGCCGACGTGAAAACGTAAATGGCCCCATCTATAGCCAGTGCTTTGTTTGTCCATTCTGGGCTTCTGCAGAATCCGACCCGGCCTCACGAAGTCGTCGAAATCCAGTGCTTGGGCAGTGACTTGTGGCGTCAGACACTAACGACAAAAGCTGTACTTTAATGTCAGCATGATACGCGGCCAGTTGCCGTTATAATTTAACGGCGCTAGCAAACGCAACAAACAGCGTCTTTCACCTGTGAGAGCAGTGTTCACACTCAGTAAGATTATAAAGCCAGGGGAAAAAAAGTCAGTTCACGTTGTTGTACTGACGTAGTGCTTTTATTTTGAAAGAAACTGTATGTAAATGTTAAATTTCCTGTGAAAACAGAAGTGTATTTTGAAAGAAGACAATGCATGTAACAGGCAGAACTTGACACGGTGTCCCAGAACATCAACAACCAACACACCCAGGGTACCTTGCATGGGTCCATGTCATTGGTTCGACAGCCCATTGGTTCGACATCCCATTAGTCCGACTGTCCGCGGTGCTGAACGGCTCGCAGCGGGCGTATGGTGCGCTGCGACCGGCTTGAGGCGGAGCAGGCTCACGGCTTATGAGTTTGTCACTTTCTTTTTCATTTTAACCCACACCATGATCTTTTCCTGACCCTAACCAAGTGGTTTTTGTGCCTAAACCTAACCAGACCTTAACCACAGGGCATCATGATGATTTCGGAACGTACTTCGGAATAATGAGTTTAATATGGTCGGAACAATGGGATATCGAACCAATGGGCTGTCAAACCAATGGGCAGTTCCCCCTTGCACGTCATATGTGGACGTGGAAAGTTTAATATGTGACGAGGTCGGAGTGACAATGTGTTCTAGAGACCTGCTCCCTATATAGATAAAAATGTCTCATTCTTATTTTCAGGTGATTATACATTAAAGCAACACAATGGAGTTTTTGAGCCCTCAAAATATATATCCAAGATCCTTGTGATGGTACATCAACTCACAATAGGTTGGATGACACCTCTGTCATTGCTTGAGAGTGTCTGTTTCACTTGCACTGGCACTATGCAGTTTCGGGGTTCGGGTAAAAAAGGGGAATAAAAAGGACTACAAAATTTGGCTGCTTTACACCATACGTCATATCCCCCTCCTCTCTTTAGAGTAGCGTAGCCAAACCAAGGTGAACGAAGTTAGATGTGGTTGTCATGGCTGAAGCGACAAAGAAAAGGAAGAAGGTGAAGGTGTTGTCTGAGGAGACAAGAAAAGAAACACGGGAGAGCGATAAAACAAGAGCTCGAACAAGGATTAATATTGGCCCAGCTTTCACACGCTGGTGAGAGCTGCCCGACCGATGGTGACCTGGCGCTGTTACTGCTGTTACCCTCTACTTAGAAGACTCACTGTCTGCAGGTGGGCTGCCTCAGGTAGCCTACATACAGACAGCTTTCATTTTAGTTTGTCTTTAACACTTGCGATGTGCTTGTGTCGACCGTGATCGTAAACCATAATAGCGGTGAATGAGAGACTGCAGACAGAGCAGCAAATGCTATGAGGTTACTTTACCTGTTCTGAAGACGTGATGATCGCGCATTACACGGCCAGCTTCAGGAAGTTCGCGTTCAAGTATCGTTGGCTTGTCAACAAATGCACGCGCAGAAAGATTTTTGCTACAGTTGTAAAGACAATACCGTTTTTCGTCTGTAGGGGGACCCCGTGAGGTTAAAAGTGCAATCCTCCATTGTGTTTCTTTAAAGAAAACTTATTTTAAATTATATTCCATTTCTGCCATTATATCCCCTAAATCCTACACACTGGACCTTTAAATACCCATAAATGCATATCCATCCATGGCTGAAAATAGTCCCCAACAAATACACAATTTACTCCAGTTTGTGTAACACTGACTAAAAACCACAGTGCCCAGCTGTTTTAGAAAATTATTTATCATTTCTAAAAATAAAACTTTAGAAATGTGACATGTTTTTTATGGATTTATAACCCCAATTCCCTCAAAATGATGTAAAACACAAATAAAAACAGAACGCAATGATTTGCAAATCCTTTTTCGAAATATATTTATTTGAATACACCACAAAGACATGAGATTTAATGTTTAAACTTATCATCTGCTTTGTATTTTGTAGACAAACACTCATTCAGAGTCTGATGCCTGCAACACGTTACAAAAAGTTGGGGCAGAGGCATGTTTACCACCGTGTTACATCACCTTGTCTTTTCACAACACTCAGAACGCATCTGGGAGCTGAGGACCGTAACTGTTTAAGTTCTGAAAGTAAATTTCTCTCTCAAGATTCACAAGAAGACCTCCCGAAATCTTCAAGATGGAAAGACTTTCTGTGTGGAAGAATGAGCCAAACTCCCATCTGGGCTCTGTGAAAGGTTCGTGTCTTCATGCAGGAAGAGTCTTGAAGTTGGCATTGCGAATAAAAGCTTCTCCAGCAAGTAGTAAATAAATTTCAGTTTGAGTGTTCAGTACTGTTTTGCTGTGTCATTCCACTTGGATTGAAATGTCAGAATTTGTTTATCAGTGTAGTTTAACTGAGTTAATAATGTCTGGTCTAAAGTTTCATGTGGATAGCTCCATTGGAAATATGTTTAAAGACAACGACAGTGGAGAAGGATATCGTTGGAAACACTTTCAGAGAGATTTGATGAATGATAGAAACACTAACATACAATTAAAACCCATCTGAATTTACAGGGCGTCACGTTCAACATGGCAGATGATATTGTGGAGATACTCATCTTTATAAAGACGCAATCAGGATGAAGGACATCTGGGACACAATCAGGCTCACCCTTGGACTCAGTGGTGAGTGTTTTGTCATTGTCATTAACATTATTGTTCATCAGTGTGGATGCTCACACCTTAATTCGTACAGCTTATGTCCTTGGTGTAAACGGCCTCTTGGTCTTCTTGTACTATTGTTCAGCACTGGCTACGATTATACATTTGCTATATACAGTATACACAATATGCAGAACTCTATTCCAAACAGGACGATACACCGAAATACATAATTAGGCACTCCTCAGATTTGTTGTATGGAGAATTGTCGATGTCAAAGTGCAACGGCATTACCATCACAGGGCTCTCTAAAAACTTGATATTTCAGCCAGGTTGTCATGGTTTTGCTGGGCAAAGCAGTGTCGGTAAGTCATTTAAAAATCTGCCAGGAAGTCTAGTCCTGGTTGCAGCTATGTCAGCAGTACAAGAAGCAAAACTCTAAGTGAACAGATGATTACAAATAAATAGAACAAAACACCAGCATCAATAGACTACTGAACGGGCCTGCCAGGCACAAGCCCAGGGGTCCAAAGTGTCAGGGGGCCCCCTGGCCTTCACTTGCTAAATGTCACATGTCAAATTAACACGTACCGACCAGGAACAGACTCAAGATGACCATAGAGAGACACAAAAGACACCAAGTTAAAAAGAGACACAAAACAACCGCAGAGTTTGTGTGTCTTGCTCCTGTGTAGGAGAGGTGGTGGGGCCCTTTGCATATCTGTACACAGGGGCCCAAAGTGTCAGGGGAACCCCCTGGCCTTCACTTGCAAAATGTCACATGACAAATTAACACGTAAGCTACTGACCAGGAACAGGCTCAAAATGACCACAAAGAGACAAAAACAAGAGTTACCTCAATGAGTGCGTTTCCATGGACAGTCTCATTCCCTTTTCATTCAGAATGAAAGTTCATTCCTATTAAAAGTGATCTTGTAAACACCTAATTCGGAATGAAAATGGCCAATGCGATGGAAAATTCAATCCGATGTAAGGGGCTGGAATATTCCGTTTCTAATTCCGAATGAAAGAATTTCTCGCACTTGTATACACTCATTCCTCTTTAGGTTCATTCCGGTCTTTCTGCGCATGCTCATTTCTTTGCCCTTCTGGCACGATAACGTATACAGCGTGTATAGCCACAGGCTGAGATAGAGCAGTCAGATTCGTTGCACTCACCGGTTTCCATATGCCACAGCACGGTCTTCTACCTCCCTTCTCCTCAACAGACGAAGCATTAGCAGAACAAGGTTGTTGTCATACTGCTGCTTCAAGAATATAAGCAAAACAAGCCGAAAAAGGCACTAAGAACGGCGTCGCCCTGCCCGCTATCCAATCAGAAACCTTCCCTGCCCCAAACCTTGCGCAGACTCGAATAAAGGCGATTAAACTGATCTCCCATGTAAACCCTCATTCGGAATGAATATTTCTCATGTAAACTACCTGGAAACACTTTAATTACGAATGATTTCATTCAGATTTATTTCATTCTGAATGAGAAGCCATCATGTAACCACACCCAATGAGACACAAAGGCCCAATCCCAATTCCTTTCCTTATCTTAACCCTCAATCTTAACTTTCAAGCTCAACCCTCAGTCTCACTAGCCCTTAAAAACCAAGTGTTAGGGCTATCTTGAGACTTAGAAATGGGACACCCCTTAAAGGCAGATACGTCTTCAGACGGGGGGCAGCAGTACGCCAAAGCTCCGTCCAGTCTGTCAATTCAAAAGAAGAAGAAGAAGAAGAAGAAGAAGAAGAAGAAGGTACATTACGTCATCAGTAGTCGTAAAAGAAGAAGGTTACAGACGAATGATATGAATCATGCCGTCTGCAGCTGCGCTTATGTCTTTTGCTTGGGCTTTAGGCATCTTTCTGAGATTGTCTACAGCAGTTGATATTCAACCAAATAAGGTGTAACACAACTACCGACATAACTTATTCAGCTAACTTATGGTAGTTAACGTTAAACCGAAACACCAGCTTTAACCTGCAGCTGCGGCTACAGTAGATGACACCGCCCGGTCATCTTACAAAAATGTCGGTGCAAACATTCCATGTATATTGATAAAACTTAACATCATTACCACTGAGAAAAATGATATTTCGTAATGTTACCTAAACGACAGCTAATGTTATGGCTTGTGTGCAGCGCAACGGCTAACATTAACATTACTGACTATCGATCATTAGCGAAAAAAATGCGTTCGTGTTTACGCTACAAAGAGGTCTAAAATCCATAAAATGACATTTAACTAAGATATTACAATGCTTATCATAATTTTTAAACTCATATTTGCAAGGAAAATACTCACAGTTATAACTCTTCTTTTTACCGCTTTCCGCCGCCATCTTGCTTTGAATGAATTGTACGGACTCGGCTGATTTCGGCTGGGCTCGGCCGATGATGCGCAAGGGATTCTGGGATAGCACTTGATCTCAGGGTCAAGCAAAAGATAAGGTTATTAAACAATTTTTTACACTACGGTTTTGTCAGCTTAAAACCACTGATTAGGCACACACCACACTGTGTGACGCAGGATGTTATGCCCCGCCCCCAGTTGAAGTACCAAGTTATTAGGGAGTCCCTTACTATCAAGATGAATAATTGAGAAAAAATGTGTTATGCATTCAGATTTTTCCTAATGTACTCAAACATGTAATATTTATGTAATCAGCGATCTATTTCCTCTCCCTCTCTTTGCCTGTGTGTGTGTGTGTGTGCGTGCTGATATTGTAATCTCATTTGTGACATTTAACAGTTGTTTACATGGAATGGCACACACACTCAGAGGCTGCATATTGCCCCAGGTTTCAGAAACATCAGCCTAATCTGCTGGGATTTGCTCTAACATACATAATGCATTCTGTCTCAGAGCGACGTTAGCTAATTAGCAGCAACATATAGTCGGCTAATTAGCAGTACGCCACAGAATGATTTTGCAACCCTCAGAGGGCAGAAAACGCTAAAAGTCAGAGAGGATTTAGAGTCAGCAGGAGATGTGATGGTAGATACACAGATATAATGGATGGTTTATGATAAAAGGGGCGAGGGAGACAGGAAGAGGGGACAGGTTCAAAGAGAGACAAAAAGAGAGACAGTGTAAAAGAGATGAATATTTGATTTAATCTGGGCTGCTTTAGAATATGAATTCATCACTCTGCATGTTTTTCTGTGTGCACTTTAATGTGCTGCCAGTATCAAACAGTTTATACAGGAAGATCCAGGTCACAGTTTTTGACATCACCTACATTTTCACTGAGTATTAAAGCCATTGTGCTTCATGAAAGAGTCGCCATGAATTCACAAAATGAACAGAAAGCACACAGTGTCCTTTCAAAAGTCAAAACTAGAAGCAGATATCATTGACATAAGAGAAAAACTCTAGACACGAGGGAGGCCCCACAACATGTTACAAAAGGAGAAAGATGGAGAGAATAGCTGAAAATGTGGACAACACGGAGTAAACAGCTCTACATTTTGGGTGATGTGCTTATTTATTTTCTTATTGAGACTTACAAAGATTGACACCATTCTCATGTCTGTATTACCATAAAGCTAGGCTACTACGAGCGACCGCTTAGCTTAGCTTAGCTTACTGACTAAAAACAGGGGAAAACAGCCAGCCCAGCTCTGTCCAAAGTAGAGGTGGGCAATATTGCAAATAATTTTTATTATTTAAAGCAGCTGAGCTCAAAAAATTACTAGAATATCTGAATATAGTCTGCTAACAGCTAATGTTGACCAGTTGCAGATTGAAAATGTAACACTAACGAATGCTTAAAGCATCAGTGTGTAAAAATGGTGAGTAACAGTGACATCAGCGGTCAAATTCTAGATTGCAGCACTCACTCACTCACCCCTCCCGTCGGGTAAGTGACGGTGGCCTCGTAGGACAAAAAGCCTTGCGCAGACAGCAGCAGAGTTTTTCAGGAGTATCTAGCGACGAGGTGAATATTTATTTAGGAATCTAAACCATGTTATGATATGTTATAGCTTACCAGTGAGATATAGGTTATCTGTGAGATATATGTTAGGAGTGTTTTATTTCTAATTGTTTTGGTAACACGAGCATTAGCACAGTAATGCTAAAATAACACGCTTTATGTGATAGTCACAGCACAGTGCGGCAAATATAGGTTGTTACGATTATAATATATGCGATTCCAGAGTGTTCTTCCACAGAGAGATGAGGAAGAGGGAGAGGGAGAGGAGGAAGACCAGGGAGAGGGAGGGGGAGAGGGGGTAACGTTAGAGGCGGTGCAGGAACGGCCAGGCGAAGAGGTTACGTTAGTGTCTCGGCTACCCAGAGGGAAGAGGAGCAGGAGAGGGTGGCAGCCTTCGCAGCAGCGTGAGAGGATTCAACAGATTAGGCTGTAGGCTAGGCTAACCATTTAGCTTTAGCTCTGGGATAACGTTAACCAAGGCTAGGATATCATTAGCACGTAAACGTAGCCGTCACTCAGACTTAGACGAGAGGGAAAAGTAGTTGCAAACATGAAGCCAAAATGATTTTAAAATATCAGATTGAATTACCTGTCTAGCAGAAAGCAGGCAACCTCCGCATCCCTTGTGAAATCCTTCTCCTTCAGGAGTTCTTTCCACCTGGAATACGCAACACCGATATTCACTTGCGTTTTGTCCCGTCCTCACTTATCTGATCTTTTTCTTTTATTTGGTGGCGTGGTTTCCCTCTTACGAGGCAAAACATATGTGTGGTCCTCCATTTAAAGTGCGACAGAATCATAAAAGTACAAAGCAGGTTCACGCAGAAGCGCCCCGGATTGATCTTCACCTTAACCGTCTCCAGTGACGGCAAGTTCTAGGTAAACGCGAAAGGCGAAGCGCGTATATCCCTTTTTGTATGTGAATTGCATTACACTTTAGTAAATATATATTTATGAAAGGAATAGTTGATATTTGCTAATAAACAACCACGTAAATAACACATTGTAACTTTAAGGTCCTATTTGACTAAGGGTGCTTTCATAGCTGAGCTGTTTGGTTCACTTCCTGGTTTGGTTTCCTTTCTTTTCTGAGCCTCTCTGCCAGTGAACTGTCTGTGTGTCGGGGGCCTGGATCATGGATGTGTAAAGAGAACTGGATACAGCATTGGAGGCCGGATCCCATTCTTGCCCATGGAAGTTGCTCAGTGGCGCAAAAACATTTAACCGCACTATATAAATTTTCCTGAATGATCGGCATGGAGCAAGTGCATTAGAGACTTCCACCAGCTGAGCCAACTACTTCCAGTTTAGCGCTGTGCTAACTTGAATAGGGATACAGTTATTTAGTTTTTCGGGTGTTCTAGATTTTCCAAATATTGTTTCATTATCATGGATAAAAACCTGATAATGAACAAGTCATTTTGTGATGCTCATAAAATGTATCCACTTTACAGACGTCTTTCACAATGTAAGTCTATGGGAAAAAGTCTTTGGGCCCCATGGCACCAGGTGACGGACTCAGAAGTTGTTATTTTCTTACTGTGCAAATAGTTTTTCTAGTTGTGCACTTTTAACTACTTGGCTCACAGTCACTTTGTCTTCTGTGTTTCCTTTCTTGTTATACAATATCCTTGTAAAACACTTTGTGACCTATGTCTGTGAAAAGCACTATATAAATAAATGTTCTTACTTAATTACTTATTCAACTGTTTGGCCATTGTGTCGAATTGGCTTCAAAGCCTGGTGTACCTTCGGGGGGCCTGATCTGGATGCTGAGGCACTTCCTCCTCCTTCCTTCTTTTCTGTTTCAGATCCAAGTTTTCTTTTTCATGTTTTTTGTAATGTCTTCAAAACAAATTTGTGGTGTTGCCACAGTGCTGATCAGCCTACACACATCACTGTTGACAATGTTTCAATTCATAGCTGTGAAAAGGCTCCAGTCGATGCTCCTTTTTTGTTCAGTCATCACTGCAATTATGTGTCAACTTAAACTCATCTGGGTGGGCGCCGCAGTGCGTGCTTGACGTGTATGTTGTCAGAGTATACTCACCACAACAACAGCAGAGAGACAAAGAGTTTGCACAGTAAGATGTGTTTACCACAACAAGATGTTGTTTACACAGATACAGTTTAACCTGTTTGATGAAATAAAAATGAGTACAACGTAGAGGAGAGAAACTGATCCTTTTCTGATATCTATCCTACTGATGCTAGAATTGCTCTCCAGAACAAGACGTAGGATCTGTCATACCAATGTTTAGATGCTGATATTAGTATTGATGGTAGTCTTAGGAGACTTAGTCTTAGAAGATTCAAAATGTGACTACCAACACCCCTAAAAGCCCAGACACACCAAACCAACTTTAGAGAACTATGATGGCCCCCTGCTGCATCACCTGACATTGCCTTGTCTCAGCCAAAAAAGTTGCACATGAAGACATTGCATAGACTACAGCCGACGGCCATCTAGCCTGTATGTTCTATGCCTGTGTGAGAGGAAATAACTCTCCACACTAGCAGATGGAAGTCATCTATAATTGGCATTCAAAAAGAGAAACCGAAAGACCGTTTTGATGCTAATTAGCCAGTTAGCACATTAATAACACAGTCCAGTGTTGAAAGAACAGAGTATATTTACCGTGCACCAGTGAACAGTACCACAAACCATCTGGAAACATTTCTGTTAAAGAGCTCAATGGTTAGAGAAAAATAATCTGACCTTATGTGACAAGTTAATTTTGGGCTGACACCTTCTTGGCTTTAGCTGATTGTTTACTTTCCTCACTTCCTTTTCTCTTCTTGTGCACTGAGCTGAACTGCCAATCAGAGTGATTTCATTTACCAACATGCTCTGCCCATGCCAGCGCTGATTCAACATGCTGAACTGGCCAAAAAAACAAGCCAATGGGTGCGGAACCAACCGCAGCGATGAGGGCCACAAACACTCGCCAATGGCCCAACATTGACCAACAGCTGACCATCTGCTTGGAGTGTCGGGTCCTTTAAGCGCACTAATTTGCATGCTAGTCTGTATCTGGTATATCTATCCATCCATCCATCCATCCATTTTCATCTGCTTATCCAGGGTCGGGTCGCGGGAGCAGCAGGTCAAGCAAAGCACCCCAGATGTCCCTATTCCCAGCTGCTCCTGGGGGACCCCAAGGTGTTCCCGGGCCAGATGATATATCCCTCCAGTGTGTTCTAGGTCTTCCCCGGGGCCTCCTACCAGTGGGATGTGCCCAAACTTAATATTTACCCTATAGTTTTCAGAGTGGTATCAAATCTCATCTAATTCTCAGTAAAACAAAATAGAATATTTCCCAAAATGTCCATCTATTAGTTAGTTATTTTTCAGTGCTGCTCCATTGACCCAACCTGTTTGAGGATTATTATTACGAGTCATAGATATTGAGTCAGCCCTCTGTACAAGACTGCTGTGTATTATCACCCATCCTGCATTGATCCTGGCAGACTAAAAGCTCACTTGGCAATTTACTGTGATTCCCTTTCTCTTTACTGTGGGTCACGCAGACACAGGTCACCATAACATGTCAGTCCTCGTCCTTCTGTTTGGACTGCAGTGACCGCATGATAACAAACAAACCATCCTCCCGGGGAAAGAACAGGACAAAAAAAAAAGGGTAGAAATGTCACCAAACTCTGAATATCTGCCTCATTAACACAGGAAGAGAAGCGGAATAGAGAGAGGGAGAAGAAAAAAGGTCTTGAAGGGGAAGAGATGTAAGTAATTCCTCCAGCCTGCTGGTCCACACAGGGAATGTGGGAGCAGCGAGTTGTTCAATAATGTATTGATTTTCTTAGTGAGCTTTTCTTTATTTGAGGATTTGATGTAAAGGGTTATCTGACAGATTTCTGTTAAACCGGTGGAGTGTGAATGTATATAGGAGTGCCCGTCTCTCTGTCCATCCACCTGTCTGTCTGACAATGAAATTAATCAGTGCAGTGTTTAAATGTTTGCTTATTTGTGTGTGTGTGTGTGTTTGCCTTAGGTACAGAGCAGGAAGAGTTTGGCAGAGAATAATAATAAAGTAAAGATGATAAAGTGAAGGGCGACTGTTTGCCCTCAGAACAGCTGCAGTTGGGAATTCATTGTAGTTGTATATTGTATAATTTTTGTAGAAAAAGCCTCCAGTTTGCTAAAGAATAGAGGATGCAGAAATGTACTTAACACTTGTGTTCCTAAATGTCCATAAAGTCTCGATTATGTTTAAACTGAGGAGGCCAAAACAGGTGTTTAACTGCTGTTGAATTTCTTTAAAAATGGGATGTTATTGCGGCAATATGGAAGCCATAACCCCCCCTCCACTGGGTTTTGTATCCAGGGCTAGCGTGTTTAACTGTCAGACAACCATACCGACATTTAGTAAATAAATGACCCTACTAACGTGACTCCCATACTAAAAATGTTTAAATGCTCACAACAGCTGGTGATGGTTTGATGCAACATTTGGATCACACTGAGAATCAGATTTTTCCATTCCATAAGCAATCTACAGTACCATGGCCCATACTGATGCATTTCTTCTGCTTTCAACTTTTGACAGTTGGTTCATAATGTGCAGTTTTGTTAAGACCGTGTCATGCAGGCTATGAATGTGTGTTCCCTTTGAAAATGGCTATGCCAGTTTTTCCCTCGCCAAAATATCGCGTGAATTCAGAGCATTAATTTGGGGGCGGCAGTAGCTCAGTCCATAGGGACTTGCGTTGGGAACCGGAGGGTCGCCTGTTCAAGTCCCCGTCCGGACCAAAAATATGGAGCGTGGACTGGTAGCTGGAGAGGTGCCAGTTCACCTCCTGGGCACTGCCGAGGTGCCCCTGAGCAAGGCACCGAACCCCCCAACTGCTCAGAGCGCCTGTCATGGGCAGCCCACTCTGACATCTCTCCACTTAGTGCATGTATAGGTCCAGTTTGTGCATGTGTGTGTTCGGACCTGTGTGTAATTGACAACAGAGTGAAAAATTGAATTTCCCCTCGGGGATTAATAAAGTATATAAAATTAAAAAAAAAAAATATTTACCCCCCTTGCTGACAAGTTATGCCAACTTGATTAAACCAATGGATACCTTAGGTTGTCTAGTTTCACATGATACTAGTACCTTCCCCCCAAACTAAAAAACAATTGTGCCACAGCCTCTTAATGGCAGCAATGTTAGCCTCCAATCGTTTCAGGGCGGCGATGGCCTCACCTGGCCCCCACATGGGGGCGGAACTCCTTTCAAATACTTGGTTTGCATCCAAACACCTGAAGACTAAGGACATACCCATCAGCCTCAGCTGTCTTTTGTGTTAGTGCTGAGTACATGCTAAATATTACGACACTACTTATCCCCCACCTACAATGCAGTCTTGGGATCCCTCCCCAGACGACTTCGCACCGATACACCCCTGGTCCCACCTAACGACTCACATGGTGGCCAGGTGGGTCAACGACTCACACTGTGACCTTAACGACTCTGAAACTAAGAGCTCACATGACCCCTTCGAGTTTGCAAGGGTTCCCACGCAAACAGGGTTTATAGCCTGCAACTTCGTACCAGTCATTCAGAACTGAAGAAGCTTCTTGGATGAGAGGCGAAACGTCTTCAAGAAATGCAAGCAAGTCCAGTTGCCTACGATATAGCACTTACAATTACCATGACCTGGATGACTGAGAATCTTCACCGACAACTACAGTAAACACTATATCTGCTAAACATGTTAGCATTCTCATTAGCATGCTGATACAAGCATTGTGCCTAAGTTCAGCCTCACAAGCTGCCACATGTAGTCCTCTTAGACTCTTATTTAATGTGGCCAGTCCATTGTTAGTTGTATCATGGAATGCATTTGGCATTCATCTTGATACTGCTGCCTCTGTGAGCAACTCAGTTAGTTCTAAGTAAAACTTCTTATTCATCTGTTGTTTTTTTCCAATTTTGTCCACTCCTTCATGTGAATATTTGTGGAACATAATGATCAGAAGTTTTGGCAGGACTCCATGGTCTGTTTGGATTTTAAATGTCTCTCTGTTGTTGCCTTTCTTTCCTCCAGCATGATAAGGCAGAACCTGGGTCGATCAACTCGTTCCATCTGTCTGGGCCTGGCATGTCTGTCCCTCGCTCTCAACCTCCTTCTGGCATTTTTCTGTCTCTCTGTCCTCCAGACACCCTGTGTCCTTCCCACCTCCTCTTCTTCCTCCATTCCAAGAACAAATACTCAGCACCGTCAGTCCATCTCCCACTCCTCCTCTTCTTCAGATGTCTCCTCCTCACATAAACTGCCAACGATCCCCCAGAATGGAGAGCATCACAAACTGAATGCCATCACCAATAAAGAGAGAGACTCATTCAGTGAAGCTACTGAGAGGAAAAAGAAACTGATTGGAGCTGGAAAAGTCAAGGTTAAGGGTTATTCTAAGCTGGAGGCGCTGTTCAAGCACCCGCTGTACAATCTGCCACGTCCAGAGCTGCAAGACGATGACTGGCTGCTGAGGGTAAAGAAAACTGAACATGCAAAGGATACAGGAGGTGAGGAAGAGGAGAAGGAAGACACCATAAATAGTGACAGCCAGTGGTAAGTGAAACTGTTGCCCCCAGACATTCACAGTGCCCTCTGACTATCCTCTAGTTCCACCATGAGGTCTTGGTTTTCAGTCAACATAACCTTTTGGACTACCATGAAATTTGGCACAAAGATTCAACTTTGGTGTCCCCCCTGAAATTTCAATACACCAGCAAGTCCAAACATAATCTGTCCAATATTTTGGTTTACACCAGGCAAAACCTGCCTCTCCCCACAGGGCTGTAGGCTACATAGGAGTCTTAAGTATGTCTGCTTGGGAGCCAGAATAGACGCAATCATGGCTCAAAACTTAAATTTTATCCCATCAACAAAAACATACAAAACGTGTGTTAGTGAAACAGTATTTCCTGTTGTAGGGATGAATGGCATTATGTGTATTAAAGGTTATCACATCCACCTCATCAGAAACTGGGGAGGGATTAAGAGAAATATTGAATGTCTCTGTAACGCTAACTTTAGCTAACGTTAGCTTCGATAGCAAAACAAACTTGAGGAAACTGTCCAAGTGTCGTCCTCCTTTGTAAGATTGGCTTCCTGTGACATCATCCATCCACAAAGTGAGAGCATACGGGTCGGCTAGCCTTGGACCAAGACGTTCATTGCATGAACGTCTTGAAAACGAACCCCGTTTTTCGTGTGGGGGTTCCTGGTCTAGACCGATTCACGTCTCCATAAACTTTCAAATCAAACATGTAATGTACTCACCTCATAGGCACAGATGTTAGGAAGGTGTACGGGGGGTTGCCGTGTGTTTGTATATCCGTTATTGTTCAATAAACATGCATTTTATCTCGGGATGTCTTGAAATTTTCTTCACCCCTTCTTCGTCCTGCAATGAATGAGTGCACCGGCTTTCTACTGCGCCACAGCGCCACTATAGCGGTTGGGAGGTGTATTGCACATTGGTTGTGCCTATGAGGTGAGTACATTACATGTTTGATTTGAAAGTTTATGGAGACGTGAATCGGTCTAGACTGGGAACGCCCACACGAAAAACGGGGTTCGTTTTCAAGACGTTCATGCAATGAACATCTTGGTCCAAGGCTAACGGGTCGGCCAGTCTGGTCCCGTTGGTCAGTGTTTACTTATTCAAGTATCCCCTTGTTTACACTTGCTTATGTGTACAGAGGCGAGGCAACCGGAAGTCCATTCATTCCTATAAGAATCTCCGTGATAGCCGATGTGACTGCGAAACTCCTCCCTTCCATAATATTTCGGTCAAGAATTTGCCCCGAGTTTTGTGGAGGTTTTCAGAGAGACCATATGACATTGTGCTAATTCAGCTAACAGGTTGTTAATTGGCTAACAGGCTATTTCCTTAATCTCAGTTGCCTGTGTTGATTGTCAAGTGAGTTTGTCTGATTAAAAAGATCTTTTTTATCTAGTTTTAACACATTGAGTGCATTTACATGGACACTTTAATTCCCTTTTCATTCGGAATGAAAGTTCATTCCTATTAAAAGTGATCTTGTAAACACCTAATTCAGAATAAAAATGGCCAATGCGATGGAAAATTCAATCCGATGTAAGGGGCTGGAATATTCCGTTTCTAATTCCGAATGAAAGAATTTCTCGCACTTGTATACACTCATTCCTCATTAAGTTAATTCCGGTCTTTCTGCACATGCTCGTTTCCTTGCCCTTCTGGCGCAATGACGTATACAGCGTGTATAGCACTCACCGGTTTCCATTCGCCACATCACGGTCTTCTGTCTCCCTTCTTCGACCTTCTACCTCTCTTCTCCTCTCAACAGACAAAGCATTAGCAGAACAAGGTTGTTGTCGTACTGCTGCTTCAAGAATATAAGCAAAACAAGCCTGAAAAAGGCACTAAGAACGGCGTCGTCAAGCATCTTGTTATCCGGAGCGAGGACTACAGTGTTTTCTTCCAGTAAACGTAAACACGTAACATCCGCCCCGCCCCCTATCCAATCAGAAACCTTCCCTGCCCCAAACCTTGCACAGACCCGAATAAAGGCGATTAAACTGATCTCCCGTGTAAACCCTCATTTGGAATGAATATTTCTCATGTAAACTACCTGGAAATACTTTAATTCCGAATGATTTCATTCAGATTTATTTCATTCTGAATGAGAAGCCATCATGTAACCGCACCCATTGTGAATGAGAATAACGTTATTCTGCTAAAATATGGTTTTCCATTACATACAGTCAGATTGTCATAGTGACTCGTTCAGCTGTTCATATGTCTTTTAAATTAAATATTTCACAAAACATGCCACGTACCTGGCAGATCCTGTTTTTGACCCTGTAATGTCCCAAGCGCACAATCCAAACTACTGGATGGTAAACGGACAAAATTAGTCTCTTCCCCATGGCTACAGGTAATTTCTTTTAGGTTTCTATCTATCTGTAAAGGAATGCACTTCCTTGCGTTGGACACTAGAGGCATCATCTGTATATCTACAGATCTACAGACACCAGTCACATCAGTGGAAACAAGTTTGACTTCAGAATGGACTGTGTGGTACAATTACTGGTGTCCCACAGTTTCATGAAAAATGTTCTTGAAAAATAACTCTTGGTTATATTTATATTTGTCATCTCGTAGCCTTTAGGCTGCTTTTTGTTTTGCAAAATTAATGGAGGGTCCTGGAACAGAATGTCTTGC
Source organism: Epinephelus lanceolatus (assembly GCF_041903045.1). Classification (NCBI taxonomy): domain Eukaryota; kingdom Metazoa; phylum Chordata; class Actinopteri; order Perciformes; family Serranidae; genus Epinephelus; species Epinephelus lanceolatus. Next base: position 37,366,068 of record NC_135751.1, read on the forward strand.
TTTGGTTTCTTTATATGGAACTTTACGTCATTAAACATTTTCCCCCTACAGCTCGTTTTATATCTGAGAGTCGACCTGAAACAAACTTCAGCTTCACTGTCTCATTCATTAGCCAGTTCAGCCTATTTATCACCTCCTCTTCCTCCCCTAAAGGCAGAGTGCCAGTGAGGAGGAGGTCTATGACAAGGTCACTTGGACGAGCAATGTGGAGACCCACCCTCCCTGGCTACGGTTCCACCTGGGCATCACTCGCTGGGAGCTGTACAACAGGAAGGATCCCAACCTGGCTCAGCTTACTCACTATTTGGCAACGCAACGTATCCTCGGTGCTGGTGAGCAAATAAGTTGGGCGGGGCTAATCAGTTGGAGGACAGAGAGAAGAACATACAGTGCCAGGGAAAGCCACAGAGATGAAGGAGAGGCATTAGAGGAGGGTGAACAGTGTAGGAGGTGAAGGATTACCAGTGATTTAACTACTTTCCCTTTAATCTTTCTGTTCCTAAAATTACTTCCTCACAATTGCTTCTAGCTGGCAAAGACATGACTCTTTAAATATGAGCCATGTTCTGCCAAAACTTGCACAACCCATTCAGGTAAAAGCACTTAATTCAGTCATTGATATATAAAAGTCCTCGACCTGCATTCAGCACTATCTTTAGGATGCAGTGATGAAAAGTTTTTCTGAAACAAGGCAGCCTGGCAATCCAGTTTTTAGTTATGAGTGGAGTTTTGTTCACTAAATTTTAATCTATGCAAAAATTTGGTGCAGCGTCTGCAGTGATGCGAGCGCTGCGCTGGACCATCGTGGTGAAGAGGGAGCTGAGCCAGAAGGTGAAGCTTTCGATTTACTGGTCCATCTATGTCCCAACCCTCACCTATGGTCATGAGCTCTGAGTAGTGACCGAACAAATGAGACTGTGGATACAAGCAGCTAAGATCCAATTCCTCCGTGGGGTGGCAGGGCTCAGCCTTAGCAACAGGGGGAGGAGCTCGGACATCCAGAGGGAGCTTTCGAAAGGGGTCAGTTGAGGTTGTTCGGGCATCGGATCAGGATCCTCCTGGGCGCCTCCTGTCAGAGGTGTTCCAGGCACATCCCACTGGTGGGGGCCCCGGGGCAGACCCAGAACACGCTGGAGGGATTACTTATCTTATCTGGCTTGGGAACACCTTGGGGTCCCCCAGGAGGAGCTGGAAAGTGTTGATGGGGAGAGGGACGTCTGGGGTGCTTTGCTTGGCCGGCTGTCCCTGGAGCCCGGTGTCATTCCGAAGTCACCGAAATCTGGTGCTTGGGCAGTGACTTGCAGCATCAGAAACTGGCACAAAAATGTATCCTTTATTGATGGCATGATACGCAGCCAGTTGCGGTTATAGTATAATGGCCCCGGCTTCAGGGGGAAACGTGGCGGGACAAAGACAAAATTTAAGGGCAGGAGGGGTGGTGGAAGGGTTCAACAAATACCGACTTTCACCTGAGAGAGCAGTGTTCATGTCCTGTAAAGGCCCTGGCACACCAAGCTGACGGTCGGCCATCAACCAAGGTTGGGCCGTCGGTGAGCGTGTGTCAGCCTAGTTTTTGCGGTGTGTCCCACACCGTCTGCACTTTGGTGTCGGCGGCTTATCGGCCAATTAAGCATGTTGAATGTTGACTAGCGGAGCTAGTCGCTGAGAGAGATCACTCTGATTGGCTGTTGAGGTTTTATTTCCTCGAGGAAGAAGACAATGCATGTAACAAGCAGAACTTGACACGGCGTCCTAGAACGTCAACAACCAATGCACCCAGGGTACCTGTCACGTTGCATGAGGACGTGGAAAGTCCATGATCCAACGTCAATATGTGATGAGGTTGGAGTGAGAATGTGTTGGCTCCTGCATATGAAAATGGATGGATGGATGGATGGATGGACAATTTAAGTAAACAAACTTTTGCTTTTTGGTCATTTTCAGTGCCACCATCCCCATGCTTATCACAGTTTTATGCATTTTGTTGTCCAATTGGGTTCAAGGCCACACAGATAAAATCCAGCATTTCACTTCAGAGCTCAACATTGCTCAATACACCAAAACTAAATTTAGAAACTGACCTAATCTTTACCCCAAGTTGTCTTCTCAGTGCTGGGGTTTGATTTCAGTATGATCATTCAGATTCTTCCTGACACCATTACACAGTCTCAACCAGGCTGCTTTTTCATTTTAACTCTAATCTCTTTAAATACAAACAAGCTAGACTGTGAACGAGCCAGAGGCAACACAGAGTAAAGTTTTCACTCAGTGAATACAGTAAACTGTGCCAAAGTTCATATTTAGAACAGGGAAGATTACATTTTTAGAAACACATGCACACCATCCACACAAAGATGACAGATCCTTAGGGTGCACATAACTTGGGCTGTGTATGAAAACACTTTTGAGGCACATTTACGCAGACTAAAAGACCCAGGAGGATTCAGCACAGTGTCTGACGACCCACAAATCCTTTCGGTAATGAAATGAAAGTTTAAACAAGGTGGAGAAGCAAACATAGAGCCGCATGTATTGAACTATACATTCTTTGTGTGTGTGCAATGTGAATATCTGTATTACATTTACTGGATGTGGACACGATAACACAACACTCATAAGATATATTACAAAAACCTTACAGAAAAAACAAAATTTATGACCCTTGTAATATATAATTTTTATAGAGGCCGTGTCCAGATGCAACGGATTTTACGAGGCTGCAGTTTGTGTGGTTGATGCGGTATATTTTACTGGACTAAACCATGATTTTTAGACAACTTAAAAACACCAAGGCCCCCCCAACACATAATACACAGTCATCGTTAATTAAGAAAAAGGCGACTGATGTGTCATAAAAACCAGATCATCTTAAATCAGCACTTGATTTTTTTTGTTGTAGGGTCATTAAAATAATTCTCCCACAGACTTACATTATCTCAACACCCTCTCACCCACACACACAAAGACATTGATCCGAGTACCACACATGAACACACACAGGCACACAATCTCACTTGCACCAACACATGCTCATGTTGTGTTTACTCATCTCAGACACCCTGTCCCCGTCTTTAGCACGCCGCACAATGAATAATGCATTGAGATTTGTGTTATACGGTGCAGATTAAGCACTAATCTCAGCTACAGGCTGATTTGTTTTGACTTTTATCCCCTTTCTTTCCCATGTTTAACACTCAACAAAGTATTTATACCATTAAACATTTGAGTTCAGATTAATTTTCCTTTAATCGGAGTCATAAACAGGTGATTTAAATAAATATGAGAGGACTTGATCTGTTTCTCAGGATTTGTAGCTTTTGAATTATTTACAGGACGTGCTCCTACAAGCATGGCAGCAAACTCAGTCTCATCTGAACGTCTGGGACCTTAACGCTGAACTTGTCACTTGAAAGAGCGCGTGCTTTAATTTAATTCATTCACACTCCCTGGTTGTGTGAAGTGAGGGTGAGGTGGCTCATGGTTTTATTGGATGAAAGACTCCAAAGGTACCTCCGTGTTTAATTTAATGATCTCAGTGTTGCTGATAATGGGTTTAAATAATTTGATTAATAGCTAATAATACACTGAGTTCATTGTTTGTGTGTGTTCACGGTAAAACTACAACCAAACATTCACCAAAGAGACCTTCAAGAAAATAATTCTTAAGTCTTTCATGAAAAATTTACAGTTGTTCTACATAGGAAATAATATTCTACATATGATGGAAAAATGTTTTTTTCACCCTGCCTTTTGGGCCTCTGCAAAAATGCATTATTACAATAACTTTAATTGTCATAAGACAAAAGAAATGACTAAATAAAAGCAGAATCAATATGGTAATAATAAACTTGTCCAGTTATGTGAAGTGAGGGTGAAGTGTCCAACTCACAGATCTCAGTGTTCCTAAAAATGGGTTGAAATTTGTTGAAAACTAGCTAGTGATACACTGAAGTCCCGGATTATGTTTGGCTGGGGCAAAACCAAAGAGACCTTTAAAATAACATACATTCATACATTTTTGCATGAATAATGTATGGAAGCCCTGAAGGAAATAAGAAAAAATATTCTGGGCAAAGTTGTCCAAAACCTAAGATTACGTTCTAGGAGACAATATTCTGTGTACGGGATGTTATCTCCTACATACTGTAGGAAATAACATCCAGTTCATAGGATTTTTTTTTAGTTTGTTTTGTTTTTTTGTTGTTTTTTTCGTAATCTCAGGGTTCCTGTAATAATGCATTATAATAGTGACTTTATTTATATAGCACTTTTGTTCACTTAAAAAAACACACATGCGTGGACTGAATTGATTTACACTGTCCAGTTGACCTATGGCTAAGCCACGCCCCCCTCCACTCACTCGGACAAACTATCAACATTCAGTGACCAGCACTATGGCAGGTGTCACAGTACACGGCATTTTGCAGGAGGCAACTGATGATTTTTGGGGACATAACGATCAGATGTCATTGAGAAGTAACCAAAAGGGCCTAAACTACGCATTGGAGGGATATATTCATCATTTTATTGTTGAGAAGGTCGATGAAAAGCTTAAATTACAAGCCAAAATTTACAGGTCACAGTGTACGCTTGTGAACCGCATCTGGTTGCCGTCACCATCAAAGACAACAAGTTAAAGTGCCACTTAAGTTAAGGTTTTTGGCTCAGAATATGAGAAAAGGATAACGGCCTTTTTACCATCTTTACCAAGAGTGTCTCTCCGTTAGTTTGGTGCTACAGTATTTACACTGAATCATTCAGCAGAACGTTTGCCAACCTTTGTTATCTCTGCCATTACAGATAAGTTAATGAAGCTAAGCTCCAGAAGTTAACGTTAGCTTAACTAGAGCCCTTTGGACAACAGCTAACAATGATGTACGATCACCAAAGTACAAAACTAGAACAAAATAGGCTAATGAACTCCCAGCAAACAAGGTGACATGATGAACAACGCAGCTAGGAGCTAACCTTAGGCTAACTTTAGCTAACGTTAGCTAGAGATGTTAAAGATAACTTTATATTTCTTTCCAGCAAAGTGACAATAACGTAGACTCACTGTATTCCGGACATCACGGTATTCCGGACACTTGACCTTTACCCGCAAATAAATGAATAAATACTTCCAGGTCATGAGTAATATATATGTCTGTGTCATCTTTGGTTCCGCCTCTTTCGACTCTGACCAATCTCCACTTTCTGGGGGCTGTCGTTTGGGAGAAATCAACGCGAGTTTCCAACGCGCACGTATGACGCTCAGAAATGGCTGGAGGGGAGAGTCTTCGGACAGGACGCTACGTGGGGGGGGGGGCCTTATGTCCGCAAAGTACCCATTTTAAAACATGATAACCCATCAGCAAAATGAAATAAACATCTTTAAGGTGTCATAGAATATTTAGGACTTAGTTTTACCAATATTTTGACCTTTTGAAGGGATACACACATTTACAGAGGCCCTTTGTCTGACATGAATATGAGCGCCAACGGCGCATCACTGCAGCAAGACCGAGCAAGACACACACATCATCTCACTCTTAAAATGGCTGTTTTAAAGTTATTTGCACATATTTGTAACTTAACGTTATTAACTTTTCAAGCCATAACATTAAATTTAACTTATATTAACATTACTGTGTTATTAACACCACTTTCCAGACCTGTCTGGAATACCGTGAGTGGAAATTGCCAGCTGTCCGGATTACTGTGAGCAGTCACCGTCATCCGGACAGCGTGACTACTGACTGTTTTTTCAACATTTCTCCCAAATGATTGGCCCAAAATGTGTCAATCAAACTTTGGTATGCGTGTAAGACCTGCCCCCAGAGATAGACACACCAATCAAGCGTATCTATCTGCGCATTGATATCTTATGGGACTTTTACTGTGCCAAGTGTCCGGAACACTGTGAGTCTACGTTATTTTGCCTCAAACACGATGTTGACTTACCTTAGAACAGATGTAGACATCATTGTTAATCTTATTCACGTTGAGTTGATGTTGTGGTCTAACGTTACCACACAACTTTATCCAAAGGAGACACTTTTCTCGGTTGAGATGTGGTTTAAAGTGTAAAAAATACACCTGGTCGCCCAGCCTCTCAGGATACCTTGTGTCAGAGTTGCATGTACCCCATGCACACCGTTTGACCATTTTTAAACTTCAAATCTCAGAAAAAGCTCATTAAACTGAACAAAACTGACTTTGACTCATGCTTTTTTTTTTGGATGAAACACTCAAAAAGTGCCTAAGCATCCAGTTTACAGAGCTGAGTTGAAATTCATTGTAAAATAGCTAATGATACTCTGAAGTCCTTGATTGTGTGTTGCCAGGATAAAATACGACCTTCAGGATAACAATTCATAGGTTTTTACATGAATAATATACAGAATGTTTGATTATTTCCTAAGAGATATCTCATATGTGGGAGATAACACCCTGTTTGTTGTAAAAATGTTTTTTACACCTTGCCTATTATGTCTTCCGAAATAATGCATTATAATAATAACTTCATTTATATAGCAATTTTCAAAAACAAAGCTAAAACAAAGACATACAAACAAAATAAATTACCAGATGTACAATAAATAAAAGTAGAAATGATACAGTAGTAATGACAAGTGAGGAACGAATTACTAAAACACAATAAACACAAGTAAAGTATAAAGAAGAACAATCGATTCAAGAGAAAGGAACTCTTAAAGTGCATTATAAATGCCTTGACCTTGCAATTATTGAACGACCTCTGCAGGAGGTTCTCAGGCTACATTCAGGCTCACGGGGGGCTAAATTAGTACATTTTAAAAATCACCTCCAAAACAAACAGGTAACCAGTGTAGGGATGCTAAAAGAAGTCTGATTTAGACTCTTGTGATGGTTTTGTGAGAAGTCTTGCTGCAGCATTTTATAGTTTGGAGAGGTTGTATTAAGCTAAATTCTTAGCAGACAAAAATAGAAGAAATATGCATTATGGGAGCATAATACTGATTAAATACTGATTCAACCAATTGTATAAATATTTTCTCCAGGTCTTATTGCAGTAATGTACCAAATGGAGGGTGTAGTAGCAGTTGGTGTTTGGGGGTTTAACTGTGTAATAGGCCACCATGTGGTGAAACAGGTGTATAGCACTGCATTGAACATATACAGTGCAGTGCTCATGTAACCCTTACATGTATCTTTTCATGCCTCCACACCGGTGACAGTCGAGGCTAGAGGCATTATGTCTGTCCATACCATTCTCATGAGCATGTTATCTCCAGAACACTTTGAGGGAAATTCGTCAAATTAAGGCACAAACGCTTAGTTGGACTCAGGGATAAACTAATTAGATTTTGGTGGTCAAAGGTTGAGGTCACTGTGACCTTATGTCCATCCCATTCTTGTGAACGTGAGAACTTTAAAGAGAAGTTCTTAAAATTTGGCACAAACGTTCACTTGGACTCAAGGTTGAACTGATTAGATATTGGTGGTCAAAGGTCACTGTGACTTCACAAAACGTGCCTTTGGCCATATCTCAAGAATTCATAGGCTAATTATGACAAGATTTGACACATTGAAGTGATGACATTTTATATCCAAAATGTCAGTGGTCAACTTCACTGTAACATCATAATGCCCTGCAAAAACACTGTTCTAGTCAGTATTCATCACCATAACTGAGGAACAGAAGGGGAGACATTTGGTCGGATACTGAATTAGTGACAATAATCTTGGACGCCCATCTTGAAACTGTGAGCAACATCCATATTTGAAGCATTGTCTACTGTCATGGCAACATATGAGTCTGGGCAGACATTGATTTTAACTGTAGCTTGACTTGTTGGTGGAGACATACAACTGCTAGGTGGTAATTGTAGTTTTTTAATCTAATACTCAAGTGTGTGATGGCTGCAGTATTCATGTGCACTCCATATCTTTCAGTTCAGAAGACAGGAGGTACCCAGCTCAAACTGCTCATGTCGTTCCCGAACTACGGACAAGCTCTGCTGAAACCCATGAAGTAAGGCACCACAGTCCTCATGCTGACTGACTGATACATAAATGACTGACAGCTATGGTGTTTGCTAAATGAAAACTCAAGGTCATATTTTTCATGAAACAACACAGCGCAGCAGAGCAAAATTCTCCTCTTCCACTTAACATCAGCATATCCTCATGCATTATGTGTGCTTCTGTTGCACAGGCAATCCAGAGACGCCGAGACAGATGTAAACCTCTTCTACTTCTCAGACTTTGAGAGGCACAATGCAGAGATCGCTGCGTTTCACCTTGACAGGTCCAGAGCTTTGTACACTGTCAGTAAGCAGGAGGTGTCCTGCTGGGTGGACAGACCATTCTGTAACCACCAGGGCACTGGTCCAACACTGGAATTACTTATTCATGAAGCTACTGTACAGCTTGTAGCGTAGGAATACGAGTAAAGTGTGTATTGAAAAGAATAATAGTGTTTCACTCTTTTACACTGCTCTTTATTCTTGCTATTTTTTGTGTCTTTTTGTTTTCAGATTGCTGGGGTTTAACAGGATCCCTCCAGTGGTCGGTCGACTCATCAACGTCACCTCAGAGATCAGAGAGATCACCACTGACCGCAGGCTGTCTAGGACCTTCTTCACTTCCCCCGGTATGCATGTAGGTCAGTATGTATGCATGCCTACCAACTGCCCGACCTCTAAACTTGAGCTTCCGTCTCTCTGACTCCAGCGGGCAACGTGTGTTTCTATGGCCAGTGTGAGTACTACTGTTCGTCAGAGCACCCACTGTGCGGTCAGCCACATGCGCTGGAGGTTTCCCTGGCTGCCATGTTACCTGACCTCACCCTAGCACCCCGCAGGTCCTGGAGATCACCTTGGAGACGCTCCTACAGCCGCACCAAGAAAGCACAGTGGGTACACTGTTATTTCTCCCTTTAAAAGTCATGCAGTCACTAATGTTTATATCAATTTGATCAGAAAACAGCCCTGCAGTAATAAGAGTCTTTATTTTATCCACCTACATTTAAACATTTGGTGGTGTGCAGAATACTGGAAACATATGTCTGTTTTAAATGTTATGAACTGTAATGTTTTTACCTTGTTGCTGTGGAGATGAGTGTGTGTGGAAGCATGAGTCTATACTGCCCTCCGGTGGTGTAAATGAAAAACTGCAACACAACATTCAATAGTTGGTTATCACAGAAGTGTTAATGTCAATCAGTATACACTCACCGGGCACTTTATTAGGTACACCTGTTCAACTGCTTGTTGACACAAATAGCTAATCAGCCAATCACGTGGCAGCAGCTCAATGCATTTAGTCATGTAGACATGGTGAAGACGAGCTGCTGAAGTTCAAACGGAGCATCAGAATGATGAAGAAAGGTGGTTTAAGTGACTTTGAACGTGGCATGGTTGTTGGTGCCAGACGGGCTGGTCTATTTACTGGGATTTTCAGCACAACCATCTCTAGGGTTTACAGAGGATGGTCCCAAAAAGAGAAAATATCCAGTGAGCCAAAATGCCTTGTTGATGCCAGAGGTCAGAGGAGAATGGCCAGACTGGTTCAAGATGATAGAAAGGCAACAGGAAGTCAAATAAGCACTGGTTCCAACCAAGGTGTGCAGAAGACCATCTCTGAAGCAACAACACCTTGTCCAACCTTGAAGCAGATGGGCTACAGCAGCAGAAGACCACACCAGGTGCCACTCCTGTCAGCTAACAACAGGAAACTGAGGCTACAATTCACACGGGTTTTCTCACCAAAACTGAACAATAGAAGATTGGAAAAACCACATTCAGATGGAAGCATGGATCCATCCTGCCTTGTATCAACGCTTCAGGCTGCTGCTGGTGGTGTAATGGTGTGGGGGAGATTTTCTTAGTACCAACTGAGCATGGTTTAAACACCACAGCCTACCTGAGTATTGTTGCTGACCGTGTCCATCCCTTTATGAATCCATATATTCAAACTGAAAATAGTTGTTATAAATGATTGTCATTATTATGGCTCCTGTTTTAACTCACGTCCACCACTGTTCCCAGGTGGGAGAAGGACCCGGCCTACTGTGACACAGTGAAACAGACGCCTCCTTACAACTACGGCACCAGACTGGTGGATCTCATAGACATGGCTATACTGGACTTCCTCATGGGTCAGTCTCTACATTTTAAACCCAACCTGGTAGTCAGTCAGTTGGCAACATAAGAGCCCTTGCAGACAGTGTAATGGGGGTCACTGACCTCTATGTTCTGCTTGAAGCGGGGAGGGAAGTGTAAATAAATGAGTAAATGACAGTATCATCTTTCATGTTAATCACTCAGGATGTTATAATGAATTTTCATCATCATTCTAAATTCAGTCTAAATTAACTTTGTTTTTTATTCAAAGGGAACATGGACAGACATCACTATGAGACGTTTGAGAAATTCGGCAATGAGACTTTCGTGCTGCATCTGGATAATGGACGGGCGTGAGTAGCATGAACATCTGCTGCTGACTCATTTCAGCTCAGGCAGTTTATAATGTTATTATAGTGAAAGCAACAAAGAGTGTGTTGGAACAGCTTTTATCTCAGAGATAAATAAGTAAATAAGAAGTACTTTTTCATGACTGAAATGTTGGTGATAATGTTTTCCAGGTTTGGGCGTCACTCTCAGGATGAGCCATCTATTCTCACTCCTTTGCAACAGTGCTGCAGGTAAAACAAAAAACATGTCTGTTCACTGAGTGGCCAACACTCTTAGAAATGAAGGATGGGTGAAATAAACTGTAAGAAAGAAGCCCATGTGATTCAAAAGTCAATACAGTTACAAGGTGTACTAGAGAAGACATTGAATTCATTAAATTTTGACACATATATTATAAAGGGATCCTGAGAGGTGAAAGAAACCTAAACGTTCTTGCTAAATTCTGGCTTGTTTAGGTCTCACTTTGTCTTGTCTCTCCACCCACATTTTCAGAATCCGTCGTTCCACCTTCCTCCGCTTGCACCTCTTGTCCCTCCCTGGCTTCCGTCTGAGTGATGTCATGCGGGAGTCACTGGTCCAGGATCCTCTGGCAGGCGTGGCCCCCATCCTCTCTGAGCCACACCTCTCTGCTCTGGACCGACGCCTTGCCTACATCCTACAGGTGGTGCAGAGCTGTCAGGATCACCACAGAGATGTCATTTACGATGACTTGGAAGGATACAATCAGCCTGAAGGAGGGGGAAAGCAATAAATTATATATCTGTCTTATATATCTGTCTGGAAATCATTTTGTCATAGTCAGTGAGGGAGTGAAGGTCAAAGCTGTTAAAATGGTAGCCAGATGTCCAAAATTATCAACATAATTTTCTCTCTGGTCCCTTTAACCATCTCAAGACCGCTCAGATACTGTTTGGCACCTGAGCTACTGATACAGGATAAATACACGGGATGGAAGTGAGCACAGAATCAGCTGGCAATTTGTTTATGTCAATTATATGTATTCAGCTTTAATACTAATACAAAACAAAGGATCATAAGTATTAAGACAATTATGAAATGTGTGAAAATGGGGATAAAGGGTGAAAAAAGATTAAAAAACAAACAAAAAACAAACAAACCATAAGAATACTTAACACAGTAAAATTCAAGCAAATCTATCAGTTGAAACAAGAACAGATGGGAGTGAGATAGGATCAAATAAAAAGTTTAAATTGCAGAAAGAATAAAAATGAGGTAAGCTGTAGATTCTGCATGTTGTTCTACGTTGCAGGTGCACAGTGATAAAAACTGCTCAGTACAAGCAGCTGGCAGCTGCAACCTAATCCAGCGTGTTTAACAAGAGCCCACATTAAAGACAGCGAGGGTTTCTTTAAACAGAAGGGGGAACACACATAAAACAGGGGGGTTTTGATGGTCTTCCACCAGAAGATTTTGAACACAGGATTTTCTGGTTTCTGATGGGTTTTTTGCACCAATTTGTGCATTTTCTGCATAATCTGTGGTGTTAATTTTGTAAATGCAAATGTACAGAATGTATGTGATAATGTAATTTTGTTTTTAAAATAGTTCTCTGCTACTTTTATGTTTTTATTGGGGGAGCGGGGACAAACTGACATGTTCTAAATATTGAGGGCAAAGTGTCCCCTGCTGAAAGAGCAATGAGGTTATTTAAGGGGGTGGAAAAAAAACAATGTTGGCCATTACTGAATGGGCCTACCGGGCAGAGGCCCAGGGGCCCAAGGTGTCAGGGCCCAAGGTGTCAGAGCCCCCCTGACCAAGACTCAAAAAGACCACAGAGAGACACAAAATGAACAAAAAAGACACTAAATTATATCAAAGAGATCCATCCTACAGTAAAGCAACCAAAAATCAACCAAAGAAATACACTAAAGTAACACAAAGAGACACAAAATGACCAAAGAGACACAAAATTACCTCAGGGAAACCTGAACTACTACAAAAAGACACAAAATGACAACAAAGAGATGAAAAAACACAGAAAAAGAAATCAAATAGATACAAAACAACCACAAAGTTCTGGCCGCCTTGATTAAACGCTCAAAATAAAATAAAAGAGGGAGACAGGTTTTTCCTATTTTATCTTATTTCGTTTTATTTCTCCCTCTCCTCTCGCTAGAAGCCTCGGACCTCCCGCCTCCCGCTGCTTTGGTCATTAAATAATGTCGGGCTCGGTTCGGTTCGGACAGAAATATGCTGCCGTGCTGCACTCTAACACACACACACAAACACACGGAAAACCGGACATTATCATCAGTTTATAAAAACCCCCCGGACGCCCCGGACAGGACGTGAAAAGTGGACATGTCCGGGCAAAAGAGGACGTTTGGTCAGCCTACATAAAAAGACCACAGAGAGACACAACATTACCTCAGGGAAACTACTACAAAAAGACACAAAACAACCAAAAAAAGAAACCAAATTACCACAGACACAAAATGACCAAAAAATATACTAAATTACCTGAAGGAGACCCAAACTACTACAAAGCAACACAAAACCACAAAAAAGAAACCAGAGTACCTCACACAGAGACAGAATAAGCACAGAGAGACAGAGAAACACAAAGAGATGCAAAACCACCACAAAGTCTGTGTCCTGTGTAGTAGAGGTGGTGGGGCCCTTTGCATATCTGTGCCCAGGGGCCCATTGTCTCATACTACACCCATGGGTCCTCCACCTCAACATCCTGGCTGCATCATTTCCTTCTTTCTTGTTTAAGTTTATCAACCTATTTGTGTCTCTACTTTTATCAATATAAAAGTCCCCTGCTACTCTCTAGTTTTCACCAGGGGTCAAACCTGCACGTGTTGTAACATGTTCCCTGCAGGAGTCACTCTGTGGTAGATGACGCCCCCTGTGACCACTGACCGGAACTGCGACTTATCAGCTGAAGAAAAGAGGAGGGTGTGTCTGCAGACCTGGAGACTGCAGATTCAGACCTGCAAATCTGGACCCGCAGTTCTGGACACCTTGTATTTCGTGACAGCGCCCTCTATTTCATTGGAAGCCAACATACTATTACAACTATTGAATATGGCCGACGACGATCCGAATGTGAATCATATTATTTGTTTAAACTATTTTGTTGACTTGAATTAGAGAGCGAACTTCATGTTTTACAGTGATACGTTTAAAATGATATGACTGTCTTTACCACGATAGTCTGAAAGGCACGTCAAATATGGGTTAAAGTAGTAGGTAATAGTTTAGCTTGTTAGCAATGAACTGTTTGACCTGCACATTTTGTTTCATGAAACCGAAGCGCGATGACGAATTTTAGCATGTGCTTTAAATTAAACATGAATAAATGATTAAAGCAATGAAGTGGATGAAATGAGAAAAACGTGTAGGCTATAGGCTTACGTTTTCATACAAGCATGAAACTGTTTACATATTGGCAATTAGTGTACTTTATGCTAAAAGTTAATTTTGTATTCATGTTTATCATGTAATACACCTACACACGTTTTTCCTTTATTATTCATAATGTTATATATCACGTGTGTTTATATCACTACATTGATATTACTCTATAGCATATATTTAGAGATTTTGTGGATAGAAATTAAGCTCATCCAGCGCAGATGATCAGAAATGTATTTTTGTCTATTATTAGGTATTGGCCTTGTTTATGTGTGTAAAATGGTTGAAAAATCTTAACTTTGAATAATTAGGGACTCTCTTTTTAAGGTGCACATAACAATCCAGAAAGGGGAAACCACCGTGAAGTGGAGGAGTTTTGTGGAGGATCGAAAGGCAGATGAGGAAGGAAGGGGCACTATTGTTAATATGTCGATATAATAATGTATTTGCTATGCTCCAGAATCTTCAGTATTTCAGTGTAGACTGTGATAGGTATTTAATTTTTTTTTAAGAGTTTCTGTTTTCAATTTTGTGATATGTTTGATTTCTTTTTTTTCTCTGCAGATCTCCCTGATGTGTGATGTAACCACTGCACACAATAAAACATTCCAAACCATTTCAGTATTTCGCAGCCTTTGTTTCAAATTCCCACAACAAAAGTGAGCACTGGACACCCAAGACCAGACATTTCCTATTATATGTTGTAGCGGGTTTGATCAATGCAGTGCAAGTTTTTGGCGTGCTAGTCAGAGCAGTCTGATGAATATTAAGAAATAAAGAACTAAAATAGTTGGATCAAACCATACAGAACAACCAGCAAACGATAATAATGCAGAACAGCACCCAGGCATAAATCAACAATTAAATCTTGGTATTTTTATTCGGGTGTAATAAAATTTTAAAATTGTAAATTGTAATAAAGCATTAAAAGTCCAACTTCTTTCAAACAGTGGTGTTTGGGTGAGACGCTGATTTAGTTGCAGTTATACAGCCGTCCAGTAGGGGACGAAAAACAAGGGGTCTAGAACTGCGGGTCTGAATCTGCAGTCTCCGGGTCTGCAGAGACATACTGTTGGGAGGAAGAAAAAACTCCTCCAACTTTCACTTTCGAAACGTCATCAAAGAGAGGAAATGAGATCACATTGCAGACAGAGGGTTGTGCTGTGGATAGATCCGCTCTGATCGGACTTGGAGAGACTCCCGCCTGTTTTAATCTGCTTTGTTTTTCTATGTGACACAGTACAGTGAGCTGCTGCGGCATTTTTACTTTAACTGTCTAAACCCTGAACTTTGGAGCAGGACAGTGTGCAGAGGGAGGAACTGCAGCGGAGGGAGGAACTGCAGCGGAGGGAGCCTCCATAAATCACTTTACTCAGTGCCACACTGTGGATGTGACACCTCCTGACCTGTGGAGCAGCTGTGGTCTCTCTGTGGTCTCTCTGTGGTCTCTCTGGTGTGTGTGCAGAGGTTTGGGTGGAGGTGGTTGCAGCCAGGAGCATGACGGAGCCGACGTTCTGGATGGAGAAGGAAGAACTCCTTCGGTTCTTCCGCCGCCATAAAACTGAACTGTCCTGCATGGAGAACCCGCACATCTTCCTCAGCCAGCTCAGAGATCACGACCTGATCCCGGAGGACAGATACCAGGTACGTTAGTGAGGTGTTACGCAGTTGTTGTTGTTGTGGTCTTCTTCCTCACACACCCTCAGATCGTCCCATGGGTGCTGCTTTGAATGGAAGGCGCGCCCGTCTCGTGATGGCGGGAACAGCGTGCAGGCTGCAGCAAACAGGAACACAGATTTTAATATCTCTGTAACAGAGGCAGACTGGAGATGAAACATGCATCTGAACTTTTGACTACAGTTGTGTCTGCCCGCCATATGTGCATGCATTCCTCGGGAGCGCGCTCAGTGTAAACTACCAGGCATTGTAGGGGAGACCGGGTCGGTTGTCACAGTATTGTTCAACAATACAATGGACAAACAAATGTCAGGTATAAAAGGAACACAACAACAACAACACATGGGAGCTGAAATAATAGTTAAAGTAAGAATGGAGAGTAGAAAACAACAACAACAACAACAACAAAAACAGTTCACTTCACATCAGAGGTTTCATCAAATATTTACTTGTAATATTCTAAAAATGTGCAACTTTGTTGTTGTTCAGAAGAGTAAAGCAGCAAAAGCTTTTGAAATCCTTGGTCATATTTTCCAGCAACAAAATCGTATCTTAAATGCCCCTGAAATGTTTTGCACTTTGCACCGGCATCGCACATTATTTATCCTACAAGTCATGACAACAACCCACAAACTGGCAAACTGTGCTGTTACAAGATGTAACCTTTGTCCAGCTTTTCACCTCATTCTTAAAGCAACACTTACTGGACATTTTACGCTTTTCTTTGTTTAGGTTAAAATGCTCTTGCACTCCACCCCCATTTTGTAGCAAAAACGCCTAAAATGACATATCCAAATTAAAATGACTGTAGCTTCTGAACCACTCTGGCTACATGCATGCATGAGGTCTTGCCAGAAAGAAAACTCCCTGAAGTTTCTTGTGAAAGTGTCAGAAACACTCTAGGTGATACAGAGACAGAGTAATGGGCCTCTGAAGTCAGTAAAAAATTAAAGATTTTGCCTAAAATAAAATAAAAAATGTATTTCAGGATGAAGAACTGTCTGTGGCTTCATCTGAGCAGGTAAATGACACTGTGGGGCTGTAGGCACACTATCAATGAACATTTGTTTCAAATTTGAAGAAGATTGCTCAAAGTATGACCATTCTACAGTGTTTTTTCCATGAAAAGATCCAGGTGGAGCTCCGAAAGAGTCACCAGTACTATCTAAAGTTAGCATTTACGGTATATTATAAAAAACTCATCAGTCATCACTGACCCTGGATAACTTTCAAAACTCCGGGGTTGTGTTTGACTGTGCATGACAGGTAACATTATGTTTAGTTTGCCTCTTAATGTAACAGGCTATAACGTTATTTATGACAACACAGCATCCAGCTAATGCTAATGGCTAACGTTAGCCTACTGTAGCGTAGCCTCTGAAACATTAACATTATCTTCCTTGTGCGTTTCCACTTACTAGTAACGTTAACGCTACTATCTAATGTTAGCACTGTAACCTTATTCCAAAACTTTTAAAACTCTGGGGTTGCGTTTGACTGTCTTGGTTGTCTTGGAGTAGGCCTTTGGAGGGAGGTGGAGTTGCAGGAGGAGGGGGGTGGGACTTTGGAGGGAGGCGGGAGTTGTGGATGTTCTAAGTGCTTTGTGAAATGCAAGAAAGGTAAGAGTAGCTTTAAGGGGGAGTGTGAAAAGGCCTTTTTTTGTTTAGGGTTTTGTTTGTGTTGTCGTTGTTAAGAAGATGCTCATTTTTAATGATGCAACATTTGATCAGGCAGACACGACATGTCAGTGCAAATGTTCTCTTTGTGTGTGTGTGTGCAGAAGGTGAGTCGCATGAAGAGTAAGAACAACATAAAAAGAGGCCTTTATGACATTCTGGACTGGCTGGAAAAAGAACAGTCAAAGCGCATCATAGACTTCTGGGACTGTGTCTTCACGGAGACCATCATGAACCAGTACCCCACCCTGCGACTGCTGCACAACAAACTCAAGGACGGTCAGACTCTTTTTTTAATTTTTTTTTTATGGTCATTAGACTGTTAATGATTGTAAATCTGCTTACTATTGAACTATTATAATTTATATTATATACTAAGACAGGTTTGTTTTTGTAAGATAGATATTTGGTATATATATTTACATGGTTTATAGTTGTGTGACAAAGTTAAATGGTAATAAAAACTATATGTAGAAAAGTCTAAGGTATAAGTTTATCTATAGGAAGTTGTCTCTCCTTTTCCGATGTGTAAATCAAATTAACTATACACTGACAATTTGCTTTTACATTATGCGTTTTATTATTTATAAATATTACTTTTTCCGTCTGTTGGCTTGCTGTATGTTCATGTCTTTTTTTTTTTATAAATAAGTAAAATAATAAAAAAAATAGTTAAAAAATAGTACAAATCTTAACATTTTAATCTCTGGGTTTTCATTTAAATCGCAGGGTCTTTCCATTTTTACCAACAACAACCAGAGAGTGATGAAACAGAGGAGTCAGATGAAGGGAAAAGGAAGAAGCTTTCGGCAGATGAGGACGGAGAGAAGAAGCAAGAAAACTCAGTAAAGAAGAGAAAACTAAGAAGTAGGAGCGCGTGCAATGAGGAGGAGGAGGAGGAGGAGGAGCAGGCCGGTCCGTCATCTCGACTGACTCCAAGGAAAAAGTCCAAGAAATTATGCTTCTGTAAGTCGACTCCCATTTAGGTTTTACTTTTCTAAACTCACTGGGTCTCATTCATGAAATGTTAGTAAATCTATGAGAAGATTTGCACCTTGGTACTAAAAACCTACTTCAGATTCATGAACGCAATGGGAACGTCAGAAATGATCACAGGCAGGTGTGCATGTTCATGAATACCAATCAATCGTAAATTGACAGCGCACTCCTGCTAGTCAGCAATTAGCATACATCCCGCCCATGAATAGCCAGTGACCACCATATAAGGAGGTGTTAAATACCTTGGACTATGGAGAAAGAGAAAGAAGAAAAAGAAAAACTTTTCCGACGCTGAGACTGAAGTTATTTCGGGTGAAGTGGAGTTAAGGAAAACATTGTATTTTCTTCTGTTGGTAGTGGTGTGACAGGAACAGGTAAATCAAAGGTCTGGCAGGAGGTAACAGGTGCCGTTAACTCCGTGTCTTCTGTTGTAAGAACCATCCAGCAAGTTAAATGAAAATGATTCAACATGAAATTTGATGCAAAAAATCCCACAAGTACGCACAAAAAACCCACAGGAAGCCGGTCACAGCTCTCTTCTGCAGATGAGCGCATTGCTTGCATCATTGCAGAAACCTCTGTGTCAGTTTGCCCTCAGCATTGTTTAAACCACTATTAAAACATCTTAATGCAGGCAGTCTGATGTCGGCATTAACCCACCGTTAAGTTTAACAACAAGTCCCTCCAACTCTCTGCTAGATTCTGATTTACCAGCTGCCCACAGCTCTTATTAAACCAAAACTCAATTTGAAATAATGTTTACGTCTCCCATGTCACAGCTCTGATAATTAAATTAAACAAAAATGACATGACATTGGTTTGTTACTTTATTCATTCAGAGAAAGGTGTTGTCCAGTTTTGTATCATTCAAATAACTCATATTTTAGAACCCTAATCTGAAGCTCAAATCCTGTAAATACCAACTAGTTTAACTAAATGTGTTACATTTCTTATCTCTTGTCATGTTTAACTTACTTGTTTCAAAGGCATCTGTGTATTGTGAACATAACAGAGCACAATACAAGCTAAAACTGTAACTTCTAATAAAGACAAGCAGCATTTATGTGCAATATCTTATTTACACGAGCACAACGAGCAGAAAGAAGCAGCTGTAGATCTTGTTAGTATCTACGAAAAGTCTGGAGCTACTAGCATATTGATATATGCAGAAGTACTCGTCGGTTTCCCTCTGCGTACAGTTTACACACAAATTTGTTCTGCTCACATTTGATGAACGAGACCCACTGTGTCTTTATGTTTGCTGCCTTTTAGCGCACTATCACTGTAAATTATGTCTTTGTAGTTTCTCATTTGTAACAAAGAAATCAAAGTTCTTTTTTTTTTTATTCTTCAGCGTCTCCCCTGAAGAAGGGACAGAAGAGTGACATTTGGACCTGGAACATCTACAAGACACAGCTGCCTGTGACCTGTGGACAGAAGGAGGGGACACTGGACAGACAAAGACTAGCTAAAGGTAGGCAAAAGTAAAGCTCAGTGACTGGAGGATTGATTATGAATAACAGCAGATGATTGATGGCTGACATGAACACTTTCCTTATTCTCTGAATTTCAGGGGAGAAGTGCATTGTGTTCAAGAAACAGTGGTTTACTCCTGGTGAATTTGAGAGGTTCGCGGGGAAGAAAAGTTTCAAGAACTGGAAGTTGAGCATTCGATGTCAGGGCACCCCACTGGAAAAACTTGTAAAGGTTTGTTGAAAAGTGAATTTGAAATACATGTGGAACACGACTGCGTGACACAACTTGCTTTTCTCTAAAGCAGCAGTGTGTAGGATTTAGTGGCTTCAAGTTAGAATCCTTTAGTGTTCATTGTTCAGGCGGTTTTTACTTGGAGCCTTGTCAAATAAATCCAAACCTATATGACTGGACCGTGTGGGACTTTAATTGAAAGGACAGACACAGGAAATGTCCACGCTCAGCAGTCAGACAGGAGTCAGGTTAATTTCCAGGGCTGGTACCTGCGGTTATTCCACAGGCTACAGCTCATTCTAAGATAAGGAAAACACAATGATTCTTATTTTCAGGTGATTTTACACTAAAGAAAACATACTTATTATGATATATTCAATCTTTGCTAATATACCCCCCTAAATCCTACACACTGGACCTTTAACGTTGGTCATGTTAGCATGCCTTGTTGGATATCTTTACAGACAGGTTGTTGTGGAAATATTATTTTCTGTTTTTGAATTTCACTGCAGGAAGGTCACCTGAAGGCAGCAAATTACAAAAGAGGGTGTAAAAAGGTAAGAACAAGAATTGATGAAAATACATTCAAACTTTGTGGTGTATCTTCTTGTTATTGGTGCTGCTGATCTGAGCCGTATCCATTTTATATCTCTTTGCTAGGCCAAGAGGTCACTGGTGCTGGATGATCATTCCATAACAGGTCAGTGGTGGTTGAAGGACCTTAAAGCGTACTTAGGCCCAATCCCAATACCCCCCCTTGTCCACTACCCCTTAGCCCTTGGTCTTACCCCTAGCCATTTCCCAGTATCCCTTGGCCCTCGAAATGAAGCAACAAGGGGTAGGGGTTGAAATCCTTCCCTAGGAATTGGGACACCACTCACTACGTCACTGTGTCGGTTACGTTCACACATATGTAACTATTTTAAACAGGAGGCTGCGAGCCATCTACATTTCCAACCAGCATCTACAATGGAGTCTCCAGTTGAGCTCATCCAAACTATCGTGTTTACATTATTCATCATGCTTTGTTTGATGAACAACAGATGACAGGGGACTTCTGCTAGCTAGCTAACCAGCTAACATTACGAGGCAGCATAGTTATACTAGCTGGCGTGTTATCCTAATGTGAAAAATCCGACAATTTTTGCAGAACAGGACAGATGACAGATGCCAGATAGCGCGAGCTAGCTAGCTAGCCAACAAGCAACCTGACGACGGTAACGTTAGCTATGTATGAACTTTTCTCCCTGTCTCTTGCTTGGTGGTAGCCATGGCGACGTCGACCCCTCGCTGGCAAGTCAGCATCTGAAATCCCTCGCTCCGAAGGGCTAGTTTCATACCCACTACTCCTCGTTATGCCCCCTACACGCAAAAAGGAATTGGGACACCACTACCCCTCGCGGGAACGTACAAATGTAGGGGTAGGGCTAAGGGGGGGTACTGGGACAGGCCCTTAAAAGTAAAAGTACAGATGTCTTACCAGGATATGACTCTAGCAGAAGTTAAAGTCACTTACTAGAATACCGTTAAACTTCCATTAGTAGCCCGGGCTATTATTTACTTAAAGCACAGGCCTCTAATTGAGACAGGCCTTTATTTGTCAAAATGTGTAGCCACACCGGGCTACTGAAAGGGACGAGATGTTTAATTTGGACCAGGCTTTTAATTGAAGTTGCTGAAAGTAAAAGTACAAGTAAATGCTGTTAATAAAAAAGCAAGCGCTCAGAATTCTGAGGATCATCAAGTTTATTTCTGAGCCTGTACACCACCTTACAAATGGAGTGTACACTACACTTGAAGAAAAACAAGGTCTTCTTAAAAACATTTAGCATTTAAAAGCATTTAAAGAAAACTTTTGACTATCCAGGGCTGACACACTGCAGTCACAAACCTTTATCTCTTTGAATCATTACTCGCCCTCTCTCTTGTGGGACGCCATTTTCTGCTTTCATCGTGAAGCCGATCTCATTGAGTGGAAATTAGTCGCTAGCATGTAGCATCTAATCTAACGTGCAGTCTAGACTTGACTGTAAATCCAAACTTAACTTTGGCTTGCAGAAATGTAGTGTAGTTAGGGCTGCTTCCAACTAAGAATTTTCCTAGTCGACCAATAGTCGTCATTTAGAGCCATTAGTCGACTAGTCTCCTGCATGTTTCTGATATGAATGTAATGATTAAATGATATATTTTGGTGGTTTGAGTTGAAGGTGTGAGAAAGAATAGTATCAGTAACATTGTTAACACTGTGCTACATTACAGAGAAATACAAAACCGTACTAATGAACCTTCATTAATATAGGCCTATATTTTATCTCCAAGTGCACGTCACACACTGAGCGAGCCGCCTGTTAATGACGCTGTGGGCTAATGGGCATGTAGCTACTTCCATGTTTCAGATGATACGTCACGTTTGTAGTCGACCAATGAAGATGAGTTTACATATCACCTTGGGTTCGTCCTTCACCTTCTCAAAATGATCCCACACTTTGGATTTCCTGCCCAACATGTTATTAACTAGCCTGTGGAATAATGAGGCAGAAATCATTGACATATACAAGCAACAGAAACATGGCTGTTCACCTCCTCCTTCTCTTTTTTTTTTTTTTAGTGTCTGATGAAGAAGAAGATGAAGACGAGGACAGCGAGCAGGACAAGGAAGACCAGGTTTCATCAAGCAGCAAAGAAAGTTCCACAGATGACACAGGTGCTGGTTTCTACAAAGTGATATTCAGGCTTAAAACACATTTATGCTCACAATAGAAATAACTGAAGATATGTATCCTGTCCTCATGTTAGTCATACTTTAAACATGTCCGTTACAGATGATGAAAGACAGACGGAGGAACGGCCTCAGCAGCAGCCACAAACCAGTACAACAAGACATGACCGTGGCAGGAAGGAGTTCAGTGTTACATGTGGAGCTTTATCTGCGACATTACACAGAAATCGGTTTGCATCAGGTAACTGTCTCCCACTGTACACAAAGTCGCGAAATACACTCAGTGGCCACTTTATTAGGTACACCTTGCTGGCACCAAGTTGGACCTCCTTCTTAATTCTTGGTGTCATAGACTCAACAAGGTGCTGGAAACATTCCTCAGAGATTTTGGTCCATATTGACATGATGACATCACACAGTTGCTGCAGATTTGTCGGCTGCACATCCATGATGAGAATCTCCCGTTCCAGCACATCCCAAAGGTGCTCTATTGGACTGAGATCTGGTGACTGTGGAGGCCATTGGAGTACAGTGAACTCATTGTCATGTTTGAGATGATGTGAGCTTTGTGACATGGTGCGTTATCCTGCTGGAAGTAGCCATCACAAGATGGGTACACTGTGGTCATAAAGGGATGGTGATTGGCTGAATAGCGCAGCAGTTGAACATGTGCACCTCATAAAGTGGCCAGTGAGTGTATGTGTATCTGCACAACCTGTTTATTGTGTGGGTGTGTCACTCTAGTGATAAGGTGTAATGAAATGTGTCCTAACCAGCTGACTCTAAACTCACCACCAGGGACTCGTGGGAAGAGTCTTCGTACTGAGACGAGCTGGATGACTCCGGAAGAGTTTGTGAAGGAGGCGTCGTGTCCAGATGCAGATGCCACCTGGAGGAAGGACATCCTGTATGAAGGGGAACCACTCAGCATCCTCATAGAGGTGACCATGATCAGGGTGATGTGTTATTATAAAGTGTGTGTCTCTGTGTTTCTGACAGAAGCACAGGATTGTACAGAGCCTAAAAGACCTAAAGTACAGTCTGAGACAAAGAGAACGACACTGCTGATTTGTCTTTTCAGGCAGACATCTTGAAGATCCACTCACTGCTGTGTAAATGCGGACTGTGCAAACCAGATAGTGAAGACCTGGTGAGTTTGTTGATCAGTCAGTTTCAGACAAGCAGCATTTCCTCATTCCACACTCATCTTTGTTCTGCATAAACAATGTGATGGCCATTGCTGATGTTCGTTTTTGAGTTGCTGTTGTGTCTTTTTGGCAGGATGATCAGAAAAACGACGATGAGTGTTGCGTCTGTAAAGGTGCAGGAGAAGAAGAGTTGGTGGAGTGTGACCACTGCCCTCGCTCCTTCCACCAGAGATGTCACCTGCCTCATGTAGAGGACGACATTTTAGGGTGAGCTTTGATCAGAAACAGAAGACAACCAAAACAGGAAACATTTTTATGTGATCTCAGTTTATTCTTTTCATTGAAACTGAAAGAGATAGAGGTAGACCAGTGGGATTTTATATTTATACTAGATTTATATTAGATTTTTTATTTATACTCATGTGGCAGACCCTACGCCGTAGCATACAAATGTGACCTTCGCCATTGTGAGCGTTTATACTTGTGCGGTGGTGTGTCTGTGTTACTCTGCAGTTACACCTCTAAAACACTAGTCAGCGGTGGAGGTTTCTGTGAAGTACTGTAAAGTTTAGTTGATTCAAAACACACATTAAACACACATTAAACATGGCTTAATAGAGACAGTTTCAAACAGAAGTACACAAATCAGCTTCACTACAACTGGCAGCATTCACAGACAAACACTTGTCTTTATCTGGACACATTTTCCCCACAAATACAACATGCTAACGTTATTAGCACAAGCCTATGGCATTTTACATTGTAAAAATTAGCCTAGCGGCTAGCAGACTTCTCTCTACTCATATAAAACCAGAGACAACAGCAACATTTGACAAAGGTAACGGCACATAATTTGGCTCCATTACAACTCACAAGGTTCACTGACAAAACAACTGTCTTATACTAAACACGTTTTCCAAACAAGTACAACATGCTAACGTTATTAGCACAAGCCTACGGCGTTTTACATTGTATTAGTGACGAGCGGAGATTTCCTCTTAACAGACTTAAAATGTTATTTTTGTGGAGGCTTTATTGTCTTCGCAATTTATTGTTTCTTATCTGTGAAATTAAAGTAAATAAAATATTTGTTTCCACTGAGGGAAATGGTTTCAGCTTACAGAAATAGACAGGAGGTCTGCGTCGCTAAATTTCTGGGGAGGTGCATGTCAGGCTATGGCTTAAGGAACGCCGTCGGTTCAACGCAGAAGTATAGATTCCGCCTTAAACTCAAGGAATGGCTGATTAGAATTTGTTGGTCAGAGGTCAAGGTCACTGCTGCTGGACCAAAAATCCTCAGGTAAACACTGTAGCTATATCATTGTGATAAGGTGATATGTAAATATTGTGCTTCCAGCTTGTATCGCTGCCCCCAAACGGGCAAAAATCACTTAATCCATGTTCAAGCTCTGATTTATTCCATCTTAATAATTAATGTTTTTCTCATTAAAAATGCAGGTAGCAGTAGCTGCAGTGGATATACTCCTATGCTGTTGGGAAACTTCCTATTAAACTCTCCAACTTTCA
This sequence comes from Epinephelus lanceolatus, assembly GCF_041903045.1. Lineage (NCBI taxonomy): Eukaryota > Metazoa > Chordata > Actinopteri > Perciformes > Serranidae > Epinephelus > Epinephelus lanceolatus. The sequence continues at coordinate 37,391,344 of NC_135751.1, forward strand.
TAAGCAAACTCCTCTATGTTGGTCTCTTCTTTATAAGCAGAAGTATTCTCCTCACAAATGTGTTTATGGAGCAGAGCCAATATACGTATAGAAATGAGTCCATTTTCTTTGAACATTGGTTTAACAGCAACATTCTGCTTGTGACGCAACTATTTGACAACTTTTGTATTCACGTAGTGATTTCAAAGACAGTATTCCTGTCTCCCAACGTGAGTAACACTGTAGTAAATGCACTGCTAACTGGCATCATATTAATCAGACATTCACTTATTCCAAGAACAGTACTGCTAAATATAATTGGACAGGTCAGACTCTTGATGGTGAGACATGTAGTCCTGTATTCACTCTTCCTTCCTGCCCAACAAAACCAAAGAGCTGCTTTTTAGGGTTATAGATAGATATTATCCAGAGAATTCTGTTATTTATAAATACATCCCTGATATAACTGACAAATGCACCTTCTGTAACAATATGGTAGAAACATTATAACACTTACTCTCTCAATATGTACACTGATTTACTGTTGGACATTTCGACAGGAACATTTCACTCAAAGAACCTGCTCTCTTAATAATTTTTTTTTTTTTTTTAAATGTTTTTTCCCCCAAAAAATAAACAATATATAATTAATTTGCTCATTATCTTGGCTAATTTTTGTCATCATAAAACAAAATACTTTTTTGTAAAATTGCCCTCATATCCTTTTAAGAATCCCGCTGGGGTCGATGTCAGCAAAGGCATGTGGTTGCTAGAGGTTCCCACCACCGAACCAAACGGGATCAGATTCCTCAGGGGGCTTCAGGATAAGACAGTAGCCCCTTTTACACTGCCAGATTTTCCGCAAATGTGGGGCCGTTTGGCCGGCAAGCTGCAAGCCGGAGCCGGATTGGCGAGTTGATCCGAGCCGCCCAATTTTCCGCTTCGTAGGGTAGACATATTGGTGGAACCTTTTTAGTTTAAACAGACAGAGACGGCCTTCCGCCATGGGAGGAGCTGTTGATGACTTATGGGAGGAGCTGTTGATCACGCCGCACGTGTGAGCCACTGGCGGTGGATAAACAGGAAACAGCTGATAGCAGGAATTAGCGAGCAGCTAGTAACAAGAGGGAAACACAAACCTGACAGACACTGTAAAGATGAGCAACTGAGGAGACAAGGAATTGCGAGCCCTCCTTGCCCTCACAAACGAAGAGGCCATTAACGGGCAGATGACGGGGACGGTGAAGTGATTTTGCTTTTATACTGCCAATGCTGAAAAAAGACTGATTGGGCTTTCCTGCAAATTTGCACAATGACCTATGGCTAAGCCACGCCCCCCTCCACTCACTCGGACAAACAATTAACATTCAGTGACGGGCGCTATGGCAGGTGTCACAATACATGGCATTTCACAGGAGACAATTGATGATTTTTGGGGACATAACGATCAGATGTCATTACCCATGTTTCCATCAGCCTGTTTAGATGCGCATCTAGAAGTATCACATCGGAAAATTATGATGGAAACGCCAAAATCCCCTGATTCGCACAAACTAAAATACGCTCGCTATAGCCGGGTTTTGGTTGATTAAAAAAAAATGTTGATTCGCAAAACGAGATGGAAACAGTTATGTTCGAATTAAGTCTGACGTAGTGCACCTCTCTCCATGGTGATATCCACACTCTGGGTCGGGAAGGTGGTAATGCATTTACAAGCTGGTTGCCAACCGCCAGGAAACGTAGAAGAAGAAGAATGCGAGACTTGTTTTGTTTCCGGTTCTATGGAAAACTCGCGCGAGTTCGTAGTTTTCACCAAAGTCTGTACATTTAATGGAAACACACAGGATTCGTATTTCTTTTAATGCACATTTCCCAATGATTCAAATCACTTTTGGATGGAAACATAGCTAGTGAAAAGTAACCAAAATGGCCTAAACTACGCATTGGAGGGATATATTCATCATTTTATTGTTGAGAAGGTCGATGAAAAGCTTACCATCAAAGACAACAAGTTAAAGTGCCACTGAAGTTAAGGTTTTTGGCTCAGAATATGAGAAAAGGATAACGGCCTTTTTACCATCTTTACCAAGAGTGTCTCTCCGTTAGTTTGGTGCTACAGTATTTACACTGAATCATTCAGCAGAACGTTTGCCAACCTTTGTTATCTCTGCCATTACAGATAAGTTAATGAAGCTAAGCTCCAGAAGTTAACGTTAGCTTAACTAGAGCCCTTTGGACAACAGCTAACAATGATGTACGATCACCAAAGTACAAAACTAGAACAAAATAGGCTAATGAACTCCCAGCAAACAAGGTGACATGATGAACAACGCAGCTAGAAGCTAACGTTAGGCTAACTTTAGCTAACGTTAACTAGAGATGTTAAAGATAACTTTATATTTCTTTCCAGCAAAGTGACAATATGTTGCCTCAAACACAATGTTGACTTACCTTAGAACAGATGTAGACATCATTGTTAATCTTATTCACGTTGAGTTGATGTTGTGGTCTAACGTTACCACACAGCTTTATCCAAAGGAGACACTTTTCTCGGTTGAGATGTGGTTTAAAGTGTAAAAAATACACCTGGTCGCCCAGCCTCTCAGGATACCTTGTGTCAGAGTTGCATGTACCCCATGCACACCGTTTGACCATTTTTAAACTTCAAATCTCAGAAAAAGCTCATAAAACCGAACAAAACTGACTTTCTGTAATGCATTTCAATGGACGTCCAGGCAGAGAATGTCCGAGTGTATGGGAATGGCTATACGCACTGTGATTGGCTCATTGCGTTTGAGGGCGGGACTTTGCCATAGGTCAATTCCTATCTAAAAGGGGCTAGTAACCCTGGAATCTGAGCCAAGTCCTCAACGGTGCACGTCTCAAGCCCGTTGGAGACGGGAGGTTCAAGACGTAAAAGCGAATTCTTCTGTCCTTTTAAGAATTCAGATTTATATATATCATAAAACAATATCAAACTTAAAATTATGTAATAAAAAACTGACTGAAACAATTGATTTATGCATATCTTACAATTTTATAACCAATTAGGTAAACCCTGTGTGTGTGTGTTTTCATTGTGTTCATTTGTGTTTTTTATTATTATTATTAATTATTTATTTATTTATTTTTTACTTTTGTTTTGTATTTATCACTAAGAGTGTGCCTATTACATTGTTTTCATTTATGATGTATGGTCATTGCTCTCCACCTTATGTGCAAAGTGAATGTAACGACCAAAGTAGCATCAGTGGAGTCAGGGAGATGCCTATTTCAGCAGACTTTAAATTTACTAGCTCATCAAATGACATGTTATACAAACTGAGTCAATAAATCTCTACCTTTGTAACATGTTCCACCCGTCCTGTGTCAGTGGGATTAACGTGGTTAAAATGAAACACAAATTAAAAGCATCTATATATCTATATTCTGTTCAGGATGGGTACTTCTCAGATGTTTTATATGTATGTATTAATATATTTTGTTTGTGTGTGTGTGAGCAGGGACGACAGACCATGGATGTGCACATTCTGTGTATTCAGAACCTCTCAGTCGTGGCTTTACCCAGATCAGCAGAAGAAGGAAGAAGTCGTGTCTCGCCAGATATCCCAACGCATGCTGGTGAGCACGCCGTCTGACTCTGTGCCCTCACATCGTAACGCCTGCCTCTCTGACACACCGCCGCCTCTCACCTCCTCTTCTCTTACATCAACAGCAATGCCAGTATCTCCTCCTGTATCTGTGCAGTGCTGATGGGGAACAAATATTTGCCACCAACCCATGCCTCTACGTGAGTCTCTGTCTTGCTCCTCTCATGCACCTGTTTACTGTCTTCATATTTGTGGGAAATAATACAGATAAAGAGGAATGACGCTGTCCTCAGGTGCTTATGATGGTCTGAAGCTCATGTAAACACACAAAGTTGTTGCAGAGTGTTGAGTATTTCATTCATTTCTGCTCGGCACCCACAGTTGCAAGATTACTCCACTGTGATCAAGACTCCCATGTGGCTCGGTAAAGTTGCAGACAAACTCCAGGAGCAACTCTACCAGACGGTTGGAGAGTTTGTGTCCGACGTCCAGCTCATTTTCAACAACTGTGCCACGTACAACCGAGTAAGTAACAAGAGAGAACCTCACACAATCTCACTTCAAAAGGTCCGAACTATTCCTTTAAAAAAAGGAGGTTTTCATCAACAGTTAAGTACATGTTTTAAGTATGTGTTTTAGTGACATGGACTGTTGTGTTCTTTTGCAGGACAACGCTGAATTCCTTGCCAAGGGCAACGGACTGAAGGAGTTATTTGATCGAGAATTTAAAAGTGTGTTCAACATCAGTAATAACTGATGACGGGTAAACGGTGTTCCGTTTTCAAACTCAGTAACTTTTTGGGATAGGTTAAGAAATGATGATGTAATGAGCCCTGTGGTATATGTCTTTCTGACTGATGCCTCTGCTGCAGTCACAGTATTTCAGAATAATAATAAGAGGTAAAGGTACTTTAACTGGAATTAAGTCAGACAGAAATGATCCAGTATTACTTGAGGTCTTTTTGCGGTAAGGATACCTGCAGTGACAGAGCTGTTAGTGGCCGAGTTGCATTGTGGGTAATGTAGCCGCCAGGTTTTTCATGGATGCAAATTGTCACTGGAATAATAATAATAGGACAATATCTGTTGTTCTGATTTTGATCCAGTGTTACAGGAGAGTAATGCTGAATGAGCAGAGCACTCAGGTTACTGAACTTTTAAAAAATACTGTAGTTTGATTAAAGTGAGTGTCACTACCAGGGCTGGGTTAAAATAATCGATTCATCCAATCCAAATCGATCGTCATTTGAATGACACTGTATCGATTCATAAAATCCCAGATTGATCTTTTAATATATATGTTTCCCCACAGATGTGTGAAGCTTTAACCACGTTAATCTCGCCATTAGTAAACGAGCCGCGGCGCTTAATTATTAACTTTCAAAGTCTTGAGAAGCTCTGAAGTTACCAGCTCCTTTATCTGTAACTGTAACTGTGTCATTTATTATCATGCTGCAGCAGCCTGCTGTGTGTGCGTCGGTCCTGCTGCGCCACTTCTAAGGGCTTTAACGCCTGGGAAACGTGAGGTCGGATTCTTGGGACTACTTTTGTGCCTTTTTTTTTTTATGCAAGCTTTCACGAGCGTGAGGGCAGGTTGCGTCTGAGGTTGCTAAGCAACCTTAAGCACCGAATCATATTCTGTTCACCTGAAATCCTGAGTGCAGAGCTGATCTTTCTTCCAGGAGCTGTTTATAAGTGTGTAGGCCTGTTGTCTATGGGACAGATGTAAAGCTCTGGGTGGCCCTGCACTAACATGATCAACTTCATATTTATCACAGGCTGATATTTAGGGGTGAAGTGAAAGATATCTGCCGGCTGTGATTTGTTGTCACATGACATGGTGCATGCTGCTGCGTTCCTCAAGTTAAACTCTCAGTTTATCTCAGGGCGCAGCCGTCACACCCTGAAAAATGGGCGGTCAGGAACGCGTGCATGGTGCAACGGCGTCTATATTGAAAACAGTGAATTTGAGGGCTCAAAAAACGCAGCATGTGTACGGCCCCTTTCGCACACACAAATACTGAGTAGAGATGTTGGGGTGGAGACAGAAAAGTGAAGTTAACTTGAGCTGAGGACAGGACAATACAGCTGATCAGCAACATGTAAACATGAAGAAAACATGAAGTGATATCTCAGTCTGCTCTGTCTGCAGTCTCTCGTCTACCGCCACTGATATTATGTAATAAACAAGCACAGACACTTTACAGCTAATAGCAAATTGTTACTAACAAGCTGAAACAACAACAAATTTTTATGTCTCAGGGTTTAGCTCAGTTTGTCTTGTATCTTAAAACTTACCAGTGGTCATGTGACCTGTGGTCATGTGACCTGCAGGTAGTGAGTCTCCTCAGCAGCAGAGAGGACAGCAGGACTGATACTGACTGATGTCTGTGTTCTTTATTCTTCCTAAACTTCACTCAGTATTGTGATGTCAGGAATATGATTTATTTTATTGACATTTTTATTCTGTTTCCAGTGAGACATTAAGTTTATATTGTGACTTTGCTGTTTTAATATTGCTGTTGTTGCTCTAGAAACATTTAGTTTTAAAATATTCACTTTTAATTCTGTTCTGAATTTATTCTTTTTTAACAATAATTCCTTGTACATTTCGCACTATTAGTTCTCTGAGAATCTCTTTCACATACTAGCAAAAATTGGTATTGTAACTGAAATATCCCCAATCGAATCGATATCAAATAGAATCGAATTGAATCGGGACCTTGTGAATCTAAATGGAATCTATTCAGGAAATCAGTGGCGATACTCAGCCCTAGTCACTACAGTACTTGTGAACAGTGAACTTATCATTTTGGGATGATCCTCAGCACATGATGAGATTTCAGAACAGCTGAAACTGCTTATAGTGATCACGGGTCATATTGATGACTATACACAGACGATTATTATGATTATTTTCTTTATTTCTCACACAGGTTACCATCTCATTGACATGTGCAGTCTATATTTATGACATGAATATACAATCAAAAGCACAGCTTTGCTATTTACTGAATTTTATTGACTGTTTAAAATACAGCACAACTGTTTCATTCCATGACCGGGCATTATCACATGACGAGGTCGGCTTTAATCGCAGGTGCTTTCCCTGTGTGTATTCATTTTCTGTCTCCATTACTAGCAGCTGTAAAATGACTTTCTTTTATTTGTCATGAATTCAATGTGCACGCAACACCAGCCTCAGGTGGTCGGTAAAGTAAAATAATAGTAATACATTTACCCTAGGTTTAAAAGGATAGTGCACCCAAAAAAGGAAATTCAGCCATTATCTACTCACCCAAAAAAAAACACATAATTGAAACCACAAAATATCTCCATACTGCTCTAACTGCCTCTCTGTGCAAAAGCACGTGAACACACATGAAGGCGGTGCCCATGTCTCACGGTCTCGCGCAAGCGCACACGTGAACGCGGTCCACAGAGAAGCAGTCAGAGCTACAGGCTACAGTGAGACTAAAAACAGAGTTCAAATGACGTTTTTCCAAACAACTTTTTATGTCGGGGCTTCAGGACACTTGGATCACTACGGACGAGCAGTATGGAGATATTTTGTGGTTTCAATTATGTGTTCTTGGACGTTTTAATCTGGGGCGCCGTCAGCCTACATTAGGTGGTTGTGTTGCTACCCACTCTCCCCTTGGATCTCCACAAGTGATGTGAGGACTCTAAAACTTCACCTGAGCCTCCCTCGGCATATGGGTGAGTAGATAATGGCTGAATTTTCATGTTTGGGTGCACTATCCCTTTAAATTAATTCTCTAGAAGTTCTCATGTATGTGGATGTGGACGACTTGATTACTGTTAGCAAATTATTTAACAGCGTTTGTAAAGGAACGATTGTGTCCCAAGCTTTTTGAGGTAGATCACTAATTGTGATCTTTTTATCACAGTATAATTCTACTGCAGTGCATTTTGTTTACTCCTAAAGGGTGCAATATAGTCAGTGCCTTTCTTTATTGATGTAACAAACATTTTTAATATTTCTGTGTTTTTATTAAACAGGAGTTTGTACAATGGAGACAAACTATTTTATATTAGTACTTTAAAGTTAAGTAAAAATTAATTTTCTGTGTGTTGCGTCAAACCTTCTTTTTATTGACATGTTTCCTCTGATGTTGCACCACATGTGAGGAGAGTGTCAAGATGTATGTATTATGACAAAAGTCAGTATTTGACTTTGTATTTGTCTGAAACGTTCATCATGCAAATGATCAAACAGGATTTTTCATGTAATTCCACAGTATTTCAGCTATGAATCAGTTGCACTCTGTCTCTGATCTGTCGCCGGTGGATGTTTGTTTTTAAAATAAAATATATATGTACATCTTTAAAGACGTCTCATTTTGATAAACCTGCCTCTTTAATCATCTCAAGACCCCTCAGATTTTGTTTGGCACCTGAGCTACTGATACAGGATACATACACGAGATGGAAGTGAGCACAGAATTGAAGTAGCGTAAAAACGGGATGACGAGTGAGACATGCTCATATTCTATCTAATAGAGGTTTGCAATGAATCAGTTCAGCTGGCAATTTGTTTATGTCAGTTATATTTATTCAGCTTTAATACTAATACTGAACAAAAGATCATAAGCATTCAGGACACAATCAAGAAATGTGTGAAAAATGGGGATAAAGGGGAAAAAAAGATAAAAAAAAACTTAAAAAAAAACCCTTGAGAATACTTAAAACAGTTAAAATTCAAGCAAATCTATCAGTTGAAACAAGAACAGATGGGAGTGAGATAGGATCTAAAAAATTTTTTAAATTGCCGTAAGGAAAAAAATGAGGTAAGCTATAGATTCTGCATGAATGAGAATGCAGATATTCTAAATGTCTACGAGGGCTGTGTCCCCTGCATCCCCTCGAAATCTACACAGATAGCAATAGGGTAATATAAGGAAGTAAAAAAAACAATGCTGGCCTGCATAGATGGATTACTGTCTTACCAGGCAGAGGCCCAGGGGCCCAAAATGTTAGAGCCGCCAACACACACACAAAAAAAAACACAATATTACCTCAATGAGACCCAAACTACTACAAAAAGACACAAAACAACCAAAAAAAGAAACCAAAGTACCTCAGAGACACAAAAATACCATAGCAAGACCACAAAATGACCATGAAGCTCCAAAAAAAACCAACCAAAAAAGAGCCACAAAATGACCAAAAAATACACAGAATTACCTCTGGGAAACCCAAACTACTACAGAAAGACACCAAGAAAAGAAACCAAAGTACTTCAAAGAGACACTAAAAGACCACAGAGAGACATAAAGTGACCACAGGGAAACCCGAACTACTACAAAAAGACACAAAACAACCACAGGGTGACACAAAGAGACACAAAATAACCACAAAGAGATACACAAATACCTGAAGGAGACCCAATTTACTACAAAAAGACACAAAACAACTACAAGGAAACACAAAATGTCTACAAAGCGACACAGAACCAACGAAAAAAGAAACCAAAGTACTTCAAAGAGACACAAAATGACCTAAAAAAAGACACAAAATTACCTCAGGGAAACCCGAACTACTATAAAAAGACACAAAACAACCAAAAAAGACACAAAACAACCACAAAGAGACACAAAATGACTACAAAGCGACACAAAGTGACCACAGGGAAACCCAAACTACTACAAAAAGACACAAAACAACAAAAAACCCAGAGTACCTCACATAGAGACAGAATAAGCACAGAGAGACAGAGAAACACAAAGAGATGCAAAACCACCACAAAGTCTGTGTCCTGTGTAGTAGAGGTGGTGGGGCCCTTTGCATATCTGTGCCCAGGGGCCCATTGTCTCATACTACACCCATGGGTCCTCCACCTCAACATCCTGGCTGCATCATTTCCTTCTTTCTGGTTTAAGTTTATCAACCTATTTGTGTCTCTACTTTTATTACTTTCAAGTTTTCATCAGGGGTCAAACCTGCACGTGTTGTAACATGTTCCCTGCAGGAGTCACTCTGTGGTAGATGACGCCCCCTGTGGCCACTGACCGGAACTGCGACTTATCAGCTGAAGAAAAAAACTCCTCCAACTTTCACTTTCGAAACGTCGTCAAGACGGGGCAGAGGGTTGTGCTGTGGATAGATCGGCTCTGATCGGACTTGGCGAGACTCCCGCCTGTTTTAATCTGCTTTGTTTTTCTATGTGACACAGTACAGTGAGCTGCTGCGGCATTTTTACTTTAACTGTCTAAACCCTGAACTTTGGAGCAGGACAGTGTGCAGAGGGAGGAACTGCAGCGGAGGGAGGAACTGCAGCGGAGGGAGGAACTGCAGCGGAGGGAGCCTCCATAAATCACTTTACTCAGTGCCACACTGTGGATGTGACACCTCCTGACCTGTGGAGCAGCTGTGGTCTCTCTGTGGTCTCTCTGTGGTCTCTCTGGTGTGTGTGCAGAGGTTTGGGTGGAGGTGGTTGCAGCCAGGAGCATGACAGAGCCGACGTTCTGGATGGAGAAGGAGCAACTCCTTCAGTTCTTCCGTCGCCATAAAACTAAACTGTCCTGCATGGAGAACCCGCACATCTTCCTCAGCCAGCTCAGAGATCACGACCTGATCCCGGAGGACAGATACCAGGTACGTTAGTGAGGTGTTACGCAGTTGTTGTTGTTGTTGTTGTTGTTGTTGTTGTGGTCTTCTTCCTCACACACCCTCAGATACAATACAATACAAATTTATTTATATAGCAAACAACAGCGTTGACCAAAGTGCTGTTCATCAAATAGCCTATAATATACAAAAGTCAATAAATAAAACACAAGAAAAGAAAACACAAAATAAGACAACAAAAGTCTGCCAGCTCTCATACAGGGGCAGAGAAGGCCGACGGAAACAGATGGGTTTTTAAACGAAACTTAACAACAGGGAGGGTATCTGCCAGTCTAACCTGGAGGGCCAGCTCAGTCCAGAGTTTGGGGGCCACAATTGCAAAGGCTCTGTCTCCCCTCTGCGCTAACCTTGTTCTTGGGACAACAAGAAGTGATCTGGTCAGTGACCGTGATGAAACACATTTTTTCAAAAGACCGGAAAGGTAGGATGGGGCCAGCCCATAATCAAGTCGGGTGGAGACAAATGCGTGAATAACCCTCTCAAAATTATTTAAAGAAAGGACAGGCTTAACCTGTCTCGTGATGGCGGGAACAGCCTGCAGGCTGCAGGAACAAACAGGAACACAGATTTTAATATCTCTGTAACAGAGGCAGACTGGAGATGAAACATGCCTCTGGAGTTTTGCCAAGAGTTGTGTCTGCCCGCCATATGTGCATGCATTCCTCGGGAGCGCGCTCAATGTAAACTACCAGGCATTGTAGGGGAGACCGGGTCGGTTGTCACAGTGCTTATTTTGTATTGTTCAACAATGTACAAACAAATGTCAGGTATAAAAGGAACACAACAACAACAACAACAACAACACATGAGAGCTGAAACAAACTGCGCTGAAAGATGAACAAATAATAGGCCAGATAAAGTAAGAATGGAGAGTAGAAAACAACAACAAAAACAGTTCACTTCACATCAGAGGTTTCATCAAATATTTATTTGTAATATTCTAAAAATGTGCAACTTTGTTGTTGTTCAGAAGAGTAAAGCAGCAAAAGCTTTTGAAATCCTTGGTCATATTTTCCAGCAAAAAAATCGTATCTTAAATGCCCCTGAAATGTTTTGCACTTTGCATCAACATCGCACATTATTTATCCTACAAGTCATGACAACAACCCACAAACTGGCAAACTGTGCTGTTACAAGATGTAACCTTTGTCCAGCTTTTCACCTCATTCTTAAAGCAACACCTACTGGACATTTTACGCTTTTCTTTGTTTAGGTTAAAATGCTCTTGCACTCCACCCCCATTTTGTAGCAAAAACGCCTAAAATGCCATACCCAAATTAAAATGACTGTAGCTTCTGAACCACTCTGACTACATGCATGCATGAGGTCTTGCCAGAAAGAAAACTCCCTGAAGTTTCTTGTGAAAGTGTCAGAAACACTCTAGGTGATACAGAGACAGAGTAATGGGCCTCTGAAGTCAGTAAAAAATTAAAGATTTTGCCTAAAATAAAATAAAAATGTATTTCAGGATGAATAACTGTCTGTGGCTTCATCTGAGCAGGTAAATGACACTGTGGGGCTGTAGGCACACTATCAATGAACATTTGTTTCAAATTTGAAGAAGATTGCTCAAAGTATGACCATTCTACAGTGTTTTTTCCATGAAAAGATCCAGGCGGAGCTCCGAAAGAGTCACCAGTACTATCTAAAGTTAGCATTTACGTTATATTATAAAAAACTCAGTCGTCACTGACCCTGGATAACTTTCAAAACTCCGTGGTTGTTTTTGACTGTGCAGGACAGGTTATGCAGGGCTCAACAATAAGGATTGCCCGAGTGCCCGGGGCAAGTAAACCAACCGGTCGGGCATGTAAACTAACAACTCACCTGCCCGATCGGGCAAGTTGCTAAAAATAGTAATAGTTAATAACTACTTGATAAAATAAATGTATTTTCAAACGTGCTCTTCTGCTCTGATGCAGCGGTCTCTCTGCCTGAAGTCACAGGCACAGCTGTGTAACAATGTCCTGCCCACAGCCCCCACTGATATTATTTTGCGCGACGGACGCTTCATATAATAACATAACAACATACTATTTATGGTGTTATGTCATCGTGTCATTTCTGTCTCTACATGGTCACATGTTAACAATTCTCCTCTGCTCTCTGTATCGCACACGGCGGAGTTCTGCCACACACACAGGTGAGCACGCTTGAGCGGCTGGGGCCGCATTTTCCTAACCTGACCCCGAGCCCGGTGCAGTTTGTCAGCTGACAAAGTTATTGTTATGGACACTGTGTAAATAACCAACAGACTGCTGTTACGCACAGACAAACACGCTGCTCGCACAGCAGCGTAGCACGGCACTCATGCTGAGCTTGTGTTGCGTTCAGGCGTTGTCACGTAAATAACAACTTCCAACACTTAAATAGGTCATAGCACAAAACAGCAGCATGTCAAGTGACTTTTTACTTTTATTACATTCAATAAAATTGTATGTTCCTAAATCTTGAGCCACCTCATATGTAAGCTAGACAGACATTTCACCTGCTCATTACTGTACACACATGTACTGTATGTACTTAGCCCTAAAGAGCCCTTCTGGTGCCAGTAGATACATAGAAACATCCCAGAACATGAAACAAAAGTTTCACGCATGTGAAAATTATTTTTCATGCGTGTGCTTCACCTCCGCTGCTACAACTCCATCCTAGGGGAAACACTGCTGTGTGCGTTTTGTGCAACAGGTGGATGTGGTAGTCTACTGGTAGAGTAGAGAGAGAGCTAAGTAGCGTTGAAGTAGAGTAGAGCAGGGCAGAGAGATGGAAGCAAAATATATTAAACCTGGTGTTAATACAGCAGAACTGGAGAAAACTGGTGAAAAATAAATAGAGGTGGGCATGGCTCAAGTAGGGCGCAAAATTATAGACAGAGAATGACTGACAGATTTTTCACTTTAAGCCCTGACACTGTCATTTTTGTGTAGGAATTAAGCTACAATACATGATGTATGTTGTTTTAATTAATAAATACAGTGTGAATAAAGATTACATAACATAAAAATAACTGCAGTCTTTGTTATTTGATAGCCGCTTAAATTAAACAATTTTTATAGGGCAAGTAAAAACTGACACTGAAGTGAAAAAAAACCTTAGCGTTGAACCCTGTTATGTTTAGTTTGCCTCTAATGTAACAGGCTATAACGTTATTTATGACAACACAGCATCCAGTTGCTAATGGCTAATGTTAGCCTACTGTAGCGTAGCCTCTGAAACATTAACGTTATCTTCCTTGTGCGGTTCCACTTACTAGTAACATTAACGCTACTATTTAACGTTAGCACTGTAATCTTATTCTAAAATTTTTAAAACTCTGGGGTTGCGTTTGACTGTCTTGGTTGTAACGTTACACTCACTCTCCTCCTCCGTGTATCTAACGTTACCTTGCCAACGCCTATGTCTATCATAGATGTAATGAGGACGTAATGGAGGAGGGGGGAGTAGGCCTTTGGAGGGAGGTGGAGTTGCAGGAGGAGGGGGGTGGGACTTTGGAGGGAGGTGGAGTTGTGGATGTTCTAAGTGCTGTGTGAAATGCAAGAAAGAGTAGCTTTAAGGCGGAGTGTGAAAAGGCCTTTTTTTGTTTAGGGTTTTGTTTGTGTTGGCGTTGTTAAGAAGATGCTCATTTTTAATGATGCAACATTTGATCAGGCAGACACGACATGTCAGTGCAAATGTTCTCTTTGTGTGTGTGTGTGCAGAAGGTGAGTCGCATGAAGAGTAAGAACAACATAAAAAGAGGCCTTTATGACATTCTGGACTGGCTGGAAAAAGAACAGTCAAAGCGCATCATAGACTTCTGGGACTGTGTCTTCACGGAGACCATCATGAACCAGTACCCCACCCTGCGACTGCTGCACAACAAACTCAAGGACGGTCAGACTCTTTTTTTAATTTTTTTTTTTATGGTCATTAGACTGTTAATGATTGTAAATCTGCTTACTATTGAACTATTATAATTTATATTATATACTAAGACAGGTTTGTTTTTGTAAGATAGATATTTGGTATATATATTTACATGGTTTATAGTTGTGTGACAAAGTTAAATGGTAATAAAAACTATATGTAGAAAAGTCTAAGGTATAAGTTTATCTATAGGAAGTTGTCTCTCCTTTTCCGATGTGTAAATCAAATTAACTATACACTGACAATTTGCTTTTACATTATGCGTTTTATTATTTATAAATATTACTTTTTCCGTCTGTTGGCTTGCTGTATGTTCATGTCTTTTTTTTTTTTATAAATAAGTAAAATAATAAAAAAAAAAAAAAATTACAAATCTTAACATTTTAATCTCTGGGTTTTCATTTAAATCGCAGGGTCTTTCCATTTTTACCAACAACAACCAGAGAGTGATGAAACAGAGGAGTCAAATGAAGGGAAAAGGAAGAAGCTTTCGGCAGATGAGGACGGAGAGAAGAAGCAAGAAAACTCAGTAAAGAAGAGAAAACTAAGAAGTAGGAGCGCGTGCAATGAGGAGGAGGAGGAGGAGGAGCAAGCCGGTCCGTCATCTCGACTGACTCCAAGGAAAAAGTCCAAGAAATTATGCTTCTGTAAGTCGAGGTTTTACTTTTCTTAACTTACTGGGTCTCATTCATGAAATGTTAGTAAATCTATGAGAAGATTTGCACCTTGGTACTAAAAACCTACTTCAGATTCATGAACGCAATGGGAACGTCAGAAATGATCACAGGCAGGTGTGCATGTTCATGAATACCAATCAATCGTAAATTGACAGCGCACTCCTGCTTGTCAGCAATTAGCATACATCCCGCCCATGAATAGCCAGTGACCACCATATAAGGAGGTGTTAAATACCTTGGACTATGGAGAAAGAGAAAGAAGAAAAAGAAAAACTTTTCCGACGCTGAGACTGAAGTTATTTCGGGTGAAGTGGAGTTAAGGAAAACATTGTATTTTCTTCTGTTGGTAGTGGTGTGACAGGAACAGGTAAATCAAAGGTCTGGCAGGAGGTAACAGGTGCCGTTAACTCCGTGTCTTCTGTTGTAAGAACCATCCAGCAAGTTAAACGAAAATGATCCAACATGAAATTTGATGAAAAAAACCCACAAGTACGCACAAAAAACCCACAGGAAGCCGGTCACAGCTCTCTGCTGCAGATGAGCGCATTGCTTGCATCATTGCAGAAACCTCTGTGTCAGTTTGCCCTCAGCATTGTTTAAACCACTATTAAAACATCTTAATGCAGGCAGTCTGATGTCGGCATTAACCCACCGTTAAGTTTAACAACAAGTCCCTCCAACTCTCTGCTAGATTCTGATTCACCAGCTGCCCACAGGTCTTATTAAACCAAAACTCAATTTGAAATAATGTTTACGTCTCCCATGTCACAGCTCTGATAATTAAATTAAACAAAAATGACATGACATTGGTTTGTTACTTTATTCATTCAGAGAAAGGTGTTGTCCAGTTTTGTATCATTCAAATAACTCATATTTTAGAACCCTAATCTGAAGCTCAAATCCTGTAAATACCAACTAGTTTAACTAAATGTGTTACATTTCTTATCTCTTGTCATGTTTAACTTACTTGTTTCAAAGGCATCTGTGTATTGTGAACATAACAGAGCACAATACAAGCTAAAACTGTAACTTCTAATAAAGACAAGCAGCATTTATGTGCAATATCTTATTTACACGAGCACAACGAGCAGAAAGAAGCAGCTGTAGATCTTGTTAGTATCTACGAAAAGTCTGGAGCTACTAGCATATTGATATATGCAGAAGTACTCGTCGGTTTCCCTCTGCGTACAGTTTACACACAAATTTGTTCTGCTCACATTTGATGAACGAGACCCACTGTGTCTTTATGTTTGCTGCCTTTTAGCGCACTATCACTGTAAATTATGTCTTTGTAGTTTCTCATTTGTAACAAAGAAATCAAAGTTCTTTTTTTTTTTATTCTTCAGCGTCTCCCCTGAAGAAGGGACAGAAGAGTGACATTTGGACCTGGAACATCTACAAGACACAGCTGCCTGTGACCTGTGGACAGAAGGAGGGGACACTGGACAGACAAAGACTAGCTAAAGGTAGGCAAAAGTAAAGCTCAGTGACTGGAGGATTGATTATGAATAACAGCAGATGATTGATGGCTGACATGAACACTTTCCTTATTCTCTGATGGTTTCAGGGGAGAAGTGCATTGTGTTCAAGAAACAGTGGTTTACTCCTGGTGAATTTGAGAGGTTCGCGGGGAAGAAAAGTTTCAAGAACTGGAAGTTGAGCATTCGATGTCAGGGCACCCCACTGGAAAAACTTGTAAAGGTTTGTTGAAAAGTGAATTTGAAATACATGTGGAACACGACTGCGTGACACAACTTGCTTTTCTCTAAAGCAGCAGTGTGTAGGATTTAGTGGCTTCAAGTTAGAATCCTTTAGTGTTCATTGTTCAGGCGGTTTTTACTTGGAGCCTTGTCAAATAAATCCAAACCTATATGACTGGACCGTGTGGGACTTTAATTGAAAGGACAGACACAGGAAATGTCCACGCTCAGCAGTCAGACAGGAGTCAGGTTAATTTCCAGGGCTGGTACCTGCGGTTATTCCACAGGCTACAGCTCATTCTAAGATAAGGAAAACACAATGATTCTTATTTTCAGGTGATTTTACACTAAAGAAAACATACTTATTATGATATATTCAATCTTTGCTAATATACCCCCCTAAATCCTACACACTGGACCTTTAACGTTGGTCATGTTAGCATGCCTTGTTGGATATCTTTACAGACAGGTTGTTGTGGAAATATTATTTTCTGTTTTTGAATTTCACTGCAGGAAGGTCACCTGAAGGCAGCAAATTACAAAAGAGGGTGTAAAAAGGTAAGAACAAGAACTGATGAAAATACATTCAAACTTTGTGGTGTATCTTCTTGTTATTGGTGCTGCTGATCTGAGCCGTATCCATTTTATATCTCTTTGCTAGGCCAAGAGGTCACTGGTGCTGGATGATCATTCCATAACAGGTCAGTGGTGGTTGAAGGACCTTAAAGCGTACTTAGGCCCAATCCCAATACCCCCCCTTGTCCACTACCCCTTAGCCCTTGGTCTTACCCCTAGCCATTTCCCAGTATCCCTTGGCCCTCGAAATGAAGCAACAAGGGGTAGGGGTTGAAATCCTTCCCTAGGAATTGGGACACCACTCACTACGTCACTGTGTCGGTTACGTTCACACATATGTAACTATTTTAAACAGGAGGCTGCGAGCCATCTACATTTCCAACCAGCATCTACAATGGAGTCTCCAGTTGAGCTCATCCAAACTATCGTGTTTACATTATTCATCATGCTTTGTTTGATGAACAACAGATGACAGGGGACTTCTGCTAGCTAGCTAACCAGCTAACATTACGAGGCAGCATAGTTATACTAGCTGGCGTGTTATCCTAATGTGAAAAATCCGACAATTTTTGCAGAACAGGACAGATGACAGATGCCAGATAGCGCGAGCTAGCTAGCTAGCCAACAAGCAACCTGACGACGGTAACGTTAGCTATGTATGAACTTTTCTCCCTGTCTCTTGCTTGGTGGTAGCCATGGCGACGTCGACCCCTCGCTGGCAAGTCAGCATCTGAAATCCCTCGCTCCGAAGGGCTAGTTTCATACCCACTACTCCTCGTTATGCCCCCTACACGCAAAAAGGAATTGGGACACCACTACCCCTCGCGGGAACGTACAAATGTAGGGGTAGGGCTAAGGGGGGGTACTGGGACAGGCCCTTAAAAGTAAAAGTACAGATGTCTTACCAGGATATGACTCTAGCAGAAGTTAAAGTCACTTACTAGAATACCGTTAAACTTCCATTAGTAGCCCGGGCTATTATTTACTTAAAGCACAGGCCTCTAATTGAGACAGGCCTTTATTTGTCAAAATGTGTAGCCACACCGGGCTACTGAAAGGGACGAGATGTTTAATTTGGACCAGGCTTTTAATTGAAGTTGCTGAAAGTAAAAGTACAAGTAAATGCTGTTAATAAAAAAGCAAGCGCTCAGAATTCTGAGGATCATCAAGTTTATTTCTGAGCCTGTACACCACCTTACAAATGGAGTGTACACTACACTTGAAGAAAAACAAGGTCTTCTTAAAAACATTTAGCATTTAAAAGCATTTAAAGAAAACTTTTGACTATCCAGGGCTGACACACTGCAGTCACAAACCTTTATCTCTTTGAATCATTACTCGCCCTCTCTCTTGTGGGACGCCATTTTCTGCTTTCATCGTGAAGCCGATCTCATTGAGTGGAAATTAGTCGCTAGCATGTAGCATCTAATCTAACGTGCAGTCTAGACTTGACTGTAAATCCAAACTTAACTTTGGCTTGCAGAAATGTAGTGTAGTTAGGGCTGCTTCCAACTAAGAATTTTCCTAGTCGACCAATAGTCGTCATTTAGAGCCATTAGTCGACTAGTCTCCTGCATGTTTCTGATATGAATGTAATGATTAAATGATATATTTTGGTGGTTTGAGTTGAAGGTGTGAGAAAGAATAGTATCAGTAACATTGTTAACACTGTGCTACATTACAGAGAAATACAAAACCGTACTAATGAACCTTCATTAATATAGGCCTATATTTTATCTCCAAGTGCACGTCACACACTGAGCGAGCCGCCTGTTAATGACGCTGTGGGCTAATGGGCATGTAGCTACTTCCATGTTTCAGATGATACGTCACGTTTGTAGTCGACCAATGAAGATGAGTTTACATATCACCTTGGGTTCGTCCTTCACCTTCTCAAAATGATCCCACACTTTGGATTTCCTGCCCAACATGTTATTAACTAGCCTGTGGAATAATGAGGCAGAAATCATTGACATATACAAGCAACAGAAACATGGCTGTTCACCTCCTCCTTCTCTTTTTTTTTTTTTTAGTGTCTGATGAAGAAGAAGATGAAGACGAGGACAGCGAGCAGGACAAGGAAGACCAGGTTTCATCAAGCAGCAAAGAAAGTTCCACAGATGACACAGGTGCTGGTTTCTACAAAGTGATATTCAGGCTTAAAACACATTTATGCTCACAATAGAAATAACTGAAGATATGTATCCTGTCCTCATGTTAGTCATACTTTAAACATGTCCGTTACAGATGATGAAAGACAGACGGAGGAACGGCCTCAGCAGCAGCCACAAACCAGTACAACAAGACATGACCGTGGCAGGAAGGAGTTCAGTGTTACATGTGGAGCTTTATCTGCGACATTACACAGAAATCGGTTTGCATCAGGTAACTGTCTCCCACTGTACACAAAGTCGCGAAATACACTCAGTGGCCACTTTATTAGGTACACCTTGCTGGCACCAAGTTGGACCTCCTTCTTAATTCTTGGTGTCATAGACTCAACAAGGTGCTGGAAACATTCCTCAGAGATTTTGGTCCATATTGACATGATGACATCACACAGTTGCTGCAGATTTGTCGGCTGCACATCCATGATGAGAATCTCCCGTTCCAGCACATCCCAAAGGTGCTCTATTGGACTGAGATCTGGTGACTGTGGAGGCCATTGGAGTACAGTGAACTCATTGTCATGTTTGAGATGATGTGAGCTTTGTGACATGGTGCGTTATCCTGCTGGAAGTAGCCATCAGAAGATGGGTACACTGTGGTCATAAAGGGATGGTGATTGGCTGAATAGCGCAGCAGTTGAACATGTGCACCTCATAAAGTGGCCAGTGAGTGTATGTGTATCTGCACAACCTGTTTATTGTGTGGGTGTGTCACTCTAGTGATAAGGTGTAATGAAATGTGTCCTAACCAGCTGACTCTAAACTCACCACCAGGGACTCGTGGGAAGAGTCTTCGTACTGAGACGAGCTGGATGACTCCGGAAGAGTTTGTGAAGGAGGCGTCGTGTCCAGATGCAGATGCCACCTGGAGGAAGGACATCCTGTATGAAGGGGAACCACTCAGCATCCTCATAGAGGTGACCATGATCAGGGTGATGTGTTATTATAAAGTGTGTGTCTCTGTGTTTCTGACAGAAGCACAGGATTGTACAGAGCCTAAAAGACCTAAAGTACAGTCTGAGACAAAGAGAATGACACTGCTGATTTGTCTTTTCAGGCAGACATCTTGAAGATCCACTCACTGCTGTGTAAATGCGGACTGTGCAAACCAGATAGTGAAGACCTGGTGAGTTTGTTGATCAGTCAGTTTCAGACAAGCAGCATTTCCTCATTCCACACTCATCTTTGTTCTGCATAAACAATGTGATGGCCATTGCTGATGTTCGTTTTTGAGTTGCTGTTGTGTCTTTTTGGCAGGATGATCAGAAAAACGACGATGAGTGTTGCGTCTGTAAAGGTGCAGGAGAAGAAGAGTTGGTGGAGTGTGACCACTGCCCTCGCTCCTTCCACCAGAGATGTCACCTGCCTCATGTAGAGGACGACATTTTAGGGTGAGCTTTGATCAGAAACAGAAGACAACCAAAACAGGAAACATTTTTATGTGATCTCAGTTTATTCTTTTCATTGAAACTGAAAGAGATAGAGGTAGACCAGTGGGATTTTATATTTATACTAGATTTATATTAGATTTTTTATTTATACTCATGTGGCAGACCCTCCGCCGTAGCATACAAATGTGACCTTCGCCATTGTGAGCGTTTATACTTGTGCGGTGGTGTGTCTGTGTTACTCTGCAGTTACACCTCTAAAACACTAGTCAGCGGTGGAGGTTTCTGTGAAGTACTGTAAAGTTTAGTTGATTCAAAACACACATTAAACACACATTAAACATGGCTTAATAGAGACAGTTTCAAACAGAAGTACACAAATCAGCTTCACTACAACTGGCAGCATTCACAGACAAACACTTGTCTTTATCTGGACACATTTTCCCCACAAATACAACATGCTAACGTTATTAGCACAAGCCTATGGCATTTTACATTGTAAAAATTAGCCTAGCGGCTAGCAGACTTCTCTCTACTCATATAAAACCAGAGACAACAGCAACATTTGACAAAGGTAACGGCACATAATTTGGCTCCATTACAACTCACAAGGTTCACTGACAAAACAACTGTCTTATACTAAACACGTTTTCCAAACAAGTACAACATGCTAACGTTATTAGCACAAGCCTACGGCGTTTTACATTGTATTAGTGACGAGCGGAGATTTCCTCTTAACAGACTTAAAATGTTATTTTTGTGGAGGCTTTATTGTCTTCGCAATTTATTGTTTCTTATCTGTGAAATTAAAGTAAATAAAATATTTGTTTCCACTGAGGGAAATGGTTTCAGCTTACAGAAATAGACAGGAGGTCTGCGTCGCTAAATTTCTGGGGAGGTGCATGTCAGGCTATGGCTTAAGGAACGCCGTCGGTTCAACGCAGAAGTATAGATTCCGCCTTAAACTCAAGGAATGGCTGATTAGAATTTGTTGGTCAGAGGTCAAGGTCACTGCTGCTGGACCAAAAATCCTCAGGTAAACACTGTAGCTATATCATTGTGATAAGGTGATATGTAAATATTGTGCTTCCAGCTTGTATCGCTGCCCCCAAACGGGCAAAAATCACTTAATCCATGTTCAAGCTCTGATTTATTCCATCTTAATAATTAATGTTTTTCTCATTAAAAATGCAGGTAGCAGTAGCTGCAGTGGATATACTCCTATGCTGTTGGGAAACTTCCTATTAAACTCTCCAACTTTCATAAGCAAACTCCTCTATGTTGGTCTCTTCTTTATAAGCAGAAGTATTCTCCTCACAAATGTGTTTATGGAGCAGAGCCAATATACGTATAGAAATGAGTCCATTTTCTTTGAACATTGGTTTAACAGCAACATTCTGCTTGTGACGCAACTATTTGACAACTTTTGTATTCACGTAGTGATTTCAAAGACAGTATTCCTGTCTCCCAACGTGAGTAACACTGTAGTAAATGCACTGCTAACTGGCATCATATTAATCAGACATTCACTTATTCCAAGAACAGTACTGCTAAATATAATTGGACAGATCAGACTCTTGATGGTGAGACATGTAGTCCTGTATTCACTCTTCCTTCCTGCCCAACAAAACCAAAGAGCTGCTTTTTAGGGTTATAGATAGATATTATCCAGAGAATTCTGTTATTTATAAATACATCCCTGATATAACTGACAAATGCACCTTCTGTAACAATATGGTAGAAACATTATAACACTTACTCTCTCAATATGTACACTGATTTACTGTTGGACATTTCGACAGGAACATTTCACTCAAAGAACCTGCTCTCTTAATAATTTTTTTTTTTTTTTAAAATGTTTTTTCCCCCAAAAAATAAACAATATATAATTAATTTGCTCATTATCTTGGCTAATTTTTGTCATCATAAAACAAAATACTTTTTTGTAAAATTGCCCTCATATCCTTTTAAGAATCCCGCTGGGGTCGATGTCAGCAAAGGCATGTGGTTGCTAGAGGTTCCCACCACCGAACCAAACGGGATCAGATTCCTCAGGGGGCTTCAGGATAAGACAGTAGCCCCTTTTACACTGCCAGATTTTCCGCAAATGTGGGGCCGTTTGGCCGGCAAGCTGCAAGCCGGAGCCGGATTGGCGAGTTGATCCGAGCCGCCCAATTTTCCGCTTCGTAGGGTAGACATATTGGTGGAACCTTTTTAGTTTAAACAGACAGAGACGGCCTTCCGCCATGGGAGGAGCTGTTGATGACTTATGGGAGGAGCTGTTGATCACGCCGCACGTGTGAGCCACTGGCGGTGGATAAACAGGAAACAGCTGATAGCAGGAATTAGCGAGCAGCTAGTAACAAGAGGGAAACACAAACCTGACAGACACTGTAAAGATGAGCAACTGAGGAGACAAGGAATTGCGAGCCCTCCTTGCCCTCACAAACGAAGAGGCCATTAACGGGCAGATGACGGGGACGGTGAAGTGATTTTGCTTTTATACTGCCAATGCTGAAAAAAGACTGATTGGGCTTTCCTGCAAATTTGCACAATGACCTATGGCTAAGCCACGCCCCCCTCCACTCACTCGGACAAACAATTAACATTCAGTGACGGGCGCTATGGCAGGTGTCACAATACATGGCATTTCACAGGAGACAATTGATGATTTTTGGGGACATAACGATCAGATGTCATTACCCATGTTTCCATCAGCCTGTTTAGATGCGCATCTAGAAGTATCACATCGGAAAATTATGATGGAAACGCCAAAATCCCCTGATTCGCACAAACTAAAATACGCTCGCTATAGCCGGGTTTTGGTTGATTAAAAAAAAATGTTGATTCGCAAAACGAGATGGAAACAGTTATGTTCGAATTAAGTCTGACGTAGTGCACCTCTCTCCATGGTGATATCCACACTCTGGGTCGGGAAGGTGGTAATGCATTTACAAGCTGGTTGCCAACCGCCAGGAAACGTAGAAGAAGAAGAATGCGAGACTTGTTTTGTTTCCGGTTCTATGGAAAACTCGCGCGAGTTCGTAGTTTTCACCAAAGTCTGTACATTTAATGGAAACACACAGGATTCGTATTTCTTTTAATGCACATTTCCCAATGATTCAAATCACTTTTGGATGGAAACATAGCTAGTGAAAAGTAACCAAAATGGCCTAAACTACGCATTGGAGGGATATATTCATCATTTTATTGTTGAGAAGGTCGATGAAAAGCTTACCATCAAAGACAACAAGTTAAAGTGCCACTGAAGTTAAGGTTTTTGGCTCAGAATATGAGAAAAGGATAACGGCCTTTTTACCATCTTTACCAAGAGTGTCTCTCCGTTAGTTTGGTGCTACAGTATTTACACTGAATCATTCAGCAGAACGTTTGCCAACCTTTGTTATCTCTGCCATTACAGATAAGTTAATGAAGCTAAGCTCCAGAAGTTAACGTTAGCTTAACTAGAGCCCTTTGGACAACAGCTAACAATGATGTACGATCACCAAAGTACAAAACTAGAACAAAATAGGCTAATGAACTCCCAGCAAACAAGGTGACATGATGAACAACGCAGCTAGAAGCTAACGTTAGGCTAACTTTAGCTAACGTTAACTAGAGATGTTAAAGATAACTTTATATTTCTTTCCAGCAAAGTGACAATATGTTGCCTCAAACACAATGTTGACTTACCTTAGAACAGATGTAGACATCATTGTTAATCTTATTCACGTTGAGTTGATGTTGTGGTCTAACGTTACCACACAGCTTTATCCAAAGGAGACACTTTTCTCGGTTGAGATGTGGTTTAAAGTGTAAAAAATACACCTGGTCGCCCAGCCTCTCAGGATACCTTGTGTCAGAGTTGCATGTACCCCATGCACACCGTTTGACCATTTTTAAACTTCAAATCTCAGAAAAAGCTCATAAAACCGAACAAAACTGACTTTCTGTAATGCATTTCAATGGACGTCCAGGCAGAGAATGTCCGAGTGTATGGGAATGGCTATACGCACTGTGATTGGCTCATTGCGTTTGAGGGCGGGACTTTGCCATAGGTCAATTCCTATCTAAAAGGGGCTAGTAACCCTGGAATCTGAGCCAAGTCCTCAACGGTGCACGTCTCAAGCCCGTTGGAGACGGGAGGTTCAAGACGTAAAAGCGAATTCTTCTGTCCTTTTAAGAATTCAGATTTATATATATCATAAAACAATATCAAACTTAAAATTATGTAATAAAAAACTGACTGAAACAATTGATTTATGCATATCTTACAATTTTATAACCAATTAGGTAAACCCTGTGTGTGTGTGTTTTCATTGTGTTCATTTGTGTTTTTTATTATTATTATTAATTATTTATTTATTTATTTTTTACTTTTGTTTTGTATTTATCACTAAGAGTGTGCCTATTACATTGTTTTCATTTATGATGTATGGTCATTGCTCTCCACCTTATGTGCAAAGTGAATGTAACGACCAAAGTAGCATCAGTGGAGTCAGGGAGATGCCTATTTCAGCAGACTTTAAATTTACTAGCTCATCAAATGACATGTTATACAAACTGAGTCAATAAATCTCTACCTTTGTAACATGTTCCACCCGTCCTGTGTCAGTGGGATTAACGTGGTTAAAATGAAACACAAATTAAAAGCATCTATATATCTATATTCTGTTCAGGATGGGTACTTCTCAGATGTTTTATATGTATGTATTAATATATTTTGTTTGTGTGTGTGTGAGCAGGGACGACAGACCATGGATGTGCACATTCTGTGTATTCAGAACCTCTCAGTCGTGGCTTTACCCAGATCAGCAGAAGAAGGAAGAAGTCGTGTCTCGCCAGATATCCCAACGCATGCTGGTGAGCACGCCGTCTGACTCTGTGCCCTCACATCGTAACGCCTGCCTCTCTGACACACCGCCGCCTCTCACCTCCTCTTCTCTTACATCAACAGCAATGCCAGTATCTCCTCCTGTATCTGTGCAGTGCTGATGGGGAACAAATATTTGCCACCAACCCATGCCTCTACGTGAGTCTCTGTCTTGCTCCTCTCATGCACCTGTTTACTGTCTTCATATTTGTGGGAAATAATACAGATAAAGAGGAATGACGCTGTCCTCAGGTGCTTATGATGGTCTGAAGCTCATGTAAACACACAAAGTTGTTGCAGAGTGTTGAGTATTTCATTCATTTCTGCTCGGCACCCACAGTTGCAAGATTACTCCACTGTGATCAAGACTCCCATGTGGCTCGGTAAAGTTGCAGACAAACTCCAGGAGCAACTCTACCAGACGGTTGGAGAGTTTGTATCCGACGTCCAGCTCATTTTCAACAACTGTGCCACGTACAACCGAGTAAGTAACAAGAGAGAACCTCACACAATCTCACTTCAAAAGGTCCGAACTATCCCTTTAAAAAAAGGAGGTTTTCATCAACAGTTAAGTACATGTTTTAAGTATGTGTTTTAGTGACATGGACTGTTGTGTTCTTTTGCAGGACAACGCTGAATTCCTTGCCAAGGGCAACGGACTGAAGGAGTTATTTGATCGAGAATTTAAAAGTGTGTTCAACATCAGTAATAACTGATGACGGGTAAACGGTGTTCCGTTTTCAAACTCAGTAACTTTTTGGGATAGGTTAAGAAATGATGATGTAATGAGCCCTGTGGTATATGTCTTTCTGACTGATGCCTCTGCTGCAGTCACAGTATTTCAGAATAATAATAAGAGGTAAAGGTACTTTAACTGGAATTAAGTCAGACAGAAATGATCCAGTATTACTTGAGGTCTTTTTGCGGTAAGGATACCTGCAGTGACAGAGCTGTTAGTGGCCGAGTTGCATTGTGGGTAATGTAGCCGCCAGGTTTTTCATGGATGCAAATTGTCACTGGAATAATAATAATAGGACAATATCTGTTGTTCTGATTTTGATCCAGTGTTACAGGAGAGTAATGCTGAATGAGCAGAGCACTCAGGTTACTGAACTTTTAAAAAATACTGTAGTTTGATTAAAGTGAGTGTCACTACCAGGGCTGGGTTAAAATAATCGATTCATCCAATCCAAATCGATCGTCATTTGAATGACACTATATCGATTCATAAAATCCCAGATTGATCTTTTAATATATATGTTTCCCCACAGATGTGTGAAGCTTTAACCACGTTAATCTCGCCATTAGTAAACGAGCCGCGGCGCTTAATTATTAACTTTCAAAGTCTTGAGAAGCTCTGAAGTTACCAGCTCCTTTATCTGTAACTGTAACTGTGTCATTTATTATCATGCTGCAGCAGCCTGCTGTGTGTGCGTCGGTCCTGCTGCGCCACTTCTAAGGGCTTTAACGCCTGGGAAACGTGAGGTCGGATTCTTGGGACTACTTTTGTGCCTTTTTTTTTTTATGCAAGCTTTCACGAGCGTGAGGGCAGGTTGCGTCTGAGGTTGCTAAGCAACCTTAAGCACCGAATCATATTCTGTTCACCTGAAATCCTGAGTGCAGAGCTGATCTTTCTTCCAGGAGCTGTTTATAAGTGTGTAGGCCTGTTGTCTATGGGACAGATGTAAAGCTCTGGGTGGCCCTGCACTAACATGATCAACTTCATATTTATCACAGGCTGATATTTAGGGGTGAAGTGAAAGATATCTGCCGGCTGTGATTTGTTGTCACATGACATGGTGCATGCTGCTGCGTTCCTCAAGTTAAACTCTCAGTTTATCTCAGGGCGCAGCCGTCACACCCTGAAAAATGGGCGGTCAGGAACGCGTGCATGGTGCAACGGCGTCTATATTGAAAACAGTGAATTTGAGGGCTCAAAAAACGCAGCATGTGTACGGCCCCTTTCGCACACACAAATACTGAGTAGAGATGTTGGGGTGGAGACAGAAAAGTGAAGTTAACTTGAGCTGAGGACAGGACAATACAGCTGATCAGCAACATGTAAACATGAAGAAAACATGAAGTGATATCTCAGTCTGCTCTGTCTGCAGTCTCTCGTCTACCGCCACTGATATTATGTAATAAACAAGCACAGACACTTTACAGCTAATAGCAAATTGTTACTAACAAGCTGAAACAACAACAAATTTTTATGTCTCAGGGTTTAGCTCAGTTTGTCTCGTATCTTAAAACTTACCGGTGGTCATGTGACCTGTGGTCATGTGACCTGCAGGTAGTGAGTCTCCTCAGCAGCAGAGAGGACAGCAGGACTGATACTGACTGATGTCTGTGTTCTTTATTCTTCCTAAACTTCACTCAGTATTGTGATGTCAGGAATATGATTTATTTTATTGACATTTTTATTCTGTTTCCAGTGAGACATTAAGTTTATATTGTGACTTTGCTGTTTTAATATTGCTGTTGTTGCTCTAGAAACATTTAGTTTTAAAATATTCACTTTTAATTCTGTTCTGAATTTATTCTTTTTTAACAATAATTCCTTGTACATTTCGCACTATTAGTTCTCTGAGAATCTCTTTCACATACTAGCAAAAATTGGTATTGTAACTGAAATATCCCCAATCGAATCGATATCAAATAGAATCGAATTGAATCGGGACCTTGTGAATCTAAATGGAATCTATTCAGGAAATCAGTGGCGATACTCAGCCCTAGTCACTACAGTACTTGTGAACAGTGAACTTATCATTTTGGGATGATCCTCAGCACATGATGAGATTTCAGAACAGTTGAAACTGCTTATAGTGATCACGGGTCATATTGATGACTATACACAGACGATTATTATGATTATTTTCTTTATTTCTCACACAGGTTACCATCTCATTGACATGTGCAGTCTATATTTATTACATGAATATACAATCAAAAGCACAGCTTTGCTATTTACTGAATTTTATTGACTGTTTAAAATACAGCACAACTGTTTCATTCCATGACCGGGCATTATCACATGACGAGGTCGGCTTTAATCGCAGGTGCTTTCCCTGTGTGTATTCATTTTCTGTCTCCATTACTAGCAGCTGTAAAATGACTTTCTTTTATTTGTCATGAATTCAATGTGCACGCGACACCAGCCTCAGGTGGTCGGTAAAGTAAAATAATAGTAATACATTTACCCTAGGTTTAAAAGGATAGTGCACCCAAAAAAGGAAATTCAGCCATTATCTACTCACCCAAAAAAAAACACATAATTGAAACCACAAAATATCTCCATACTGCTCTAACTGCCTCTCTGTGCGAAAGCACGTGAACACACATGAAGGCGGTGCCCATGTCTCACGGTCTCGCGCAAGCGCACACGTGAACGCGGTCCACAGAGAAGCAGTCAGAGCTACAGGCTACAGTGAGACTAAAAACAGAGTTCAAATGACGTTTTTCCAAACAACTTTTTATGTCGGGGCTTCAGGACACTTGGATCACTACGGACGAGCAGTATGGAGATATTTTGTGGTTTCAATTATGTGTTCTTGGACGTTTTAATCTGGGGCGCCGTCAGCCTACATTAGGTGGTTGTGTTGCTACCCACTCTCCCCTTGGATCTTCAGAAGTGATGTGAGGACTCTAAAACTTCACCTGAGCCTCCCTCGGCATATGGGTGAGTAGATAATGGCTGAATTTTCATGTTTGGGTGCACTATCCCTTTAAATTAATTCTCTAGAAGTTCTCATGTGTGTGGATGTGGACGACTTGATTACTGTTAGCAAATTATTTAACAGCGTTTGTAAAGGAATGATTGTGTCCCAAGCTTTTTGAGGTAGATCACTAATTGTGATCTTTTTATCACAGTATAATTCTACTGCAGTGCATTTTGTTTACTCCTAAAGGGTGCAATATAGTCAGTGCCTTTCTTTATTGATGTAACAAACATTTTTAATATTTCTGTGTTTTTATTAAACAGGAGTTTGTACAATGGAGACAAACTATTTTATATTAGTACTTTAAAGTTAAGTAAAAATTAATTTTCTGTGTGTTGCGTCAAACCTTCTTTTTATTGACATGTTTCCTCTGATGTTGCACCACATGTGAGGAGAGTGTCAAGATGTATGTATTATGACAAAAGTCAGTATTTGACTTTGTATTTGTCTGAAACGTTCATCATGCAAATGATCAAACAGGATTTTTCATGTAATTCCACAGTATTTCAGCTATGAATCAGTTGCACTCTGTCTCTGATCTGTCGCCGGTGGATGTTTGTTTTTAAAATAAAATATATATGTACATCTTTAAAGACGTCTCATTTTGATAAACCTGCCTCTTTAATCATCTCAAGACCCCTCAGATTTTGTTTGGCACCTGAGCTACTGATACAGGATACATACACGAGATGGAAGTGAGCACAGAATTGAAGTAGCGTAAAAACGGGATGACGAGTGAGACATGCTCATATTCTATCTAATAGAGGTTTGCAATGAATCAGTTCAGCTGGCAATTTGTTTATGTCAGTTATATTTATTCAGCTTTAATACTAATACTGAACAAAAGATCATAAGCATTCAGGACACAATCAAGAAATGTGTGAAAAATGGGGATAAAGGGGAAAAAAAGATAAAAAAAAACTTAAAAAAAAACCCTTGAGAATACTTAAAACAGTTAAAATTCAAGCAAATCTATCAGTTGAAACAAGAACAGATGGGAGTGAGATAGGATCTAAAAAATTTTTTAAATTGCCGTAAGGAAAAAAATGAGGTAAGCTATAGATTCTGCATGAATGAGAATGCAGATATTCTAAATGTCTACGAGGGCTGTGTCCCCTGCATCCCCTCGAAATCTACACAGATAGCAATAGGGTAATATAAGGAAGTAAAAAAAACAATGCTGGCCTGCATAGATGGATTACTGTCTTACCAGGCAGAGGCCCAGGGGCCCAAAATGTTAGAGCCGCCAACACACACACAAAAAAAAACACAATATTACCTCAATGAGACCCAAACTACTACAAAAAGACACAAAACAACCAAAAAAAGAAACCAAAGTACCTCAGAGACACAAAAATACCATAGCAAGACCACAAAATGACCATGAAGCTCCAAAAAAAACCAACCAAAAAAGAGCCACAAAATGACCAAAAAATACACAGAATTACCTCTGGGAAACCCAAACTACTACAGAAAGACACCAAGAAAAGAAACCAAAGTACTTCAAAGAGACACTAAAAGACCACAGAGAGACATAAAGTGACCACAGGGAAACCCGAACTACTACAAAAAGACACAAAACAACCACAGGGTGACACAAAGAGACACAAAATAACCACAAAGAGATACACAAATACCTGAAGGAGACCCAATTTACTACAAAAAGACACAAAACAACTACAAGGAAACACAAAATGTCTACAAAGCGACACAGAACCAACGAAAAAAGAAACCAAAGTACTTCAAAGAGACACAAAATGACCTAAAAAAAGACACAAAATTACCTCAGGGAAACCCGAACTACTATAAAAAGACACAAAACAACCAAAAAAGACACAAAACAACCACAAAGAGACACAAAATGACTACAAAGCGACACAAAGTGACCACAGGGAAACCCAAACTACTACAAAAAGACACAAAACAACAAAAAACCCAGAGTACCTCACATAGAGACAGAATAAGCACAGAGAGACAGAGAAACACAAAGAGATGCAAAACCACCACAAAGTCTGTGTCCTGTGTAGTAGAGGTGGTGGGGCCCTTTGCATATCTGTGCCCAGGGGCCCATTGTCTCATACTACACCCATGGGTCCTCCACCTCAACATCCTGGCTGCATCATTTCCTTCTTTCTGGTTTAAGTTTATCAACCTATTTGTGTCTCTACTTTTATTACTTTCAAGTTTTCATCAGGGGTCAAACCTGCACGTGTTGTAACATGTTCCCTGCAGGAGTCACTCTGTGGTAGATGACGCCCCCTGTGGCCACTGACCGGAACTGCGACTTATCAGCTGAAGAAAAAAACTCCTCCAACTTTCACTTTCGAAACGTCGTCAAGACGGGGCAGAGGGTTGTGCTGTGGATAGATCGGCTCTGATCGGACTTGGAGAGACTCCCGCCTGTTTTAATCTGCTTTGTTTTTCTATGTGACACAGTACAGTGAGCTGCTGCGGCATTTTTACTTTAACTGTCTAAACCCTGAACTTTGGAGCAGGACAGTGTGCAGAGGGAGGAACTGCAGCGGAGGGAGGAACTGCAGCGGAGGGAGCCTCCATAAATCACTTTACTCAGTGCCACACTGTGGATGTGACACCTCCTGACCTGTGGAGCAGCTGTGGTCTCTCTGTGGTCTCTCTGTGGTCTCTCTGGTGTGTGTGCAGAGGTTTGGGTGGAGGTGGTTGCAGCCAGGAGCATGACGGAGCCGACGTTCTGGATGGAGAAGGAGCAACTCCTTCAGTTCTTCCGTCGCCATAAAACTAAACTGTCCTGCATGGAGAACCCGCACATCTTCCTCAGCCAGCTCAGAGATCACGACCTGATCCCGGAGGACAGATACCAGGTACGTTAGTGAGGTGTTACGCAGTTGTTGTTGTTGTTGTTGTTGTTGTTGTTGTGGTCTTCTTCCTCACACACCCTCAGATACAATACAATACAAATTTATTTATATAGCAAACAACAGCGTTGACCAAAGTGCTGTTCATCAAATAGCCTATAATATACAAAAGTCAATAAATAAAACACAAGAAAAGAAAACACAAAATAAGACAACAAAAGTCTGCCAGCTCTCATACAGGGGCAGAGAAGGCCGACGGAAACAGATGGGTTTTTAAACGAAACTTAACAACAGGGAGGGTATCTGCCAGTCTAACCTGGAGGGCCAGCTCAGTCCAGAGTTTGGGGGCCACAATTGCAAAGGCTCTGTCTCCCCTCTGCGCTAACCTTGTTCTTGGGACAACAAGAAGTGATCTGGTCAGTGACCGTGATGAAACACATTTTTTCAAAAGACCGGAAAGGTAGGATGGGGCCAGCCCATAATCAAGTCGGGTGGAGACAAATGCGTGAATAACCCTCTCAAAATTATTTAAAGAAAGGACAGGCTTAACCTGTCTCGTGATGGCGGGAACAGCCTGCAGGCTGCAGGAACAAACAGGAACACAGATTTTAATATCTCTGTAACAGAGGCAGACTGGAGATGAAACATGCATCTGGAGTTTTGCCAAGAGTTGTGTCTGCCCGCCATATGTGCATGCATTCCTCGGGAGCGCGCTCAATGTAAACTACCAGGCATTGTAGGGGAGACCGGGTCGGTTGTCACAGTGCTTATTTTGTATTGTTCAACAATGTACAAACAAATGTCAGGTATAAAAGGAACACAACAACAACAACAACAACAACACATGAGAGCTGAAACAAACTGCGCTGAAAGATGAACAAATAATAGGCCAGATAAAGTAAGAATGGAGAGTAGAAAACAACAACAAAAACAGTTCACTTCACATCAGAGGTTTCATCAAATATTTATTTGTAATATTCTAAAAATGTGCAACTTTGTTGTTGTTCAGAAGAGTAAAGCAGCAAAAGCTTTTGAAATCCTTGGTCATATTTTCCAGCAAAAAAATCGTATCTTAAATGCCCCTGAAATGTTTTGCACTTTGCATCAACATCGCACATTATTTATCCTACAAGTCATGACAACAACCCACAAACTGGCAAACTGTGCTGTTACAAGATGTAACCTTTGTCCAGCTTTTCACCTCATTCTTAAAGCAACACTTACTGGACATTTTACGCTTTTCTTTGTTTAGGTTAAAATGCTCTTGCACTCCACCCCCATTTTGTAGCAAAAACGCCTAAAATGCCATACCCAAATTAAAATGACTGTAGCTTCTGAACCACTCTGGCTACATGCATGCATGAGGTCTTGCCAGAAAGAAAACTCCCTGAAGTTTCTTGTGAAAGTGTCAGAAACACTCTAGGTGATACAGAGACAGAGTAATGGGCCTCTGAAGTCAGTAAAAAATTAAAGATTTTGCCTAAAATAAAATAAAAATGTATTTCAGGATGAATAACTGTCTGTGGCTTCATCTGAGCAGGTAAATGACACTGTGGGGCTGTAGGCACACTATCAATGAACATTTGTTTCAAATTTGAAGAAGATTGCTCAAAGTATGACCATTCTACAGTGTTTTTTCCATGAAAAGATCCAGGCGGAGCTCCGAAAGAGTCACCAGTACTATCTAAAGTTAGCATTTACGTTATATTATAAAAAACTCAGTCGTCACTGACCCTGGATAACTTTCAAAACTCCGTGGTTGTTTTTGACTGTGCAGGACAGGTTATGCAGGGCTCAACAATAAGGATTGCCCGAGTGCCCGGGGCAAGTAAACCAACCGGTCGGGCATGTAAACTAACAACTCACCTGCCCGATCGGGCAAGTTGCTAAAAATAGTAATAGTTAATAACTACTTGATAAAATAAATGTATTTTCAAACGTGCTCTTCTGCTCTGATGCAGCGGTCTCTCTGCCTGAAGTCACAGGCACAGCTGTGTAACAATGTCCTGCCCACAGCCCCCACTGATATTATTTTGCGCGACGGACGCTTCATATAATAACATAACAACATACTATTTATGGTGTTATGTCATCGTGTCATTTCTGTCTCTACATGGTCACATGTTAACAATTCTCCTCTGCTCTCTGTATCGCACACGGCGGAGTTCTGCCACACACACAGGTGAGCACGCTTGAGCGGCTGGGGCCGCATTTTCCTAACCTGACCCCGAGCCCGGTGCAGTTTGTCAGCTGACAAAGTTATTGTTATGGACACTGTGTAAATAACCAACAGACTGCTGTTACGCACAGACAAACACGCTGCTCGCACAGCAGCGTAGCACGGCACTCATGCTGAGCTTGTGTTGCGTTCAGGCGTTGTCACGTAAATAACAACTTCCAACACTTAAATAGGTCATAGCACAAAACAGCAGCATGTCAAGTGACTTTTTACTTTTATTACATTCAATAAAATTGTATGTTCCTAAATCTTGAGCCACCTCATATGTAAGCTAGACAGACATTTCACCTGCTCATTACTGTACACACATGTACTGTATGTACTTAGCCCTAAAGAGCCCTTCTGGTGCCAGTAGATACATAGAAACATCCCAGAACATGAAACAAAAGTTTCACGCATGTGAAAATTATTTTTCATGCGTGTGCTTCACCTCCGCTGCTACAACTCCATCCTAGGGGAAACACTGCTGTGTGCGTTTTGTGCAACAGGTGGATGTGGTAGTCTACTGGTAGAGTAGAGAGAGAGCTAAGTAGCGTTGAAGTAGAGTAGAGCAGGGCAGAGAGATGGAAGCAAAATATATTAAACCTGGTGTTAATACAGCAGAACTGGAGAAAACTGGTGAAAAATAAATAGAGGTGGGCATGGCTCAAGTAGGGCGCAAAATTATAGACAGAGAATGACTGACAGATTTTTCACTTTAAGCCCTGACACTGTCATTTTTGTGTAGGAATTAAGCTACAATACATGATGTATGTTGTTTTAATTAATAAATACAGTGTGAATAAAGATTACATAACATAAAAATAACTGCAGTCTTTGTTATTTGATAGCCGCTTAAATTAAACAATTTTTATAGGGCAAGTAAAAACTGACACTGAAGTGAAAAAAAACCTTAGCGTTGAACCCTGTTATGTTTAGTTTGCCTCTAATGTAACAGGCTATAACGTTATTTATGACAACACAGCATCCAGTTGCTAATGGCTAATGTTAGCCTACTGTAGCGTAGCCTCTGAAACATTAACGTTATCTTCCTTGTGCGGTTCCACTTACTAGTAACATTAACGCTACTATTTAACGTTAGCACTGTAATCTTATTCTAAAATTTTTAAAACTCTGGGGTTGCGTTTGACTGTCTTGGTTGTAACGTTACACTCACTCTCCTCCTCCGTGTATCTAACGTTACCTTGCCAACGCCTATGTCTATCATAGATGTAATGAGGACGTAATGGAGGAGGGGGGAGTAGGCCTTTGGAGGGAGGTGGAGTTGCAGGAGGAGGGGGGTGGGACTTTGGAGGGAGGTGGAGTTGTGGATGTTCTAAGTGCTGTGTGAAATGCAAGAAAGAGTAGCTTTAAGGCGGAGTGTGAAAAGGCCTTTTTTTGTTTAGGGTTTTGTTTGTGTTGGCGTTGTTAAGAAGATGCTCATTTTTAATGATGCAACATTTGATCAGGCAGACACGACATGTCAGTGCAAATGTTCTCTTTGTGTGTGTGTGTGCAGAAGGTGAGTCGCATGAAGAGTAAGAACAACATAAAAAGAGGCCTTTATGACATTCTGGACTGGCTGGAAAAAGAACAGTCAAAGCGCATCATAGACTTCTGGGACTGTGTCTTCACGGAGACCATCATGAACCAGTACCCCACCCTGCGACTGCTGCACAACAAACTCAAGGACGGTCAGACTCTTTTTTTAATTTTTTTTTTTATGGTCATTAGACTGTTAATGATTGTAAATCTGCTTACTATTGAACTATTATAATTTATATTATATACTAAGACAGGTTTGTTTTTGTAAGATAGATATTTGGTATATATATTTACATGGTTTATAGTTGTGTGACAAAGTTAAATGGTAATAAAAACTATATGTAGAAAAGTCTAAGGTATAAGTTTATCTATAGGAAGTTGTCTCTCCTTTTCCGATGTGTAAATCAAATTAACTATACACTGACAATTTGCTTTTACATTATGCGTTTTATTATTTATAAATATTACTTTTTCCGTCTGTTGGCTTGCTGTATGTTCATGTCTTTTTTTTTTTTATAAATAAGTAAAATAATAAAAAAAAAAAAAAATTACAAATCTTAACATTTTAATCTCTGGGTTTTCATTTAAATCGCAGGGTCTTTCCATTTTTACCAACAACAACCAGAGAGTGATGAAACAGAGGAGTCAAATGAAGGGAAAAGGAAGAAGCTTTCGGCAGATGAGGACGGAGAGAAGAAGCAAGAAAACTCAGTAAAGAAGAGAAAACTAAGAAGTAGGAGCGCGTGCAATGAGGAGGAGGAGGAGGAGGAGCAAGCCGGTCCGTCATCTCGACTGACTCCAAGGAAAAAGTCCAAGAAATTATGCTTCTGTAAGTCGAGGTTTTACTTTTCTTAACTTACTGGGTCTCATTCATGAAATGTTAGTAAATCTATGAGAAGATTTGCACCTTGGTACTAAAAACCTACTTCAGATTCATGAACGCAATGGGAACGTCAGAAATGATCACAGGCAGGTGTGCATGTTCATGAATACCAATCAATCGTAAATTGACAGCGCACTCCTGCTTGTCAGCAATTAGCATACATCCCGCCCATGAATAGCCAGTGACCACCATATAAGGAGGTGTTAAATACCTTGGACTATGGAGAAAGAGAAAGAAGAAAAAGAAAAACTTTTCCGACGCTGAGACTGAAGTTATTTCGGGTGAAGTGGAGTTAAGGAAAACATTGTATTTTCTTCTGTTGGTAGTGGTGTGACAGGAACAGGTAAATCAAAGGTCTGGCAGGAGGTAACAGGTGCCGTTAACTCCGTGTCTTCTGTTGTAAGAACCATCCAGCAAGTTAAACGAAAATGATCCAACATGAAATTTGATGAAAAAAACCCACAAGTACGCACAAAAAACCCACAGGAAGCCGGTCACAGCTCTCTGCTGCAGATGAGCGCATTGCTTGCATCATTGCAGAAACCTCTGTGTCAGTTTGCCCTCAGCATTGTTTAAACCACTATTAAAACATCTTAATGCAGGCAGTCTGATGTCGGCATTAACCCACCGTTAAGTTTAACAACAAGTCCCTCCAACTCTCTGCTAGATTCTGATTCACCAGCTGCCCACAGGTCTTATTAAACCAAAACTCAATTTGAAATAATGTTTACGTCTCCCACGTCACAGCTCTGATAATTAAATTAAACAAAAATGACATGATGTTGGTTTGTTACTTTATTCATTCAGAGAAAGGTGTTGTCCAGTTTTGCAATATCTTATTTACACGAGCACGACGAGCAGAAAGAAGCAGCTGTAGATCTTGTTAGTATCTACGAAAAGTCCGGAGCTACTAGCATATTGATATATGCAGAAGTACTCGTCGGTTTCCCTCTGCGTACAGTTTACACACAAATTTGTTCTGCTCACATTTGATGAACGAGACCCACTGTGTCTTAATGTTTGCTGCCTTTTAGCGCACTATCACTGTGTAAATTATGTCTTTGTAGTTTCTCATTCGTAACAAAGAAATCAAAGTTCTTTTTTTTTATTCTTCAGCGTCTCCCCTGAAGAAGGGACAGAAGAGTGACATTTGGACCTGGAACATCGACAAGACACAGCTGCCTGTGACCTGTGGACAGAAGGAGGGGACACTGGACAGACAAAGACTAGCTAAAGGTAGGCAAAAGTAAAGCTCAGTGACTGGAGGATTGATTATGAATAACAGCAGATGATTGATGGCTGACATGAACACTTTCCTTATTCTCTGATGGTTTCAGGGGAGAAGTGCATTGTGTTCAAGAAACAGTGGTTTACTCCTGGTGAATTTGAGAGGTTCGCGGGGAAGAAAAGTTTCAAGAACTGGAAGTTGAGCATTCGATGTCAGGGCACCCCACTGGAAAAACTTGTAAAGGTTTGTTGAAAAGTGAATTTGAAATACATGTGGAACACGACTGTGTGACACAACTTGCTTTTCTCTAAAGCAGCAGTGTGTAGGATTTAGTGGCTTCAAGTTAGAATCCTTTAGTGTTCATTGTTCAGGCGGTTTTTACTTGGAGCCTTGTCAAATAAATCCAAACCTATATGACTGGACCGTGTGGGACTTTAATTGAAAGGACAGACACAGGAAATGTCCACGCTCAGCAGTCAGACAGGAGTCAGGTTAATTTCCAGGGCTGGTACCTGCGGTTATTCCACAGGCTACAGCTCATTCTAAGATAAGGAAAACACAATGATTCTTATTTTCAGGTGATTTTACACTAAAGAAAACATACTTATTATGATATATTCAATCTTTGCTAATATACCCCCCTAAATCCTACACACTGGACCTTTAACGTTGGTCATGTTAGCATGCCTTGTTGGATATCTTTACAGACAGGTTGTTGTGGAAATATTATTTTCTGTTTTTGAATTTCACTGCAGGAAGGTCACCTGAAGGCAGCAAATTACAAAAGAGGGTGTAAAAAGGTAAGAACAAGAACTGATGAAAATACATTCAAACTTTGTGGTGTATCTTCTTGTTATTGGTGCTGCTGATCTGAGCCGTATCCATTTTATATCTCTTTGCTAGGCCAAGAGGTCACTGGTGCTGGATGATCATTCCATAACAGGTCAGTGGTGGTTGAAGGACCTTAAAGCGTACTTAGGCCCAATCCCAATACCCCCCTTGTCCACTACCCCTTAGCCCTTGGTCTTACCCCTAGCCATTTCCCAGTATCCCTTGGCCCTCGAAATGAAGCAACAAGGGGTAGGGGTTGAAATCCTTCCCTAGGAATTGGGACACCACTCACTACGTCACTGTGTCGGTTACGTTCACACATATGTAACTATTTTAAACAGGAGGCTGCGAGCCATCTACATTTCCAACCAGCATCTACAATGGAGTCTCCAGTTGAGCTCATCCAAACTATCGTATTTACATTATTCATCATGCTTTGTTTGATGAACAACAGATGACAGGGGACTTCTGCTAGCTAGCTAACCAGCTAACATTACGAGGCAGCATAGTTATACTAGCTGGCGTGTTATCCTAATGTGAAAAATCCGACAATTTTTGCAGAACAGGACAGATGACAGATGCCAGATAGCGCGAGCTAGCTAGCTAGCCAACAAGCAACCTGACGACGGTAACGTTAGCTATGTATGAACTTTTCTCCCTGTCTCTTGCTTGGTGGTAGCCATGGCGACGTCGACCCCTCGCTGGCAAGTCAGCATCTGAAATCCCTTGCTCCGAAGGGCTAGTTTCATACCCACTACTCCTCGTTATGCCCCCTACACGCAAAAAGGAATTGGGACACCACTACCCCTCGCGGGAACGTACAAATGTAGGGGTAGGGCTAAGGGGGGGTACTGGGACAGGCCCTTAAAAGTAAAAGTACAGATGTCTTACCAGGATATGACTCTAGCAGAAGTTAAAGTCACTTACTAGAATACCGTTAAACTTCCATTAGTAGCCCGGGCTATTATTTACTTAAAGCACAGGCCTCTAATTGAGACAGGCCTTTATTTGTCAAAATGTGTAGCCACACCGGGCTACTGAAAGGGACGAGATGTTTAATTTGGACCAGGCTTTTAATTGAAGTTGCTGAAAGTAAAAGTACAAGTAAATGCTGTTAATAAAAAAGCAAGCGCTCAGAATTCTGAGGATCATCAAGTTTATTTCTGAGCCTGTACACCACCTTACAAATGGAGTGTACACTACACTTGAAGAAAAACAAGGTCTTCTTAAAAACATTTCGAATTTAAAAGCATTTAAAGAAAACTTTTGACTATCCAGGGCTGACACACTGCAGTCACAAACCTTTATCTCTTTGAATCATTACTCGCCCTCTCTCTTGTGGGACGCCATTTTCTGCTTTCATCGTGAAGCCGATCTCATTGAGTGGAAATTAGTCGCTAGCATGTAGCATCTAATCTAACGTGCAGTCTAGACTTGACTGTAAATCCAAACTTAACTTTGGCTTGCAGAAATGTAGTGTAGTTAGGGCTGCTTCCAACTAAGAATTTTCCTAGTCGACCAATAGTCGTCATTTAGAGCCATTAGTCGACTAGTCTCCTGCATGTTTCTGATATGAATGTAATGATTAAATGATTAATTTTGGTGGTTTGAGTTGAAGGTGTGAGAAAGAATAGTATCAGTAACATTGTTAACACTGTGCTACATTACAGAGAAATACAAAACCGTACTAATGAACCTTCATTAATATAGGCCTATATTTTATCTCCAAGTGCACGTCACACACTGAGCGAGCCGCCTGTTAATGACGCTGTGGGCTAATGGGCATGTAGCTACTTCCGTGTTTCAGATGATACGTCACGTTTGTAGTCGACCAATGAAGATGAGTTTACATATCACCTTGGGTTCGTCCTTCACCTTCTCAAAATGATCCCACACTTTGGATTTCCTGCCCAACATGTTATTAACTAGCCTGTGGAATAATGAGGCAGAAATCATTGACATATACAAGCAACAGAAACATGGCTGTTCACCTCCTCCTCCTCTTTTTTTTTTTTTTAGTGTCTGATGAAGAAGAAGATGAAGACGAGGACAGCGAGCAGGACAAGGAAGACCAGGTTTCATCAAGCAGCAAAGAAAGTTCCACAGATGACACAGGTGCTGGTTTCTACAAAGTGATATTCAGGCTTAAAACACATTTATGCTCACAATAGAAATAACTGAAGATATGTATCCTGTCCTCATGTTAGTCATACTTTAAACATGTCCGTTACAGATGATGAAAGACAGACGGAGGAACGGCCTCAGCAGCAGCCACAAACCAGTACAACAAGACATGACCGTGGCAGGAAGGAGTTCAGTGTTACATGTGGAGCTTTATCTGCGACATTACACAGAAATCGGTTTGCATCAGGTAACTGTCTCCCACTGTACACAAAGTCGCGAAATACACTCAGTGGCCACTTTATTAGGTACACCTTGCTGGCACCAAGTTGGACCTCCTTCTTAATTCTTGGTGTCATAGACTCAACAAGGTGCTGGAAACATTCCTCAGAGATTTTGGTCCATATTGACATGATGACATCACACAGTTGCTGCAGATTTGTCGGCTGCACATCCATGATGAGAATCTCCCGTTCCAGCACATCCCAAAGGTGCTCTATTGGACTGAGATCTGGTGACTGTGGAGGCCATTGGAGTACAGTGAACTCATTGTCATGTTTGAGATGATGTGAGCTTTGTGACATGGTGCGTTATCCTGCTGGAAGTAGCCATCAGAAGATGGGTACACTGTGGTCATAAAGGGATGGTGATTGGCTGAATAGCGCAGCAGTTGAACATGTGCACCTCATAAAGTGGCCAGTGAGTGTATGTGTATCTGCACAACCTGTTTATTGTGTGGGTGTGTCACTCTAGTGATAAGGTGTAATGAAATGTGTCCTAACCAGCTGACTCTAAACTCACCACCAGGGACTCGTGGGAAGAGTCTTCGTACTGAGACGAGCTGGATGACTCCGGAAGAGTTTGTGAAGGAGGCGTCGTGTCCAGATGCAGATGCCACCTGGAGGAAGGACATCCTGTATGAAGGGGAACCACTCAGCATCCTCATAGAGGTGACCATGATCAGGGTGATGTGTTATTATAAAGTGTGTGTCTCTGTGTTTCTGACAGAAGCACAGGATTGTACAGAGCCTAAAAGACCTAAAGTACAGTCTGAGACAAAGAGAACGACACTGCTGATTTGTCTTTTCAGGCAGACATCTTGAAGATCCACTCACTGCTGTGTAAATGCGGACTGTGCAAACCAGATAGTGAAGACCTGGTGAGTTTGTTGATCAGTCAGTTTCAGACAAGCAGCATTTCCTCATTCCACACTCATCTTTGTTCTGCATAAACAATGTGATGGCCATTGCTGATGTTCGTTTTTGAGTTGCTGTTGTGTCTTTTTGGCAGGATGATCAGAAAAACGACGATGAGTGTTGCGTCTGTAAAGGTGCAGGAGAAGAAGAGTTGGTGGAGTGTGACCACTGCCCTCGCTCCTTCCACCAGAGATGTCACCTGCCTCATGTAGAGGACGACATTTTAGGGTGAGCTTTGATCAGAAACAGAAGACAACCAAAACAGGAAACATTTTTATGTGATCTCAGTTTATTCTTTTCATTGAAACTGAAAGAGATAGAGGTAGACCAGTGGGATTTTATATTTATACTAGATTTATATTAGATTTTTTATTTATACTCATGTGGCAGACCCTACGCCGTAGCATACAAATGTGACCTTCGCCATTGTGAGCGTTTATACTTGTGCGGTGGTGTGTCTGTGTTACTCTGCAGTTACACCTCTAAAACACTAGTCAGCGGTGGAGGTTTCTGTGAAGTACTGTAAAGTTTAGTTGATTCAAAACACACATTAAACACACATTAAACATGGCTTAATAGAGACAGTTTCAAACAGAAGTACACAAATCAGCTTCACTACAACTGGCAGCATTCACAGACAAACACTTGTCTTTATCTGGACACATTTTCCCCACAAATACAACATGCTAACGTTATTAGCACAAGCCTATGGCATTTTACATTGTAAAAATTAGCCTAGCGGCTAGCAGACTTCTCTCTACTCATATAAAACCAGAGACAACAGCAACATTTGACAAAGGTAACGGCACATAATTTGGCTCCATTACAACTCACAAGGTTCACTGACAAAACAACTGTCTTATACTAAACACGTTTTCCAAACAAGTACAACATGCTAACGTTATTAGCACAAGCCTACGGCGTTTTACATTGTATTAGTGACGAGTGGAGATTTCCTCTTAACAGACTTAAAATGTTATTTTTGTGGAGGCTTTATTGTCTTCGCAATTTATTGTTTCTTATCTGTGAAATTAAAGTAAATAAAATATTTGTTTCCACTGAGGGAAATGGTTTCAGCTTACAGAAATAGACAGGAGGTCTGCGTCGCTAAATTTCTGGGGAGGTGCATGTCAGGCTATGGCTTAAGGAACGCCGTCGGTTCAACGCAGAAGTATAGATTCCGCCTTAAACTCAAGGAATGGCTGATTAGAATTTGTTGGTCAGAGGTCAAGGTCACTGCTGCTGGACCAAAAATCCTCAGGTAAACACTGTAGCTATATCATTGTGATAAGGTGATATGTAAATATTGTGCTTCCAGCTTGTATCGCTGCCCCCAAACGGGCAAAAATCACTTAATCCATGTTCAAGCTCTGATTTATTCCATCTTAATAATTAATGTTTTTCTCATTAAAAATGCAGGTAGCAGTAGCTGCAGTGGATATACTCCTATGCTGTTGGGAAACTTCCTATTAAACTCTCCAACTTTCATAAGCAAACTCCTCTATGTTGGTCTCTTCTTTATAAGCAGAAGTATTCTCCTCACAAATGTGTTTATGGAGCAGAGCCAATATACGTATAGAAATGAGTCCATTTTCTTTGAACAATGGTTTAACAGCAACATTGTGCTTGTGACGCAACTATTTGACAACTTTTGTATTCACGTAGTGATTTCAAAGACAGTATTCCTGTCTCCCAACGTGAGTAACACTGTAGTAAATGCACTGCTAACTGGCATCATATTAATCAGACATTCACTTATTCCAAGAACAGTACTGCTAAATATAATTGGACAGGTCAGACTCTTGATGGTGAGACATGTAGTCCTGTATTCACTCTTCCTTCCTGCCCAACAAAACCAAAGAGCTGCTTTTTAGAGTTATAGATAGATATTATCCAGAGAATTCTGTTATTTATAAATACATCCCTGATATAACTGACAAATGCACCTTCTGTAACAATATGGTAGAAACATTATAACACTTACTCTCTCAATATGTACACTGATTTACTGTTGGACATTTCGACAGGAACATTTCACTCAAAGAACCTGCTCTCTTAATAATTTTTTTTTTTTTTTAAATATTTTTTCCCCCAAAAAATAAACAATATATAATTAATTTGCTC
The DNA here is from genome assembly GCF_041903045.1 of Epinephelus lanceolatus. Taxonomy (NCBI): domain Eukaryota; kingdom Metazoa; phylum Chordata; class Actinopteri; order Perciformes; family Serranidae; genus Epinephelus; species Epinephelus lanceolatus. The sequence continues at coordinate 37,435,551 of NC_135751.1, forward strand.
ATTATCTTGGCTAATTTTTGTCATCATAAAACAAAATACTTTTTTGTAAAATTGCCCTCATATCCTTTTAAGAATCCCGCTGGGGTCGATGTCAGCAAAGGCATGTGGTTGCTAGAGGTTCCCACCACCGAACCAAACGGGATCAGATTCCTCAGGGGGCTTCAGGATAAGACAGTAGCCCCTTTTACACTGCCAGATTTTCCGCAAATGTGGGGCCGTTTGGCCGGCAAGCTGCAAGCCGGAGCCGGATTGGCGAGTTGATCCGAGCCGCCCAATTTTCCGCTTCGTAGGGTAGACATATTGGTGGAACCTTTTTAGTTTAAACAGACAGAGACGGCCTTCCGCCATGGGAGGAGCTGTTGATGACTTATGGGAGGAGCTGTTGATCACGCCGCACGTGTGAGCCACTGGCGGTGGATAAACAGGAAACAGCTGATAGCAGGAATTAGCGAGCAGCTAGTAACAAGAGGGAAACACAAACCTGACAGACACTGTAAAGATGAGCAACTGAGGAGACAAGGAATTGCGAGCCCTCCTTGCCCTCACAAACGAAGAGGCCATTAACGGGCAGATGACGGGGACGGTGAAGTGATTTTGCTTTTATACTGCCAATGCTGAAAAAAGACTGATTGGGCTTTCCTGCAAATTTGCACAATGACCTATGGCTAAGCCACGCCCCCCTCCACTCACTCGGACAAACAATTAACATTCAGTGACGGGCGCTATGGCAGGTGTCACAATACATGGCATTTCACAGGAGACAATTGATGATTTTTGGGGACATAACGATCAGATGTCATTACCCATGTTTCCATCAGCCTGTTTAGATGCGCATCTAGAAGTATCACATCGGAAAATTATGATGGAAACGCCAAAATCCCCTGATTCGCACAAACTAAAATACGCTCGCTATAGCCGGGTTTTGGTTGATTAAAAAAAAATGTTGATTCGCAAAACGAGATGGAAACAGTTATGTTCGAATTAAGTCTGACGTAGTGCACCTCTCTCCATGGTGATATCCACACTCTGGGTCGGGAAGGTGGTAATGCATTTACAAGCTGGTTGCCAACCGCCAGGAAACGTAGAAGAAGAAGAATGCGAGACTTGTTTTGTTTCCGGTTCTATGGAAAACTCGCGCGAGTTCGTAGTTTTCACCAAAGTCTGTACATTTAATGGAAACACACAGGATTCGTATTTCTTTTAATGCACATTTCCCAATGATTCAAATCACTTTTGGATGGAAACATAGCTAGTGAAAAGTAACCAAAATGGCCTAAACTACGCATTGGAGGGATATATTCATCATTTTATTGTTGAGAAGGTCGATGAAAAGCTTACCATCAAAGACAACAAGTTAAAGTGCCACTGAAGTTAAGGTTTTTGGCTCAGAATATGAGAAAAGGATAACGGCCTTTTTACCATCTTTACCAAGAGTGTCTCTCCGTTAGTTTGGTGCTACAGTATTTACACTGAATCATTCAGCAGAATGTTTGCCAACCTTTGTTATCTCTGCCATTACAGATAAGTTAATGAAGCTAAGCTCCAGAAGTTAACGTTAGCTTAACTAGAGCCCTTTGGACAACAGCTAACAATGATGTACGATCACCAAAGTACAAAACTAGAACAAAATAGGCTAATGAACTCCCAGCAAACAAGGTGACATGATGAACAACGCAGCTAGAAGCTAACGTTAGGCTAACTTTAGCTAACGTTAACTAGAGATGTTAAAGATAACTTTATATTTCTTTCCAGCAAAGTGACAATATGTTGCCTCAAACACAATGTTGACTTACCTTAGAACAGATGTAGACATCATTGTTAATCTTATTCACGTTGAGTTGATGTTGTGGTCTAACGTTACCACACAGCTTTATCCAAAGGAGACACTTTTCTCGGTTGAGATGTGGTTTAAAGTGTAAAAAATACACCTGGTCGCCCAGCCTCTCAGGATACCTTGTGTCAGAGTTGCATGTACCCCATGCACACCGTTTGACCATTTTTAAACTTCAAATCTCAGAAAAAGCTCATAAAACCGAACAAAACTGACTTTCTGTAATGCATTTCAATGGACGTCCAGGTAGAGAATGTCCGAGTGTATGGGAATGGCTATACGCACTGTGATTGGCTCATTGCGTTTGAGGGCGGGACTTAGCCATAGGTCAATTCCTATCTAAAAGGGGCTAGTAACCCTGGAATCTGAGCCAAGTCCTCAACGGTGCACGTCTCAAGCCTGTTGGAGACGGGAGGTTCAAGACGTAAAAGCGAATTCTTCTGTCCTTTTAAGAATTCAGATTTATATATATCATAAAACAATATCAAACTTAAAATTATGTAATAAAAAACTGACTGAAACAATTGATTTATGCATATCTTACAATTTTATAACCAATTAGGTAAACCCTGTGTGTGTGTGTTTTCATTGTGTTCATTTGTGTTTTTTATTATTATTATTAATTATTTATTTATTTATTTTTTACTTTTGTTTTGTATTTATCACTAAGAGTGTGCCTATTACATTGTTTTCATTTATGATGTATGGTCATTGCTCTCCACCTTATGTGCAAAGTGAATGTAACGACCAAAGTAGCATCAGTGGAGTCAGGGAGATGCCTATTTCAGCAGACTTTAAATTTACTAGCTCATCAAATGACATGTTATACAAACTGAGTCAATAAATCTCTACCTTTGTAACATGTTCCACCCGTCCTGTGTCAGTGGGATTAACGTGGTTAAAATGAAACACAAATTAAAAGCATCTATATATCTATATTCTGTTCAGGATGGATACTTCTCAGATGTTTTATATGTATGTATTAATATATTTTGTTTGTGTGTGTGTGAGCAGGGACGACAGACCATGGATGTGCACATTCTGTGTATTCAGAACCTCTCAGTCGTGGCTTTACCCAGATCAGCAGAAGAAGGAAGAAGTCGTGTCTCGCCAGATATCCCAACGCATGCTGGTGAGCACGCCGTCTGACTCTGTGCCCTCACATCGTAACGCCTGCCTCTCTGACACACCGCCGCCTCTCACCTCCTCTTCTCTTAAATCAACAGCAATGCCAGTATCTCCTCCTGTATCTGTGCAGTGCTGATGGGGAACAAATATTTGCCACCAACCCATGCCTCTACGTGAGTCTCTGTCTTGCTCCTCTCATGCACCTGTTTACTGTCTTCATATTTGTGGGAAATAATACAGATAAAGAGGAATGACGCTGTCCTCAGGTGCTTATGATGGTCTGAAGCTCGTGTAAACACGCAAAGTTGTTGCAGAGTGTTGAGTATTTCATTCATTTCTGCTCGGCACCCACAGTTGCAAGATTACTCCACTGTGATCAAGACTCCCATGTGGCTCGGTAAAGTTGCAGACAAACTCCAGGAGCAACTCTACCAGACGGTTGGAGAGTTTGTGTCCGACGTCCAGCTCATTTTCACCAACTGTGCCACGTACAACCGAGTAAGTAACAAGAGAGAACCTCACAATCTCACTTCAAAAGGTCCGAACTATTCCTTTAAAAAAAGGAGGTTTTCATCAACAGTTAAGTACATGTTTTAAGTATGTGTTTTAGTGACATGGACTGTTGTGTTCTTTTGCAGGACAACGCTGAATTCCTTGCCAAGGGCAACGGACTGAAGGAGTTATTTGATCGAGAATTTAAAAGTGTGTTCAACATCAGTAATAACTGATGACGGGTAAACGGTGTTCCGTTTTCAAACTCAGTAACTTTTTGGGATAGGTTAAGAAATGATGATGTAATGAGCCCTGTGGTATATGTCTTTCTGACTGATGCCTCTGCTGCAGTCACAGTATTTCAGAATAATAATCAATAAGAGGTAAAGGTACTTTAACTGGAATTAAGTCAGACAGAAATGATCCAGTATTACTTGAGGTCTTTTTGCGGTAAGGATACCTGCAGTGACAGAGCTGTTAGTGGCCGAGTTGCATTGTGGGTAATGTAGCCGCCAGGTTTTTCATGGATGCAAATTGTCACTGGAATAATAATAATAGGACAATATCTGTTGTTCTGATTTTGATCCAGTGTTACAGGAGAGTAATGCTGAATGAGCAGAGCACTCAGGTTACTGAACTTTTAAAAAATACTGTAGTTTGATTAAAGTGAGTGTCACTACCAGGGCTGGGTTAAAATAATCGATTCATCCAATCCAAATCGATCGTCATTTGAATGACACTATATCGATTCATAAAATCCCAGATTGATCTTTTAATATATATGTTTCCCCACAGATGTGTGAAGCTTTAACCACGTTAATCTCGCCATTAGTAAACGAGCCGCGGCGCTTAATTATTAACTTTCAAAGTCTTGAGAAGCTCTGAAGTTACCAGCTCCTTTATCTGTAACTGTAACTGTGTCATTTATTATCATGCTGCAGCAGCCTGCTGTGTGTGCGTCGGTCCTGCTGCGCCACTTCTAAGGGCTTTAACGCCTGGGAAACGTGAGGTCGGATTCTTGGGACTACTTTTGTGCCTTTTTTTTTTTATGCAAGCTTTCACGAGCGTGAGGGCAGGTTGCGTCTGAGGTTGCTAAGCAACCTTAAGCACCGAATCATATTCTGTTCACCTGAAATCCTGAGTGCAGAGCTGATCTTTCTTCCAGGAGCTGTTTATAAGTGTGTAGGCCTGTTGTCTATGGGACAGATGTAAAGCTCTGGGTGGCCCTGCACTAACATGATCAACTTCATATTTATCACAGGCTGATATTTAGGGGTGAAGTGAAAGATATCTGCCGGCTGTGATTTGTTGTCACATGACATGGTGCATGCTGCTGCGTTCCTCAAGTTAAACTCTCAGTTTATCTCAGGGCGCAGCCGTCACACCCTGAAAAATGGGCGGTCAGGAACGCGTGCATGGTGCAACGGCGTCTATATTGAAAACAGTGAATTTGAGGGCTCAAAAAACGCAGCATGTGTACGGCCCCTTTCGCACACACAAATACTGAGTAGAGATGTTGGGGTGGAGACAGAAAAGTGAAGTTAACTTGAGCTGAGGACAGGACAATACAGCTGATCAGCAACATGTAAACATGAAGAAAACATGAAGTGATATCTCAGTCTGCTCTGTCTGCAGTCTCTCGTCTACCGCCACTGATATTATGTAATAAACAAGCACAGACACTTTACAGCTAATAGCAAATTGTTACTAACAAGCTGAAACAACAACAAATTTTTATGTCTCAGGGTTTAGCTCAGTTTGTCTCGTATCTTAAAACTTACCGGTGGTCATGTGACCTGTGGTCATGTGACCTGCAGGTAGTGAGTCTCCTCAGCAGCAGAGAGGACAGCAGGACTGATACTGACTGATGTCTGTGTTCTTTATTCTTCCTAAACTTCACTCAGTATTGTGATGTCAGGAATATGATTTATTTTATTGACATTTTTATTCTGTTTCCAGTGAGACATTAAATTTATATTGTGACTTTGCTGTTTTAATATTGCTGTTGTTGCTCTAGAAACATTTAGTTTTAAAATATTCACTTTTAATTCTGTTCTGAATTTATTCTTTTTTAACAATAATTCCTTGTACATTTCGCACTATTAGTTCTCTGAGAATCTCTTTCACATACTAGCAAAAATTGGTATTGTAACTGAAATATCCCCAATCGAATCGATATCAAATAGAATCGAATTGAATCGGGACCTTGTGAATCTAAATGGAATCTATTCAGGAAATCAGTGGCGATACTCAGCCCTAGTCACTACAGTACTTGTGAACAGTGAACTTATCATTTTGGGATGATCCTCAGCACATGATGAGATTTCAGAACAGCTGAAACTGCTTATAGTGATCACGGGTCATATTGATGACTATACACAGACGATTATTATGATTATTTTCTTTATTTCTCACACAGGTTACCATCTCATTGACATGTGCAGTCTATATTTATGACATGAATATACAATCAAAAGCACAGCTTTGCTATTTACTGAATTTTATTGACTGTTTAAAATACAGCACAACTGTTTCATTCCATGACCGGGCATTATCACATGACGAGGTCGGCTTTAATCGCAGGTGCTTTCCCTGTGTGTATTCATTTTCTGTCTCCATTACTAGCAGCTGTAAAATGACTTTCTTTTATTTGTCATGAATTCAATGTGCACGCGACACCAGCCTCAGGTGGTCGGTAAAGTAAAATAATAGTAATACATTTACCCTAGGTTTAAAAGGATAGTGCACCCAAAAAAGGAAATTCAGCCATTATCTACTCACCCAAAAAAAAACACATAATTGAAACCACAAAATATCTCCATACTGCTCTAACTGCCTCTCTGTGCAAAAGCACGTGAACACACATGAAGGCGGTGCCCATGTCTCACGGTCTCGCGCAAGCGCACACGTGAACGCGGTCCACAGAGAAGCAGTCAGAGCTACAGGCTACAGTGAGACTAAAAACAGAGTTCAAATGACGTTTTTCCAAACAACTTTTTATGTCGGGGCTTCAGGACACTTGGATCACTACGGACGAGCAGTATGGAGATATTTTGTGGTTTCAATTATGTGTTCTTGGACGTTTTAATCTGGGGCGCCGTCAGCCTACATTAGGTGGTTGTGTTGCTACCCACTCTCCCCTTGGATCTCCACAAGTGATGTGAGGACTCTAAAACTTCACCTGAGCCTCCCTCGGCATATGGGTGAGTAGATAATGGCTGAATTTTCATGTTTGGGTGCACTATCCCTTTAAATTAATTCTCTAGAAGTTCTCATGTATGTGGATGTGGACGACTTGATTACTGTTAGCAAATTATTTAACAGCGTTTGTAAAGGAACGATTGTGTCCCAAGCTTTTTGAGGTAGATCACTAATTGTGATCTTTTTATCACAGTATAATTCTACTGCAGTGCATTTTGTTTACTCCTAAAGGGTGCAATATAGTCAGTGCCTTTCTTTATTGATGTAACAAACATTTTTAATATTTCTGTGTTTTTATTAAACAGGAGTTTGTACAATGGAGACAAACTATTTTATATTAGTACTTTAAAGTTAAGTAAAAATTAATTTTCTGTGTGTTGCGTCAAACCTTCTTTTTATTGACATGTTTCCTCTGATGTTGCACCACATGTGAGGAGAGTGTCAAGATGTATGTATTATGACAAAAGTCAGTATTTGACTTTGTATTTGTCTGAAACGTTCATCATGCAAATGATCAAACAGGATTTTTCATGTAATTCCACAGTATTTCAGCTATGAATCAGTTGCACTCTGTCTCTGATCTGTCGCCGGTGGATGTTTGTTTTTAAAATAAAATATATATGTACATCTTTAAAGACGTCTCATTTTGATAAACCTGCCTCTTTAATCATCTCAAGACCCCTCAGATTTTGTTTGGCACCTGAGCTACTGATACAGGATACATACACGAGATGGAAGTGAGCACAGAATTGAAGTAGCGTAAAAACGGGATGACGAGTGAGACATGCTCATATTCTATCTAATAGAGGTTTGCAATGAATCAGTTCAGCTGGCAATTTGTTTATGTCAGTTATATTTATTCAGCTTTAATACTAATACTGAACAAAAGATCATAAGCATTCAGGACACAATCAAGAAATGTGTGAAAAATGGGGATAAAGGGGAAAAAAAGATAAAAAAAAACTTAAAAAAAAACCCTTGAGAATACTTAAAACAGTTAAAATTCAAGCAAATCTATCAGTTGAAACAAGAACAGATGGGAGTGAGATAGGATCTAAAAAATTTTTTAAATTGCCGTAAGGAAAAAAATGAGGTAAGCTATAGATTCTGCATGAATGAGAATGCAGATATTCTAAATGTCTACGAGGGCTGTGTCCCCTGCATCCCCTCGAAATCTACACAGATAGCAATAGGGTAATATAAGGAAGTAAAAAAAACAATGCTGGCCTGCATAGATGGATTACTGTCTTACCAGGCAGAGGCCCAGGGGCCCAAAATGTTAGAGCCGCCAACACACACACAAAAAAAAACACAATATTACCTCAATGAGACCCAAACTACTACAAAAAGACACAAAACAACCAAAAAAAGAAACCAAAGTACCTCAGAGACACAAAAATACCATAGCAAGACCACAAAATGACCATGAAGCTCCAAAAAAAACCAACCAAAAAAGAGCCACAAAATGACCAAAAAATACACAGAATTACCTCTGGGAAACCCAAACTACTACAGAAAGACACCAAGAAAAGAAACCAAAGTACTTCAAAGAGACACTAAAAGACCACAGAGAGACATAAAGTGACCACAGGGAAACCCGAACTACTACAAAAAGACACAAAACAACCACAGGGTGACACAAAGAGACACAAAATAACCACAAAGAGATACACAAATACCTGAAGGAGACCCAATTTACTACAAAAAGACACAAAACAACTACAAGGAAACACAAAATGTCTACAAAGCGACACAGAACCAACGAAAAAAGAAACCAAAGTACTTCAAAGAGACACAAAATGACCTAAAAAAAGACACAAAATTACCTCAGGGAAACCCGAACTACTATAAAAAGACACAAAACAACCAAAAAAGACACAAAACAACCACAAAGAGACACAAAATGACTACAAAGCGACACAAAGTGACCACAGGGAAACCCAAACTACTACAAAAAGACACAAAACAACAAAAAACCCAGAGTACCTCACATAGAGACAGAATAAGCACAGAGAGACAGAGAAACACAAAGAGATGCAAAACCACCACAAAGTCTGTGTCCTGTGTAGTAGAGGTGGTGGGGCCCTTTGCATATCTGTGCCCAGGGGCCCATTGTCTCATACTACACCCATGGGTCCTCCACCTCAACATCCTGGCTGCATCATTTCCTTCTTTCTGGTTTAAGTTTATCAACCTATTTGTGTCTCTACTTTTATTACTTTCAAGTTTTCATCAGGGGTCAAACCTGCACGTGTTGTAACATGTTCCCTGCAGGAGTCACTCTGTGGTAGATGACGCCCCCTGTGGCCACTGACCGGAACTGCGACTTATCAGCTGAAGAAAAAAACTCCTCCAACTTTCACTTTCGAAACGTCGTCAAGACGGGGCAGAGGGTTGTGCTGTGGATAGATCGGCTCTGATCGGACTTGGAGAGACTCCCGCCTGTTTTAATCTGCTTTGTTTTTCTATGTGACACAGTACAGTGAGCTGCTGCGGCATTTTTACTTTAACTGTCTAAACCCTGAACTTTGGAGCAGGACAGTGTGCAGAGGGAGGAACTGCAGCGGAGGGAGGAACTGCAGCGGAGGGAGCCTCCATAAATCACTTTACTCAGTGCCACACTGTGGATGTGACACCTCCTGACCTGTGGAGCAGCTGTGGTCTCTCTGTGGTCTCTCTGTGGTCTCTCTGGTGTGTGTGCAGAGGTTTGGGTGGAGGTGGTTGCAGCCAGGAGCATGACGGAGCCGACGTTCTGGATGGAGAAGGAGCAACTCCTTCAGTTCTTCCGTCGCCATAAAACTAAACTGTCCTGCATGGAGAACCCGCACATCTTCCTCAGCCAGCTCAGAGATCACGACCTGATCCCGGAGGACAGATACCAGGTACGTTAGTGAGGTGTTACGCAGTTGTTGTTGTTGTTGTTGTTGTGGTCTTCTTCCTCACACACCCTCAGATACAATACAATACAAATTTATTTATATAGCAAACAACAGCGTTGACCAAAGTGCTGTTCATCAAATAGCCTATAATATACAAAAGTCAATAAATAAAACACAAGAAAAGAAAACACAAAATAAGACAACAAAAGTCTGCCAGCTCTCATACAGGGGCAGAGAAGGCCGACGGAAACAGATGGGTTTTTAAACGAAACTTAACAACAGGGAGGGTATCTGCCAGTCTAACCTGGAGGGCCAGCTCAGTCCAGAGTTTGGGGGCCACAATTGCAAAGGCTCTGTCTCCCCTCTGCGCTAACCTTGTTCTTGGGACAACAAGAAGTGATCTGGTCAGTGACCGTGATGAAACACATTTTTTCAAAAGACCGGAAAGGTAGGATGGGGCCAGCCCATAATCAAGTCGGGTGGAGACAAATGCGTGAATAACCCTCTCAAAATTATTTAAAGAAAGGACAGGCTTAACCTGTCTCGTGATGGCGGGAACAGCCTGCAGGCTGCAGGAACAAACAGGAACACAGATTTTAATATCTCTGTAACAGAGGCAGACTGGAGATGAAACATGCATCTGGAGTTTTGCCAAGAGTTGTGTCTGCCCGCCATATGTGCATGCATTCCTCGGGAGCGCGCTCAATGTAAACTACCAGGCATTGTAGGGGAGACCGGGTCGGTTGTCACAGTGCTTATTTTGTATTGTTCAACAATGTACAAACAAATGTCAGGTATAAAAGGAACACAACAACAACAACAACAACAACACATGAGAGCTGAAACAAACTGCGCTGAAAGATGAACAAATAATAGGCCAGATAAAGTAAGAATGGAGAGTAGAAAACAACAACAAAAACAGTTCACTTCACATCAGAGGTTTCATCAAATATTTATTTGTAATATTCTAAAAATGTGCAACTTTGTTGTTGTTCAGAAGAGTAAAGCAGCAAAAGCTTTTGAAATCCTTGGTCATATTTTCCAGCAAAAAAATCGTATCTTAAATGCCCCTGAAATGTTTTGCACTTTGCATCAACATCGCACATTATTTATCCTACAAGTCATGACAACAACCCACAAACTGGCAAACTGTGCTGTTACAAGATGTAACCTTTGTCCAGCTTTTCACCTCATTCTTAAAGCAACACCTACTGGACATTTTACGCTTTTCTTTGTTTAGGTTAAAATACTCTTGCACTCCACCCCCATTTTGTAGCAAAAACGCCTAAAATGCCATACCCAAATTAAAATGACTGTAGCTTCTGAACCACTCTGGCTACATGCATGCATGAGGTCTTGCCAGAAAGAAAACTCCCTGAAGTTTCTTGTGAAAGTGTCAGAAACACTCTAGGTGATACAGAGACAGAGTAATGGGCCTCTGAAGTCAGTAAAAAATTAAAGATTTTGCCTAAAATAAAATAAAAATGTATTTCAGGATGAATAACTGTCTGTGGCTTCATCTGAGCAGGTAAATGACACTGTGGGGCTGTAGGCACACTATCAATGAACATTTGTTTCAAATTTGAAGAAGATTGCTCAAAGTATGACCATTCTACAGTGTTTTTTCCATGAAAAGATCCAGGTGGAGCTCCGAAAGAGTCACCAGTACTATCTAAAGTTAGCATTTACGTTATATTATAAAAAACTCAGTCGTCACTGACCCTGGATAACTTTCAAAACTCCGTGGTTGTTTTTGACTGTGCAGGACAGGTTATGCAGGGCTCAACAATAAGGATTGCCCGAGTGCCCGGGGCAAGTAAACCAACCGGTCGGGCATGTAAACTAACAACTCACCTGCCCGATCGGGCAAGTTGCTAAAAATAGTAATAGTTAATAACTACTTGATAAAATAAATGTAT